>NC_056740.1:490880923-491048423 GCF_019279795.1 Protopterus annectens | reverse complement strand
GCTTTAATGAATTCCCCCTTAAATTGTTATTTACAGCTCAGAAAAAATGTCAGTGCTTTGCAATTGAGAGAAAAAAAAAACACCTGTTATGACAGTTTTCATGTTTATAGCCCTAAAAATGTTTATACAATGAAAACCATAGAAAAAACACAAAAATACAGAAAACAGTGGAATAAAAAATGCCATGACAGGTGTTTTTTTCCTCTCAACTTCAAATCACTGACATTTATTCTGAGCTGTAAATAACTTAATTTTTATGCATGCTAATACATATGGATGGATGTTTATTAGATATTATTACGGGCGGCTCGTGGCATCGGTCTGCCAGACTGCAGCCCACTCAAGAAAAAAAAAAAAATTACTTTAACTTTTTAATTTTACTTTTTTTCAACTGACTGAGCATGCGCACTTTTAAATTCTGTTTTTTTTTTTTTCTGTCGTTCTTAGATCCAAGTTACTCCAGTGCTGCAGTCCGGAGAGCAAATTAAGACATCGTTCCAAACCGCATAGAATTGGTGGCTGCTGATTGGTTCTTGCTCTCTTCCGGGCTTTATGTGCTGGGAAAAGAGTAAGAACCAAAGGGTGAGCACTGAATTAACATCTCTGCATTTTGCATAAAGGGAAACCTCAAATGTCATCTTGTCCTGAGGCTAAGGGCTGGCTAACTAACCTAATTCATTTCCCAACTTCATTCGATCGGATGGACAGTGTGTGGTTGACTTACTATTAAGCTGATCTGGTGTGTCTAATTACCTGCAATATATGCAATACTCCTGACTTTTATTTATGTAATTTTTCTCTTGTATTGTGCCATCCATGCATGCTCACTTACTTGTACATACAATGTGTTGTTGAACTTGTTAATAATTGTCATCCACACTTAACTAATAATACCCCAACATGAATACTTTTAAAAACAAAAATATTACAGTCATATTAGGCAATACCATCAAATGAAATAAATATGCAAACTGCTCTTTGAAGTCTGAAGTGCTTGGAGCATGTGACATCCTTTCCCAAAATTGTCTCAGCTGCAAATATGTAATATTATATATAACTTGTCTCTCTTTTTTCACTAGCCTGCACAAAGTACAATGCTTCACACACTGAAATATTGCTGTTTTAATTAAAGGCCTTATAGCAATGTGTGTCATTTCCAAAGCAAGCTAGGAGTGTTTATTTCTAATATTTGGGCATCTCCGTGGTTTTGGTTCTTCTTGGGCATGCAGTATTTTGTCTATTCTCATTTGTTGCTTTTAGACAAAGGTAGCACTAAAAAACTGAGTTTGTTGTTTGTGTTTGTTGTAGTACCCTCTAGCATAAATAAAGTAATGTAACTAATCTACCCAGCATTCCTGCTTTCTAGCAAATTCAGTCCATACCTACACATTTCTTCAAAGTTGCAGGTTCATCATCCAATACAGAAAAAATGTAAACCTCGTTTCAAGCAGTACATGGAAATAGTAGGTTTATTGCAATCTCTATGTGAGCATGACTAAAAATAAAATTGTGTCTGAGGTCGATGTTGTAAATTCAGGATTAGACATGATTCTGGAACATTTCTCTCTGGACATCCACTGAAGATAGGCTATGTCCTAGTTGGACTTTCCCAGTTTACAAATGTTAAATAAATAAATAAATAAATAAATAAAATGTATTCACAGTATGTATGCACATCTTAGTGACTTCATGATAATTCAGTGAATGCTAAAATAGTGATAGCAAAACACTGAGGTAATGTTAAGGTGAAAAGGCAATCAGTTGAAGGCTGAAATGCCAGCATCCTGAAGAAAAAGTTAAGAATGGAAACTGTCAGCAGCAATACCAGGCAACAGAGAGTCAAAGTACTGAAGGACCTGCATGATGGCATCATAGCCTATGAACAACAAACACTGTGGCACCGCCAAAAGCACAGGCATCAAAGCAATTGGACACTGCATGCTTCTGCGAAACCCCTCACTCCCTCAAACTCAGCATGTCCCTATACTTATGTATATGCCTCTCCTCTTGTTTCACCGTGTGTGTGTGTGTGTGTGTGTGTGTGTGTGTGTGTGTGTGTGTGTGTGTGTTAGGGAATACCTCAGGCTTGAACCCTGTACCTTGTATGCAGGTGTTAAAGACCTGAATTCCCTACCCACCACCATTTGTAAAAAAATTGCAGATGTTTGCCTCATATTTGATCTGATCTGTTCCTCATAATATCTGTGGTTTGTAAATGTTGCCATGCTTGATATTTGATGGTGTAGTGGTAGCATTGTTGCCTCATAGCTGCAGGTTTGATTCTTGGCTGGGGTGCTGCCTTTGTGGGGTCTGTATCCTCTCCCTGTGTTTGTGTGGGTTTGCTTTTGTGTCCTCCCATGTTACAAAGACATGTCTGCATTATTTCTTCCTGGGCCTCTGCTGAACATTTTTTTTGTTCCAAGTCAGACTGTCCTTATTAACAAATGTTAAATAAAATTGACAGGCATTTGAATTTCAGACTTCAGGTTTCTGAATGTTTAACTCCTTGTATATTTGATGGTGCAGTGGTAGTATTGTTGCCTCACAACTATAGGTTTTCTGGTTTGATTCTTGGCTGGGGTGCCTTCTGTGTGGAGTCTGCATCTCCTCCTTGTGTTTGTGTGGATTTACTCTGGTGCCCTGTCATTTTACAAAGACGTGTCTGCAGTAGTTCTCCCTGGGTCTCTGCTGAAAATTGTTTTTGTTCTGTCAGCAGTAAAATTGACATGCATTTGAATTTCAGACTTCATGTTCTTCAGAAAATACATAGTAACACAACCGTAACACAACCTTTTATTCTAGCAATTTTCTAAGTTTATAAGATGAATATTTGAAATTTGTCCCTATTTTTCTGACTGCATTCCCCCATTATTGGCTTCATCCAGGTTTTTTGTGCTAAGGTTGACAGCTATGGCAAGAACTGAATTCACTGAATATGTTTGAGGGCTGTATTCCCTCATTACTGGGTTTGTCCAGGTGTTTTGTATTAAGAGGTTGACAGATATGGTGAGAACTGAATTCACTAAATGATAGCCATTTAAGTTTCAGTCTTCCTCTCTTTTACAAAGCAGCTGATTTGGCATAGTGGTATGTTCCTCTGACTGTTTTGCACAGGGACCTTGGCAGTAACATGTATGGTGGTAACGCAGCATTTCTCTTTCACAAAGCAGCTGATTTGGCATAGTGGTATGTTACTCTGACTGTTTTGCACAGGGACCATGGCAGTAAAATGTATGATGGTAATACAGCATTTTTTTCTAGCAACTTTCCAAGATTATACAAGCAATGTTTAATGTGTCCATGGTTTTTGGGCTTTTGACCCCCCCCCAATACATTTTGGCTTTTTCCAGTTTTCTTGTGCTGCGAAGTTGAGATGCAGTTGAGTATTGAGTAGATTTTACAAGGAGCTGAGAGCTGCGGGGAAAAGAAGTTTAGTGTTGCTTAAATGAAGCTAGCTTGCCTTATTAATAGCACAACAGGTTGTGTATTGTCTTTTAATGCAGAAGGCTGTGGGTTCTACTCCCACAGGGGGTGGATGCTGCCATACTGAGAATGTTCTCCTTGTTGAAGATACTAACTATGAGTCTGTTATCAATTTGCCATCCATTTCCTCTTGCAATATTACTAGCTTATCATTTTTTGAATGTAATATAGGCAATTTATTCCTGAGGGCTTTATTTTTCAATGAAACCATGAAATATAAAGGTGTTTGCTAGCAGCAATCTCTTCATTAGTTACAGATTTCTTTAATGTGGAATTATTTAGATGACTTTTACTTCTTCAGAGATTGTGCATATTTACTGATAATGGACTGTAGAATTGTGCATATTTAGTGATAATGGACTGTAGAATTGTGCATATTTACTGATAATGGTGGACTGTAGAATTGTGCATATTTACTGATAATGGTGGACTGTGGAAGTCTGAGTAGACTTTTATGATAAATGTTCTGAACTGGGCAGTTTTGCCATTATGGGTGCATGCATTTTGTTTAATTGTTTACTGGAAAAATTTTCAAAACAAATTTAAAATGCCCTCTAACAACTATACTGTATTGTACAAGGAATATAATTTAGTACAATGAGGAAGGTGTATCAAAGAGCACATGTATGTTTCATATGCAGATTTGAAAACAGCCCAAAATTAATCTTTATCTGCCACTGGCAAATGTATTTTCTTTGAATGTGGGTTTCAATGCTGTTTCAATGAATGTGAGTTTCAAGGGCAGAGAAGTTTTAATGATAAGTTTTCATTGTGAGACTGCATTGCTTTGTTTAGCAGATGACTTAGTGTTTGTGCTGTAAAATACAAAATAAAACTTTCAAATGAAGTCCAACTCATCATAGAAGTAAAGCAGTATGCACATTAGTGTTTATGGTAAATGGAGTGAAATAGCCAAGTAATGGTTCATTGGAATGGCTGCAGAGGCTCCATTCAACCATGATTTTGTCGAGGGGAAGGGCAGCAAAACCCAGACAGGCCCAGCTGAACTATACCTCCCAACTGTTCAGATTTTCAAAGAATGAATAGATTTTTGCTTCTTATTTTTGGTTTGTTCTTCATAAAATTTGTAGTTTTCTGGCAAATCATTTAGGAATGAAGTCATTAAATAATGATACACTGAGTTTCAGACTTCATAACCTTCAGAAAAATGCACACTAAAGTAAGAACTGTTATTCTATCAACTGTCTCAATTTATACAAGAGCAATTTTTAGTACTGTTTATATGTTCCCCCAATATATCTGGCCAAGTTCAGATTAACTGCAATAACAGGTTGAGAGGTACATGCAAATAAATTGCTTTATAGAATTAGGATTTTGGCTCAAAATGTTGCTCTTCCCCCTAATAATCCCTCTGCAAAATAGCAATTTTGGAAGAAAACACAGAGGGTTTACAATTAAGAAATAACTGTAATAATCAAAGTTATAGATTACTTGAAATGCATGTAGATTATTTTATTTTGTCAGCTGCTCAAGTTAACAGTACTAATATTAAAGTGTCCCTTCTTTGACAGGTTCCCAGCTGTATTTTGTGGCTATTTTATATGTTTTGCATCACATTGTTGGTCCATTTTTCATAAAATTGTGTTTTTGGCAAATTAGTGACAAATCATTAAAGACTAAAGTCAGAAAATAATGACAGACATTTGAGTTTCAGATTTTATACCCTTCAGAAAATTCATACTACTGCAAGACCTATTCTATTATCTTTCTAAGTTTATTAGAGCAATATTTAAAAATTGTCCTTATTTTTGGGCCTTTGTTCCACTTCTGTGTATGGCTTTGTCCAGATTTCTTGCTCTGAGGTTGAGAGGTATGACAAATGTGTCAGGGCCATCACAGTCAGCCAGAGACATTTCAAATTGTGACATATGTAGTGACTCTGGATGTGTCCAAGCAAGGCAAGGAGTAGTTATGCAGTATAAATGTGCAGTGTGTCCCCCCATCCAAGGTAGACACAAGTACTACAGTGGCTTTTCATCTGTCTTTGATTTTGCAGAACGGTCTGGTTTCTGTCATATTTTTGTACTGTTGATTTATGCTTATTACTCAGATTTATGCTTATTACTCAGAAAGTGCCTGTTGCTCTGTGTTTAAGTAGCAATGCTTTAATGACCATAAGGTAAGCTTGTCTGAGATCGTAAGATGCAAGTAAGCTTTAATAAGCATACTGTTAAAGAATTGCCAACACTGAAAGCCTTTCTGTTGTTGCCATGCAGAGAATACTTGACTAGATAATGTATATTATTTTAAAAAGCTCATTACACTTGTTGGAGACTTCCAGTCATCTCTACAGGCTTTACCCATAAACTAAACAGAATGCCAATCATGTGTGGTCCATAACCTGTACAGTAATCCTTTAAGCAATGTATCTTGAGCTTGTTTCTTGTTTGCTTTTCATTTTTTACTTTGATCATGTTTTCCCCATGAAACAAGTGGATAGTTGTCAGGCAGCAGGTCTTTTTTGGATAAGAAACATTTTTACAAGTGGGGGAATCACAGAGATTTCTACTTTCAGCATGTTACTTGGTACTTTAATAAAGCTGAATATAAATTATAATTAGAACTGCAGTGCAAGGAGAAGTGGTTTGAGTTGAGTGCTTCTTTTTTGTTATACATGATTTTGACTGGCATTCCAGTAATGTATTTAAAAAGTAATTTATTTTTTCATGCCTCACAACCTTTTGTTTCCATCTAGATATTAAGTAAGCTGTCATGCAGCCAATGCATTGAAATATTTTTATTCTTCTACACTTATTTTTGTCTTGATTGGACTCTCATAATGATGGTTTGGCAGTTAGTTTTTGTGGTTTTGAGCATAGCTCCTCCCCTTTCTAGCTGGCCACAACCCTTCCCCTTGACCCCACCCATTCAGCTGTCTCCTGCAGACCCCCTTTGATTTGAAGTCACCAGCCACCACTGACACAGATGTATATTTATATTTGTAGTGTTCTAAATTAGATAATGTTTATGGTTAAATAGCGATGTGTATTTTTTCTTGTATCTGTCTAGTTAGCTCTTTTTACTTATCTACCTATGTATATGATTTTAGTTCTTGAGACAAACCTGATGAAGGTTTTATTGCATTAGTTAGCCAAAAGCAATTTTAGTTCAGTCAGTCTTTTTATATGTATGTTATGCCTTTCTTTATGCTTAATTTTGGAATGTGAGTTTGAATTAGATAGGTAGTGTTTTCTTTAACTAGGATTTAGTTTGATCTAAGTAGTACTGTGTGGGGGTGGGTACTTTTCTTAAAAGCACTTTTACAGCCATATATATGTTGTTTGCCTGGAATAGGCTGGTTTAAATTTAAACAATGCATATATTTTCCACACCTACTTTTAAGTGTATAAATCTGATATGTTTAACATTGTAAAGTATTTCTGATTTTTTTGTTACTGAGGATCTGTTGTCTGTGACTAATAAAGGCTTGTTGCTTTGGAACACTACCTGGGTTTCATGATTTTTGGAAATTATTGTGACTGAGCTCATCAACAAAGTTTTAAGACTACTAATTTTTCTGTTTTTTATTTTTTCCTCAAAACTCAAGTTGATGGGGTTAGAACTAGGCAGATTCCTTTGATTGTTCATTTGTATTATTTTTATTATTCTATAATTAGTTACACTCCAAAATGGCCTGATGGATTCTTCCATACTGATATGATAGTTTCCATGTCTTCTTCCCACACAGGAAGGTAATTGATTTCCCTCCATTCATTTACAGTGGCAGCATTGTGTATTTCTGCCTTCTTAAAACTGTATGTAGAGAGACAGAATATCTTTTATCATGGCTATATCCACATTTCTTTACTGAATAGACAACCATTGGTAAATATTCTGCTGCAAAGTCTTTCTATGTGACTTGCTTTCATTGACCCTCTGTTTTAAGTCTCATTGTCCTTTCGTTCAGTGTCATTCATGATTATATGTAAGGGTCAAGTTAAACTTGAAACCTTCACAATGTTTCCATTCATCCTGTAAACATTGACTCTACCTAAATTTTAAGGCAGTGATCTTCTTAGTTTCTTAAGGCACATGGATTATTTAACCTTTGACCCTAACTGAATTTGGGTGTATATCACAATATCGAAAGCTGACAAGTTCGAAGCACAAAACTTCGAACTTGCAACCTTGAAAACTGAAAACATCAAAGCGTAAAGCAGAGATCGCTATAGAGTGTGGGAAGGGAAGATTTCCCTTTACTGCACTGTAGTCCAATCTTGGAGTTGGTATATTCAAGTAGCAGAGGGTGTAAGGGGGCTTGCCCCCTGCATAGAGCATTTTTTGTGTTGTTTTGGGTGTTTAGTGGGGTTTTTGCACGTTTGATGTTATCAGATTTCGAAGTTGCAAGTTGGAAGTTTTGTGCTTCGATATTGTCAGCTTTCGATAATCTGATATAAACCCACTGAATATGAAACATTAACTTCAACTTCAGATTTATTATAGTGCCTATTTCCTAACCATTTATATAATCATCAAAAAGAAGCAATAGGTACAATAAATTACATGAATAAATAATGCAAAATGCATTACAAATAATGAAAGGATATTGATGAGATTAACACTCCGAGGAAAGAAAAATATATTAAGATAAAACAGCAAATTAAAACTAAAAAATGGACAAGATGACATATATCATACATTTTACTTGTATAAGAATCCTCACCAAATGTCCTTAGGGCCATGGACAAAATCTGAGCATTAGTACTGTCAACTAAAGAGCTGTTAATCTAAACACTCCAAGTCCACGGAGCAGGTAGAAAGATGGCCTCATCTTGACTTCTACAGCTGGGGAGCAAAATCAATAAACCACAGATGCCCCATTATTGACCAGTCTCAGCACAATCAATACATCAGTCACATGGGAGCTGGTGCTACCGTCTGTCTGCAACTAGCAACTACACACCTCAGCTCCATGGAAAACCGTCAAAAGAGACCATAAATCTAGGCTTCTTCAAAACTAACAAACCAATCATCAGAGTAACAGACCAAACCATTCCATTCGAAAAACACTGAAATGTCGGAATGTTGGAATGCTGTAATGTTGGAATGTTGGAATGTTGGAATGTTGGAATGTTGGAATGTTGGAATGCTGAAATGCTACAGTGCTGAAGCACCAGAATGCTGAACTCCACTAAGATGATGCCTCTTAGCCTCAAATTCCACCAAAAGGAAAGCGGTACAATATAAAGTCTAACTTAAGCAGTTCTTAAAAATGCACAGATGCATAATTCCCTAGGTCTGAACACAAAATAGCATAAAATAAAGTCCAATTTTTGACTATAGACAGCCAATGCTATCTTTGGACATGTTCAATGAACCTAAAATCAGTAATCTGCTTAGTGTCTCAGGTTAAGTTCTAATACTTGTAGGTATAATTATACATTTGCATTTAAGTGTGTGTGTGTGTGTGTGTGTGTGTGTGTGTGTGTGTGTGTGTGTGTGTGTGTGTGTGTGTAACGAAATATCAGTAGGCATAAAATGTACTGCTGTCATTTGGCTTCTTGATACTGCATTGCTGCTCCATGGAAAATGTTGATTGTTAAATCCTTGAGTTTCTACTGTGTTAACTTTTGCAGCCAATCTATGAAAAAGAGCACAGACAGTAAGTGTCATTGCAGGTGTGATACACCAAGCATGGACAGGGTCTCGCCTGCAGGTATGGTTCACAGTTAGACATCAGGTACTACAGCAGGACTGAATGTTGCAGAAAATACTTAGTTGGAGTGTTGATAACTGATGTCACATTACTGCCAGTATGTTGGGGTGTCATAGACATGACTTGCATGATGACATCCCAGTGACACAAAATACCCTCCAAGAAGGCCTGACAGACAACTGGTGTCATGATCTGCATCCTTTGGGAAGATGGCTAACCCTCAAAGCTACTACATTGACAACACACCTCTAAGAGTAGACCCACTGGTCAGGGCATGCCTGTAGAGAACAGTTGGCCTGTGACCATCATGTATTTATAGTGGTAGGGAAATCATGGTATGGCATCTAGATCCAAAGATATTATTTTTCCGCTGTACTCGGCCCTCATCAGACCAATCAGTAGAGTACAACTCCTCTTCTGTATGTACCTAACCAGGCATTTGCATAAATTAAAGGCAGTGTAACAGTGACATGCCTGAGGAGCTGTATGATGCAGGATATTTTGTTGGCCTTAAAAGGTTGTTCATGTATGGGAAGCCATATGGTAAGGTCATTATAGCTGGGGCGGTTAATGATGAGACAAATGTAAAACAATATTATTTAATAGTAAAATGTGAATAATATAATTGAATTAAGAGGGGAAAAGGCATTTGCACTTGTTTTCTGTAATGTTATTCCAACTAAGAGATTTGGGCAGGTTTTCACAAATGTGGATAGAGGATTTACAAATAATTTAAGAAGAACATGACTGGAGACTTCTGTTGAATTAATAACCCTCTGAGAAGAGATGATTCATAATTACAGTTTTTAATGGTGTTGTCAAATTTCATCTAAGTTATGTTGGAAATAGGTTTATTTATTCATTGAATCTTTTTTAGAGAGGGGAAATAAATATATCTTATTAATTGGGAAACTGTTTTGAGAGAGTTATAACTTAAATATATTTTGTAGATAATAGGTCAGAATAAGGACATTTTCCAACATGGATTTATTCCAGGCAGATCTTGTTTTTTTTTTTTTTTTTTTTTATGAACTACTGTGGGAGACACTGGGTAATGGGTTACCCGTTGATGCTGTATATTTGGATATGGCAAGGGCATTTGATATAATATCCCACCATAAAATAATTCCTTTAATGGTTGCAAGTGATCTGAACTATTATATTATAAGGTGGGTAAAGATCTGGTTGTATCAGAGAACCTGTAGGGTGAAAATGAAAGATAATCTTTCTGATATGAAATGCAATTCCACAGGTGTTTCTTAGGGATCTGTCCTGGGACCAGTGTAATTTGTGTTACTTTTGGTGTCCTTTCCTACCTGAAAAGGTCTGTGAACAAACAAGTATAATATGCTGAAGATACTAAAGTCAGTCTGGTTATCACAAAACTGCAAGATCATCGATTACAGAGATAGTCTGTGTATCCTTTTTACTATCATAATTGATAGTTTCTGTCTCTTCCTTTTCCAAAAAAAACCTGCTTTCCTGTCAGTTTTTTCTTCACTGTTTTCTATCTCCTTCTTTTGGTGTGAGTGTTGTGCGCCTTTTCCATCCTTTTTTATTATGGCTGAGAAAACTAAGGTTCTTTTTGGCTTCACAAAATGCCAGAAGTGCGGCCATAACATCCCTCTGTTGGATTTACATCTGTTGTGTGTTTATTATTGAGTCCTCTACATTTACAGGAAGATTATAGTATTTGCCGTGCCTTTAGTCATAGGGCTATTGTTGAAAGTAAAAACAAATTAATCTTGAAAGGTTTGATTCCTTCCACCTTTGGAGAGGTCATATCTGCTCAGGACAATAGTAAAACTGATGCTTCTTCCCCTTCTTCATTGTCCTCGGGCAAAAAGAGAAATTTGACACTACCAGCATCTGCTTCAGCACTGACACCTAAAAAATCTAGATCCTTGGTTCCTAAGAGTTCCTCAGAACCAATGGACTCTAGTTGCAAGACTTCGGTATCAGAAAAATCACCTAAACTGACCACTATTCGTGACTCAAAAGCCTTGATGACAAAGGCTTCAGCATAAGAAATATTGCTTCCTGGCTCTATTCCTTGATGCTGACTACATCATCTCAGAGTATAAACAAAGTGCAGAAAGCTGCATTACCCATATCTAGTTACTCTCCATCTATTGACCCTTTTGTGGGTCTCTAATGTCAGTCCATTCCACCAGAAGTCTTACAGAAGTCAATGTGGAGGGACTAGTGAATAACATTTTGTGAGCGAGAGGTTTTACTGGACTCCCTTTGGTTCTGTCCCCTATTGGCTCAGCAACCAAACCTTCACTTACCCCTTTAACTACTCCTCCTCTGACATCCTCTGAGGCATCAGAGCTTAAAGCTGTGTGTCTTCTGGCACAGATTGTATCAGTTCCAGAGATCACGCTCACTTAGGAACAGGTTATTGTTCTGAGTTCTTCAGTTCCTTCGGATCTGGAAACCTCCTGGGGTCACATCTGCATTGTCGGCTCTCAGGGGCAGTGTTGACACCAATATTTTTGGAGCTCTCCCTGCACCTTGGAGCACTGGCACAGTTCAGTTTGGCTCTGGCTTCTGTCTTGGGGGCTGCTTCATCACAGCAGGAAGTGACCATGGGTCTGAGGGAGTCTATCTCAGTTCTGGGCTCCCTTCCCTCTTCGGGGGGCCAGCCTTTGAAGCAATGGCGAAGACTTTGTCTATTGTAGTGACTCAGTTGGTCCCTTCCTCCTCAGAGGAGATACCTTCCTCATGCCCAGTTATTCGACTTGTCTCTCCACTGGGGCAGCGAGTACTGAAACCTCAGAAATCTCAGATAGAGCTTCTGTTGTCTTCTGATATCTCTCCAGCCTATCTCCCTGAGAATGTTCCTCAGAAGAAGAAGTGCAAGAGGAAGCACTTAGATTCCCCACAGGAACGTGTCATGGAAGACATTGATTTTGATGAAGGGGAGGGATCCCCTATGTCAGCCCCTGATGATGTCTCCTTTGGATATCCTAGAAATTTTAAGACAGTGGGGTGCCTTGAAGTCCCAAAATGCTTCCTTGGAAGAATCAGTTTACCTGCAGGCTTTTGGTACTCACCTGTCTACCTCTTTAGTGATTCTGCCCGCTGATGAACTCATCCATCTGCAAGAGACTGGACAAAATTTTATCTGCTCCTGAGGATATGCAATCCCGGCCTAAAGGTTTAGAGGTAGATGCCATGGTCATAGCGGCTGCCACAAAAAAGAAACTCACTGAGGAGAGTTCTTCTATTCATCCACCCAACAGACAGTCTTGGATGATGGATAGATTTGGGAAGTGGGTTTATGTTTCATCAACCTTCGACTTAAAGTCTTTGAATTTTCTGGCACATTTTAAAAGACTTCAAAGGGATATGATCAAGGAGTTGTCGGATACCCTGGCCGGAGCTGTTGTGAGGATGTCCAAGAAAGAGTTGCTTCCCAGCTGGCTACACTGAAGTCTGTGTCAAACTCGTTCATGAGGCTTATTGAACATGCAGCCAAAGGGATCACCAGAGCAGCAAGTTCAGAAATAGCTTTAAGGAGACATGCCTGGATGCATCTGTGTGACTTTACAGAGCCATTTAAGTCTTCATTTGTCAATGCACCTTTTCAATGATTATCTCTGTTTGGCCCAGAAGTTCGAGAAACACTATCCAGATGTGAGAAGGATGGTAAGACCCTTTCTGATGTCGGTTTGCATTTTTCCAACCCCTAAAGATCCTTTTCCAGGAATCAGAGGAGCAGTGGAAAGATGTGGTTTAAAAAATCCCAAGGGCCTTTCCAGGACACACATGGTGCTAGTTCTGCCAGAGGCAGTGGGGGGACTACAATGGAAGATGCTGCCCATGCAGCAGAGGTAGTCCACAGAACCAGGGCTGCAGTCAGAGGACACTTATCCTTCTGCCAAAACACCTGGCTAAATATAACAACAGGTTCTTGGGCACAACAGATTATTTCCAGAGGTTATGCCATACATTTTTTCCCTTAATTCCCCTGGATGCAAGAAAATCCATGATGTTCCACTCAATCAAGGGGAACCAACAGTTCTAGATATACAAAAACAGTTAGAGAAAAAAGTCATCCAAGAAGTCCCACCAGATCAGAGAGGATCTAGACGTTACTTAAGATTCTTTTTTGTGCCAAAAAAGACAGGGGACTGGAGACCAATTTTGGATGTCAGTGTTTTGAAAAAAATCAGTTGGACAAATGAAATTCCAGATGGTCACAATACAGTCCATTTTTTCATTTTTAGAAAACGATGACTGGATGTGCTTGGCAGATCTTCAGGATGTGTATTACCACATAAAAATGGACAAACAATCCAGAAAATCCCTCATCTTCCAACTGGGAGCCAGTCATTACCAATTCAGGGTGCTGGCCTTTGGTCTCACCACAGCCTCCAGGGTGTTCATCAAATGTATGGCAGTAGTAGCACCTCACTTGAGACTGCAAGGATTCTGGGTGTTTCTGTACTTGGATGATTGGCTCATTATCTTGCCGACCGTTCAGCGATTGATAGAGGCAAGGGATTACACTCTCAAGACCTGTGCATACCTAGAAATAACTGTAAATCACGAAAAATCTCAACTGTCTCCAGCTCAGAGTTTAGAGTATATAGGGGCAGTTCTGAATATGACAACAATCGTAGCATCCCTTCCTCCAGTAAGACTTAAAAAAATCATAACATAGGTTCAGAATATAATCCACAGTAAGAAGGTATCCACTCAACTAATTTTCTAAGTTTGATGGCAGTGATAATAACTCTAGTTCCCCTAGCCAGATATCACATGAGAATTCTATAATGGCTGCTGGCATTTCAATGAGCTATGCTATACCAACTCATGTCAGACCAGATTCTGATCACCAGTCATTAAAGGAAGGCTCTAGCTTGGTGGATTCTCTCCAAAAAAATTATCCTGGGTCACATTCATCCTTCCAGAACCCAAGACCATAGTGACCATGGACATCTCCCAGATATGGTGGGTGGCATTTTCTGGGCAGGACTGTCCAAGGCACTTGGTTCCTCTTAGAGACCAACTTGCATATCAGTGTTCTGGAACTAAGAGTGGTGCTTTTAGCATTGTAAGCCTTTCAAACAGCTCTTCTGTGGGAACAATTGCAGTTCAAACAGACAATATGTCAGTTATTTCATATATCAACAAAACAGGGAGGAACCAAATCTTACTCCCTTTATTGAGAAGTACTCAGAGTGTGGCAGTGGGTGATCTCTTCCAACCACTTTCTGATAGCAATGCACATTCTGAGGAGTTCCAGTATGATAGCAGGTAAGCTGAGCAGATATATTTTTCAGCCTTATGAGTGGTGTCTCAATCCAAAAGTGATGGAAAGGATTTTCCATCAATGGGGCCAGCCTTGCTGTGACCTGTTCACCTCTTCCCTAAACAACAAGTGCAGCAATTACTTTGCCCTGATTCCCAGTCTGGAGAGGTCACCAAGAGGTGCTCTTCTCCACACATGGCTCCCCTGATATCTATATGCCTTTCCCCCAATACCTCTAATTCCAAAATTCTTACAGAAAGCACTCGGGTTGAAAAACAAAGCAATCCTCATTGCTCCTTTTTGACCTCAACAGATATGGTTCCCTCTTTCTTTGGCCTCATCTGATTCAATGACCTTGGATTCTGGACCTGGATCTAGACCTTCTGTCCCAGCCAGATGGACTAATTCATCCAGATATTCTGAATCTTGAGCTGACAGCATGGTTCCTCCAATTCCATTAGTTGCCAGGCAACTTACCCTTTCTTCCCCCAGTACGCTAAATTCACATAGCTTCTCATAAGCCTTGCACCCATAAACTATATACTAGTAAATGGAAGATATTTACCATTTGGGCTTGTGAAACAGATACTGACCCCTTTTCTGTTTCAGTCGATAATATTTTAGATTTTTTAGCCTCTCTTTTCAATGGAGGAGCTTCCCCATTTACCATCAGAATACAACTAGCAGCAATTTTGAATTTCCATGATGGTTTGGAAGAATGTTCCTTGGCTTCTAAAAGACTTTCTAAGTCATTTTTAAAAGGGAAATTTTTGCTGAAACCTCCTTCCAAAGACCCTACTCTAACTTGGGACCTAAACCTAGTGTTGCAAACCACAGTGCATTCTCCCTTTGAACCATCTGCAAACTGTGATCTAAAGTATTTGTCATGGAAAACATTATTTTTGATGGTGATAACCTCTGCCAGAAGAGTTTCAGAAATTCAGGCTTTATCATGTAGACCGCCTTATCTGATTTTTCACAAAGACAGAGTTTCTTTACAGACAAATCCCACCTTTCTACCTAACGTAGTGTAAGAATCTAATATCAATCAGACTATTAATTTGCATGTATTCTTTCCCAACTTTTTTACTGTTTGCGTTTGTTAGATGTTCACAGACAATAATGCTTTTATCTTCATAGGACAAAAGACATGAAAAAAATCTGAACAATTATTTGTCTCCTTTTCAAGTGCTAGGTTTGGTAAAGCGGTCAGCAAGGTGACCTTGGCCGGACGGCTCAAGGACTGCATTTCCATTATCTGTGACAAGAAGAAAATTGCCTTCACTAGGCCTGTTAAGGCACATTCTGCAGATCTCTAGCCACTTCAGCAGTGTCCCAAGCCACAACTTCAATGGATGACACATGGGCAGCAACTACTTGGACTTCTCCTCATACCTTTATTACTCATTACAAGTTGGATTTGGTCTCCAGGTGAAGAACATCCTTTGGTTCAATGGTGCTCAGGAACATCATTCTGTGAGTCCTCACAAGGTTTAAGGTAGCTTGGCACTCTGCCTCATATGTCTAGGATAAAACTAGAATTGACAACATCAGATAAAAAAGTTATGTACTTATCATAATGTTCCATCTGTGTTGTCCATTTTCAGTTATCTTTGACTCCCCTCCCTCCAATCCCTGGCATTTGAAGACTCTTTGATGGAATAGATAATGTACCTTTAAGGTATTGTGATCTTTAAGGTATAGCAGATATGGCTTCCAATAAGGCCTCCTTATCTATGTTTTATATCTATTCTGCAAATTCCATCTGAGGTAATTGGGAGAGAGGGATTGTGGGTAGAGGTGAAGTTAGAGAGTTTTTGGGCTGCACAAGCTGTAGCAATGGCTGAGTCAGTTCAGATATAGGAACCGAATCTCATATGTCCAAGATAAATAAAAATGGACAACATAGATGCAATGTTATAGTAAGTACATAACTTCCTTTTTATCTGTCCTTACACCATGAATAAGTGTTTCATAAGAGTGTAGACAGTTTTAAGGATTTTGTGATTAATATTGATATAATGTTTAATTTTGACTTACATTTACCTGAAATAATAAGAATGTGTTAGTGTGAATTATAAAAATTACAAGATAAAATATTAGGTAGGGATAGGGATGCAGAATTACTGCTTTTTTAGATACTAATAAAACTTGTAATTGAATATAGTGGTTCTGTATGTATGTATAGTATGAATAAGGTTCAAAGACTATACATTTTTTTCACCTGCCGGTTAAAAGGTTTAAGGGGTTTTAGTTATCAAAGTTGATTGAAATTATTACCCCTGTTTTCTATTAAATATAGGTTATGGGGGGCTAACTGTAATCTGCACATGCTTCTTCTGTGGTTGGTGTGGTGCTAGTTTTGGGTTTTGCTAGTTGTGGCAATCTCTGATAGATATATCTGTCTCTCCAACATGGTCTGTTAATGTCACAGGCTAGGTTGAAATCCCTGGATCGAGTGACTCTTGTCCCATTTCATTTGCGGATGTGCAGTATTTCCATTAGGGCAGAGTCAGAGACTGCTCTGTAGGCCAGGCACAGGTCACATCACAGCAGCCTATATGATACAGAGTACAGTGTCAAGGCTTTCAGTCTATTCATGTAAGTCACATTTTGGAGGCCCTGGATTCTCTTGCTTAGAAACCTCTGCAGTCTCTCCAGTTGCTGCAGGTGGCTGGTGAGATAAATACAGAAGGGAGCATTGTATTCAATCAGTGGTCTGATAAGGGTCGAGTACAGCGGAGTTATAACCTCCTTAGTCTTGGATGTGATGCCCTTATTTATAAGATACATAATGTAGAAGACTTTCTTTACCACTATGGACAGATGGTGATCAAAGTTTAGATTACTATCAACCTGTGTTCCCAAGTCTCACACCACTGGGTTTGAGCTTAGAGGGGTGCTATCTATATCATAATTAGCAGGAGCTACTACTTTGCCAAAGGAGATAATGAAACTTTTTTTGCATTTAGTTTTAGCCTGCAACTTTGGCACCAATCATTTGTCTGAGTCAGCCTCTTCTGTAATATTTTTACGTCTTTGGGGGACTCAGTGATTGCATCCAGTTTGCAGTCATATGCAAACTTGGTAAGCTACAAGCAATGCACTTTTGCCTGGACCTCAAATAAATAGATTCCAAACAGTAGAGGGCCCAGCACAGATCCTTGCAGTACCCCACTGGTAACTGGTTTACTAGTGGAGGTGGACTCCCCAACTTTGGCATTGTGCATTCTATTGGTAAGCTAGTTGGCTACCCATCTAGTGACATAAGGGTTAATCCCCAGCTGGGAGAGTTTCTCAATGATCCCTGAGTAAGGGGTTGTGTCAAAAGCCTTAGATAAATCAAGATAGGTGGTATGTACAGCTTTTCCCTTATTCAGGGCTTTGTTGATATTCTCAAAGAAGACCACCAGGTTTAATAAGCAAGATCTACCCTTGATGAAAACAAACTAAACAAACTAGGTCAGGTCAAGTGTTTGAAGATCACCTGTGTCTATGTTGATAAGGACCACAATGATTCTTTCCATGGCCATGCAGATAAGGCTGGTTAATCTTATGGATTGATAGCTTCCTGGGTGGGTTGATGGAACCCCTTTATGAAGGGGATTACTGTTGCTGTTCTCCTCTCTGCCAGAACAAAGACAGTGCTCAGGCTATGGTTAAAGAGAATGTCAAGTGGTTCTGCTAGGTCTTGTTTTAGATTGTTTAGTAAGCAACCTGGGATTGGGATGATATCTTGTCCCAGAGAGGCTATGCTTTTGGCTTTGGAGAGTGCATGCATTACCTGTTCTTTGGAGATAGTAGTGGACTGGTGTCAGGAATGCTTTGGGTATGGCTGGAGGAGATGGGGGGGTGAAGTTATTGCCAAATCTGTCAGCTAGCAGGTTGGCAATTTCTTCAGGTTCAGTGTGAGTGGTACAGTCCACTATACATTATGCACACAGCTGGACATTCCCTCTTAGGTTATAGACATAGCTTAAGAATGCCTCATGGCTGTCTTTAGCTAGGGATGCTAATTTAGTCTTGTAACTAGCCTTAGAAGACTGTACAAGATATCTGATTTGTGGAGGGTATTTATCCTCTGTTGAGTACATTCCCTATTGTTCATAGGTTCGTAGTTTCATAGGTGCTTACTAGGCTAATCACCACAGGGGCCTTTTTAAGCCTAGCCATGCATCCCAAATCTCTGACAAGTTTTGATACACTTGATAAGTGCAAGCATGGGCCTGAGAGATGAACCATTTACAGTTTTTTGTTCTTTGATATCTGTTTCTTTCTTTTGTTATATAACTTATTTATACTTGCAGTCCACCAGGGTGGCTTGTTTTTTTTTTTGAGGAGGACCTGGTTTTAGTCCTGTCATGTACAGTTGAGTCAATACATTTTTTAAGTGGCTATATAGGACATTTGTGTACTCTTCTGCATAGGAGTCATTGTTGGCTGTGTTAGCAAGGGCTTTGAAACGTTTTATACCATCACTAAGTAGGCTATAGTTTGCTTTGAAGAAATTTTTATTTTTTATTGCTCCTGTGGGGGTGTCAGGTCTGATCTTTACTTCAAACAAGACTGATTTATGGTCTGACCTTACCAGAGAGAGAGCAACAAACAGGGGGTAGTGCAGTGACCCCCCCGCATGTTATTGAGCACTAGGTGTAGGACATTTGAGCCCCTTGTGGGGGTGCGGACCAACTGTTCCAGGACATTTAAATTTAAGAAATCTCAGAACTTTAAAGCAATCATGTTTGTGCTCATATATGTTGTCCAATCGATGTAAGGTTAGCTGAAATCTCCAATGACAAAGGTAATAGGCTGTATACTGAGCGACTCTATCAAGTCCAGGTAGGAGGTGTGCTTCTTCTGGTTCATGATGGGGTAGCTAGCGATGATGTGGTAGGGTATTTTGTCTATAGTTATTTGGACCTGGAGTAGTTCAACAGTGTGTCTCAGAACTTCAGTATCATGACAGTTGTACATGGCTACCCATCCATATCATACAGGCCTCCCAGCATCTTCTCCCAAACATCCAGTGATGATGTCATCCACTATAAATTGTCAAGTGGCATTGTAAAAGTCAGATTTGGACCACGGAGCTTGCATTAAATACTGAGTTCTCTACCTGGTGCACTTTGGTAGGGGTTCTAATCTCACTGCTGTCAACTGGGGTGTGTATGTGTGTGTGTGTTTGTGTGTGTGTGTGTGTGTGTGTGTGTGTGTGTGTGTGTGTGTGTGTGTGTGTACTCATATTAGCATAACTGTGTTTCCTACAGTAAGCATTACAGTCCCATGAGGTACAAATATTCTGACAGTTGTACATGCCTACACATGCATTTCTTTCAGGCCTCCCAACATTTTTTCTCCAACATCCAATGATGGTATCACCCACTATAAATTGGCCACTGTCATTGTAAATGACTTGTGCTGTGGCGCTTGTATTAAATACTGAATTGTCTAACTGGTATATTTAATTAGGGAGGGGGTTCTAATCTCATTGTGGGCAACAGTGCCATGTATGTTCACTTGGCTGACATTTGAGAGAACATTTTACACCAGCATGTGAGACCCTGATATTATCATCTTCGTCTCAGCAGACACTGTGCTATGGTGCCTGCGTCAAGTACTGTGCTTTGTGAATAGTTAGGAAGGTGTTCTAATCTCACAGTGGTCAGCTGGTATATGTGTGTCTGTTCATTTGGTTGACATTTGAGAGAGTATTTTACACCAACATATGAGACTCTGCTATTACCATTCTCTTCTCATCAGATATTACTGATGACAATAAAGTGATGTTGGGCACTATAAAATCCAGACTTGTGATGTTGTGCTTGCGTTAAGTATTGTGCTTTGTATATAGGTAGGTAGGCATGCTATTCTAAGTGAAAAAAGAAAGCTGCACTAAACTTACACAACCACCACATTTATTAGCAAAAAAATAAAAATAAGATAATGATAGTGCTTTCATGACTGCTCTTGTTGCTTCATCAGACAAACTGAACATCTCTCCAACCAGTTTATATCACATGTTAGCTATCAGCTAATAGGAATCAAATGTTCCAATTATACAATTAAAGCAAGTTAATGTTATAGAATGCTATAGTAATTTGCATCTAAACTTTTTAAAAAGCCAGTCCATAAATATGCATATGTGAAAGTATAAATAAACATCTCTAAATATATATATATATATATATATATATATATATATATATATATATATATATATATATATATAGAGAGAGAGAGAAAACTTATATACACAATATGTATTAGAATCTACATAAATATACTATAGTAAATTGGTAAAAAGCCAGTCCATAAGTATGCATATGTAAAAGTATATATAAACATCTCTAAATATATATATAGAAAAGCTTGTATGCACACTATCTATTTAAATATACATATGTATGTGCAGCTTTCTTTATTCACTTGGTCTTGCTACTCTGCACCTCTCTGCACTCTGAGCCGTTTAGTTTATTTTCATTTTCAGGCATGCTATTCTCACTGCAGTCAACTGTGTGTACATTCAACAATCATCATGTTGACAATTGTAGAATATGTGAGTCCACAACTATGTTAAATCCTCCTCTGAACATCTTATTATGATATACACTGATTATATCAACCTATATAACATGCACCCTGACAATATTCAAGACAAACCTGTGCTGTGACAGTACCATTAACTACTGTGTTTGCAAGCTACTTTACCTACACATATAGGGGTTAAAGTCTGACAGCAGGCAACTTGAGTTTCTATACATAGAAATATTACATTTCAGACAATTTTCTGCAGGGAATGTGATTCCATAGGGTCTATATTACCTTATCGAACAATGAAAAGAGTAAACGCTCTTTCATCGAACCAAAAAGGTCAAAACCACTAAAGAGCAAAGCCACAGACCATCGAATTTTTTTTCCCAGGGAAAAAAATTGGTGGGCTGTCTTTGGGACTTTTCCATTTCCTCCACTATGGTGCGATATAGGAGTTGGTATATTTAAGTAGGGGGGATGTGGGAGAGGGGGCGAAGCCCACCACTTCATTTTGTGTTTGAATTTTTCTTTGCATAGTAGCTATTTTTTTTCCCTGGGAAAAAAAAATTGCTGTTCCATGTCCTTGCTCTTTAGTGATTTCGACGTTTTCAGTTCAATGAAAGAGCGTTCACTCTTTTTATCGTTCGATAAGGTAATATAGACCCACTCCACATCCATATCTTACACTCTTCTCAACATGTTCTCCTCAACATCCAATGATGATATCATACTCATAGGATGGAGCAGTGGCGTGGTGGTAGCTTTGTCACCTCACAGCAAGAGGTTCTTCAGTTTGATTCTTGGCTGCAGTGCCTTCTGTGCGGAGTCTGCATATCCTCACTGCATTCATGTGGGTTTCCTCCCATGTTACAAAGACATGCATTTGGAGCTTTTCTTCCTAGGCCTCCACTGAACATTGGCTTTGTTCCAAGTCGGACTTTCCCAGTAAACAAATGTTAAATAAATAAATACTCCATAAAGTGCAATATGACAGTTTTACATTCAGACATATGTCGTGTTGCTACTTTCATAGCATGACATTCAAATTCTATACCTACACAGATATAATGTTCAAATCGTCCCAGTCTACTGATGTGTATGTGCATGCGTGTGTGTGTGTGTGTGTGTGTGTGTGTGTGTGTGTGTGTGTGTGTGTGTGTGTGTGTGTGTGTGTGTGTGTGGTTGGTGGTACATTATTGTCATTGTTTGAACTTTGGAATTGTTCTTCATTGCACTACCACTTATAGGAACCTTTCACATAGCCCCATGCATCCACCATCCTCCTTTTTCCTCTGCCCACATGACATCCTTCCTGCAGAGGGGGGAGGATGTCCTCATGTCTAATATGCACACACACACACACACACACACACACACACACACACACACACACACACACACACACACACACATAATGAAGCAGAGTCCCTCCATGAGCCTCTGCAAGCCATCTCCAGACCACTACATGTGTGATTGCTAATTCTGTCATAGTGTGGAGCACATGTCCTATATGGACAGTGGCAGGATGTAGTGCAATCAAACATATATACACATACACACAATAGTCTTACTATCTTCCATAATATAGATATAGGGAGTTTGTTTTCAATGGTATAATAATAGCTAGGATTTTATGGGATTTTGGCCTTTAGCCTAATAATGTCCTATGACCCTACGAACAGTTGACATGTCAATGGTGCTGTCATTGGCATGTGCTATATTGAGGTGTGGATGCATAGTATGGCTACAAGAGGATATTACAATCTGTGATGTGAAATAATGTATTTATGGCCATTGATGCCATTGCATTACATGCTCCTTCTATAACAGCTGTAGTAATATGCCCCCCTGAGAACTGTTAACATGGCATGCTACACTTTTATGTATATTGTTGCCTTCTTAGCACATGTGTTGTTGTAGTGGAGCAGATCAACCTTCTATACAGTTCACATTCCACCATCATCACAGTGACATTTGCAATATTACACAGTGTGCATGTGTCTACATACCACTGTGACAGACATTGCATTTAAATGTCACATAAGTCTTGTTTCATACAGGTGTTGTTATGCTATGATATGCACAACAGTGTATCACATTTTGGATTCAATTGCAACCTTGTGGAATTCATTGTATGTGCAGTTCTGTTGCTCTTCCCAAGGATTATTGAGGTGGTCATCAACACCATTGTGTGACTGTTAGCATTTGTATCAAGAAATGTTTTGATGTGTGATATGTCCTTATATGGCATTAGGCCACTTCAGTGCAGCTTTCCCATTAAACACTTATATAGGTATATGTTGTGTAATTAATGTAAGTGTATAACACTGGCACAGTTGCATGACTATGTGTGAAAGGTACCAGTGTGTGGAATATGATGAATGATCAAAGTTGTATTTGGATGTCTTTTCACAAATCATTTATTCCAATAAATGTGAAATGTAAAGAGGAATACACAACTAAGCAGAGATCTGTGTATGGATGTCATCAGACATTCATAATCAGAGAAAATAGACAATCTGCTAGCTGACAGTTTGTTTCACATGTCACCCCCATGTCACCACTGGCCATCAGCTAAAGTATATATGCAAACATTACTCAGTTTTGTTCTCAGAGGGCAGCATATCTGTGTGCTCTCTGTGGCTAATAACACAGAATCAATGGACCCAGACAACATCACAGGTTGCCTATAGTGTGACTTAAAACCTGACCTACCAGGCATAGTTGGATCCATACTTCAACACAGCCTCCAGGCAGCCTGTATTCCCATACAAGAGTGCACAGCAACATGTATCATTCTGACTGGGGGAAACATCACCTGATGTATGCAGTTATAGACCCATCGTGACTGTCTTCATCTGTGGGGTAGGCCAACAAATCATCACGCACCTTCTCTGAAAGGGTACATGTAATATCCTGAGTGTGTACCAAACTCAGGTTTGACTTGTTAAGGCTACATCATGTCTGTTATATCTGTTTGCTGTATTCAAGAAGGTTACCAGGGGCATGCATGATGGCAGCACTTTCATCCTGCTTAACTTAACCTGGCCAAGGCATTTGACAAAAATCCACAGTCAGGTGTTACAGAGAAACTGTTTCAAGTGGCCATAAACACCTATGTCACCAAGTGGGTAGACAACTGGATTGCATACATGTCAGATAAATATGTTGCAATGTGTGAAGTCACCTCTGTCTGGAATCCATTGGCCATGTCCATACCTCAGGCCTCTGTGACAGTCCCTTTCCTGTTCGTTATTTAAGTCTCAGGCATCAAAACTGATGTGCACATCCTTTCTTTAACCAGATTTGTGGAGGACTGCAAATTGTGGACAATCATTGAACCCAGTGTTGTATTCGTATAATGCGGACAGTATCAATACACACAAAGGATTGCTGCTACAGACATGGGGACATGGTAAATGAACCAAAATCATGGAGGGACTAATTACATCATAAAAGCAAATACACAAATTCATTATCATATAGACAACACACGTAGACGGGTTACTATTAGAAGTCCGAATGCTTGAAATGTCGAATGTCATATGGTCGACACCATATGATCGACATTTCAAGAGTTTGAAGGTTAAACGTAATGGTGCCGTTCGGTGCAGAATGGGAGAATTTCCATTTTCTGCACTGAAGTGTGATCTCGGAGTTGGTATATTTAAGTAGGGGGGTGTTGGGGTGCAGCTTCCCATGTGGGGAGTGCAGGGGAGGCTTGCCCCCCTGCCTGCATCGTCAAGGTAAGTTTTTTTTGTTTGTTTTATTATATATTTGAACTTTTGAACTTTGATCATATGTTGTTGAACATATGGTATTCGAAGTTTTGAAAGTTTGAATATATAATATAGATCCTGAGCAGACCAATTCTTATGTGACCTGTGTACTCAGGTAAATGGTATGCAGAATGTCCATCAACATGTGCCCACGGTAGTGACCACTCCCTGGTATGTAGCACAAATCCTGAGTATGTGCAGGACATGCACATCAAAGGGCATTATAGTTCCATTGTTCTTAGCCCTTATCACACTGATACTTGAGTACAATTCACCCTTCTGCATGTACCTCCCAGCACATATTCCAGGGATGAGTTACTCAAGTGTGCAACTTTTGCCACAGTGAGCTCCCACATGTCTTACCAGGCATAACTAAGTATTCTTTTGGTATATAAACATTAGGGGTTGATGGTGCAGGACCCCTTTCAAGGTGTAATACAAGATGCATGCGTGATATGTGTTCCTATGATGCACACAGTAAATATATTGCTGATTGACTATATGGGTTACTTATTTACTTATTTAATTAACATTTGTTAACCAGGAAAGTCTGACTTGGAGCAAAGTCAATTTTCAGCTGAGACCTGAGGAGAAATGTTCCAGATGCATGTCTTTGTAAATGTGGGAGGAAACTGGAGCACCCGGAGGAAACCCACACGAACGCAGGGAGAACATGCAGACTCCAGACAGAAGGCACCCCAGCCAAGAATCAAACCACAGAATCTCTTGCTGTGAGGTGACAATGCTACTGCTGCACCACTGCACCATTATATTCATGAAAGTGTGAATTGTGGCATATGTATACCATGCAAACCTGCCAGGATTGCACGTAATTTCAAATACAGGTGCACCAGTGTCCTTCCTCACACCTCAGCCAGATGTTGATTTTTGAGGAAGCTGTGCTTGATCAGACAGATGTTGATTTTTGAGGAAGCTGTGCTTGATTCCCTCATATACATTAATGACAAATCATGACAATCAAAGGAGGTAGCGCCTGTGAACTAACTAACTATTGCCCTATTGCCATTCTTTTGCCCCTATCTAAAATTCTAGAAAGAGTTGTACATACCCAACTCATGGAATATCTCCTTTCACACAATGTCCTATTCCATACCTAACATGGTTTGCGTCCTGCACACAATACCTCAACAGTCCTACTGTCCTTTACATATATAGTTAACCATCACAGAAACAGTTCTCAGTTTGTATCAGCCATATTCCTTGACTTGTTAAAGGCCTTTGAAATGGTCAACCACAGCAAAATCATCAGTGTCTTTTCCTCCCTTAACCTCAGCTACACTGCTGTTAACTGGTTTCAAAGCTACTTAACAGGCCGTCAACAAGCTGTCCATTGGCATCAGTCCCTCTCACACCTCCTCCCAGTCATCATGGGGGTCCCACAAGGCTCCATCCTTGGACCGCTTCTATTCATTCTCTTTACCAATCAGCTTCACTCATCTGCTCATCATGCCACTGTGATTCAATATGCTGACAACTCCACTATAATCTGCTCTGCCTCTTCCCTCAGTGACCCTCAGACCATCACCCAAGACTCTTTCTTGTCCATAGAAACCTGGTTAGCCACACACATACACAATACCTGTGCTGCTTTTATAAACCATTAAGTTTCCTTCTCTCAGTGATTTATGCTATCTAAATACCTGTATTACAACTCTTACCTGTCTTGTGTACTGTGAATGATTATGATCTACATGCCTGTATTACAACTCTTACCTGTCTTGTGTACTGCAAATGGTTATGATCTACTTGAGTTATCTGTTATATTTTTAATTTACGCTAACAAAACTGCTTTGAACAGTGAAATGCTGTAGAGTTAATTGGTTACATTCTCTCTTAAGTAACTCATAATGGTTCCTGACTGTTTTCTCAATATTCAGTGTATATTCAAGGTATATGTATATATGTATATGAAGTAGCTGCTTTCTGTTTGTACTAGAGATTGCCATTGTATTTGATAGCTATATTATTGACCTGCTTTGGAGAGTTCCTTAACTACATGCATTTGTTGTGCTTCTACTTGTACAGCTTTTTTCCCCTGTATTACTTTCTTTAGCTCTGTTTTACTTACCTTGCTCATCTTTCTCTCCTCAACTGTTGCCCTCATATTTCTACTAGCAGCTCACTTTGCTTGGACACTTTAATTCCTTACTTCCATTCACTGAATCCAACCTGCACTCTCTCCCCTGCAGCCCTAATTCCACTAGAGCCCATCTCATACCATTTCTTCCACCTCAAAACCTCAGTCATTTGTATCCTAACCAACACACTCTCTCTCTCACAGACCGCATTCCATTCCATTTTACATACAACCCCCACCCCCCCATACACACTCATACTTGTACTGCTCTTTGTATTATATACTTTGGGCTCCACTTTTTCCTTACCCTCTTTTTTCTTATTTTTTTTAGGTTAGTAATAACTTCAGTCCTGCTAAGCCCACAGACCTACCCTGCTGGGAAATGCCTACAGACAAGTCCTCTCCGTAGGTGCCGACTGCCATGTATCAGAATGTTTAAGTATGTCTGCTAAGTACAGTAGCTTTGATACCTGAACTGTTGCTCCCGTGTTGGCTACTTTCTTGCACATCTCCAGGCCAGTCCCTACCTCTCCTTCTACCCTGTCCACCCACTCTCCTAATTTCCTGCAACTATTTTTTTTACTCATAAATCTTCTGTCTGTTCAGCTATGCCCCATCTGCTCTATTCTCTGGTCTCTCCTACACTGATCTGTCCTTCCTCCAATTTCTCAATTTCCTTTCTGCCCATCTCCTGTATCTTTCACTCTACTACTACCTCACTTTCTTCATAATTTTCTCAGACTACCGTTCTGGGCTGCTCTAGCCCCCTCTGCCTCTCCTGTTCCCACTTGTGACTAAATTACCTGTTTACTGATTGCTTTTTTTCTGTGATTTCTCCATGGGTGTACCCCCGCTCCATTCGCTCCCTTACCCTACCCCCATTCCCACCCACTCCAACTTCAATTACATTTATACTATCCAGTCCCTTCCCTTCCTGTCTGCTCACCCACTCACAACCCATTTCCTGCCTATAATCATTCCTAGCCTTTCACTATCCATAATTGCAACACATAATTTCCTACCTCCAATCTACTCCTCCCTTCACAACTTAATTTTTCACATACTCTAACATGCTTTCTCTTTTCTTTACCGCTCCACTTCTCATACTCCTATCTACACTAACGTCATATTACTCCATCCTACCCCACTCTAAAATTCACTCCCCTATCTCAAGCATCTCTGAAACTCTTCCTCCTTCCTGCTCCTTTATCATTTCCTCCTTCTTTCTTCAACTTCTCTATTAACTGTCTGCATAATCCAACCATACATCAAAACTATCCACTCATCTGCAAATCCAAATCTAAACTCTATAACCATCTTTTACCATTTTCTCACCTCACAATTTTTACTAATAACATGGTCCTCTCTTTGGACATTCACCCCAACCCAGGCACCCCTTTCCTCCTCTCAGCGACATACCCCATAAGACTCCCTGCACCTCTCACTCCTCTCATCCTTCTATCCATTCTCTTCCTCCCAACCCATCCTCTTCCTTATGCAAAAACATGACTATCTACTCACTAAATATACAAAGCCTCACTAACAAAATCATTGAACTTCACACATAGCTAGCTCATACCTCCCCTCACATTCTATCCATATCTGAAACCTGGCTCAAACCACACATCACAAACAATGAAATTCTCCCACCTGGCTATAAAATCTACCGCTCTGACAGACTCCCTAAAAAAGGTGGTAGAGTAGCCATCCTCTACTCAGACAGCCTAAATCTCTCACCTATCACCATCACTACCCTGACTTCCACCCAGCTGAACTACTCATTCTAAATTGTCATCTTAACCCACATAAGAAATTTGCTATCGCTTCCATTTATATACCCCCTGGAAACAATATCCACACCTTAGAAAATATCCTACCCTGGTTTTCCCATAACATACACTATGAAACCCTCATCCTCGGAGATGTCAACATAGACTGGTCCAAACTTACAAATGACTGTCCACAATTTAGTATAAACCTTCATGGATTCCATCAACTGATAACATCCCCCACCCACTTTCATAAAACCTTATTCTTCAACTCTGCTACTGACTGGATTCTCACTAACTCCCCCAACCTCTACCATAGCCCAACTACTTTACCCAGACTCTCTAAGTGATCATCTCCCTACCTCTATTCTTAGGCAGTCTAACAAATCACCCAAATCCCACCTTTACAGAGACTGTCAAAAACTTAATAACTTTAATTCCAGTCAATTCAACTCCATACTGTCTAATATTGACTGGTCTATCCTTTGGCATCTCCCTCTTGATGACTCAGTGAGTAAATTTAATAGCATTTTCCTGGATACCCTCAACTTCCTTGTCCCAGCCAGGAAACTTAAAATCAAATCAAATTATGCTCTATGGCTTACCAAGAACATTAGATCCCTTATGCACAAAAGAAATAGTGCTTGGAAAGCTTGGTTTAAAAAAAAGAACTACCCCTGCTACAGAATTATCAAGAACTATGAAATCTTGCCAAGAAACAAATCAATAAAGACAAAAAATACTGTAACTCTGCCCAACTCAATGGCATATCCAATCCACATATGTTCTGGTCAACTGTAAGCAATAATATTTCTCCTGGCCTCCTTTCCAACCCATCACCTTACCCAAATACATCTCCACTAGAGACTGCTACCCTCTTCAATGAACACTTCATTGGTACAATCCAAAAACTCCCTCCCTCCAACTATAACTGCACTTCTACCCCTTCTCCTTCCCACCCACTCGATAAGAAAACCTTCTCCTTTCAACCTGATTCCACTTCTTACATACAAACCCTTCTTCTGAAGCTGAAACCCTGCTCTCTCTCCACAGACAATCTCTCCTCCAGCTTCTTCAAACTAGCTGCTGAATCTATAACCTATCCTGTAGCCACTCTCATCAACAGGTCATTTCAAGAAGTCACTGTTCCTCTCATTTGGAAATCCTTTTTCACAGTCCCTCTCCATAAAGGAGAGAATTCAACTGATCCATCTAATTCAGACCCATCCCCATCCTATCCCCTCTCTTTAAAATACTCGAAAAATGCATTCATTCACAGCTTCTCAACTCTCTCCTCCAGCATAACCTTTTCACTCCCACTCAGCATGGTGTCTGCCATAACCATAGCACAACTACTGCCCTCCTATCATTATCCATGCTATCTCTGAGGCCTGTGACAATAACCAACTTATATCCTGTCTCTTTCTCCACCTATCTAAAGCTTTTGATACAGTCTCTCACCCTATATTGCTAACCAAACTGGCTAATCTCAAACTATCTGCTACCTTCCTAGCCTGGTTCTCTAGCTATCTCTCTAATAGGCAGCAATCTGTCAGATGGCTCTCATCCTGCTCTCCCTATATCCCAGTACCATCTGGTGTTCCACAAGGTTCCATCTTGGGTCCCCTCCTGTTTAATATATTCACTAATGATCTATATATATCCTGCCAACAATCCTCCCTCATCCAATATGCATATGACTCAACTCTCATCTCACCTCTAGCAGTAACTCTGAACTTCTTACCCTAACCCAAAATACCTTTTTATCTATCAAAAAAATGACTGTCCAATAATCTACTCATCATTAACCCTAAAAAGACCAAACTCTTGCTCTTTCTCCCCCATTCCCTCTCTCATCACAAATCTACTTTCACTATTACATCCTCCAATAACACTGTCATAAAACCCGAACCCCACATAAAGCTCCTAGGTGTCATCATTGATGATGAACTTAAGTTTAACTCTCACTAACTTCAATGTATCAAAAAAACTCACCCGAAGCTAGGCTTGCTATATTGCGACAAAAAATTCCTAAACTCCAGTGCCTGACTCTCCTTGGCTCAGGCGCTTCTCCTCCCCTCCGTTCTATACGCTGCCCCAATTCTAATTAATATTCAGTCCACAAGCTTGCTCAGATTTCAACAAACATATCACAAAATAGCTTGATTCATTATGAACTCTCCTTACAACTCACACCACTGCCTAGCACTAAATGCTCTCCAATGGCTTGAACTCCCCCAACAGCTCTAGCTATCACAATTTCAAATATTAGATACTATTCTATACAAACCATCTTCATTCCCTGCTCTATCCTCCCTCGTATCCTCCTACTCTCCATCTCGAACTCTATGTAACTCTAACCAACAACTTCTAGACATTTACCATCCAAAAAAAAATGTGGGTAAACTTCTGTATAAATGCTCGGTTGCCCAAGCTTGGAACAAACTTCCTATATACATTCACTCCATTACCCACACACTACACTTTAAAAAAGAACTTAAGCTACATCTTCTCAACACCAAGACTTGCCCTTGCTATGACCCAACCTAAACTCCACTTCTCACTTGTTTCTTATTTCCTACCACTTAAAAATTTACAATGCCCTCCCCCTATTTTTATACTTGTACCTACTATGTGTTTACCTGGTTAACTCATAGGTTTATAGATTAGTACTAAGCTAACTTCCCTTGTGAGCCATTTTAAGCTTAGCCAATTATCCCTTGTGAGACTCAAACCCTGCATCTTGTGTTTGTAAGGCAAACACCTTAACCATTAGGCCGGCTTACCAACCATCCTCATATTCACTCATCCTCCCATAGTGAAGACTTGAATACTTTCATGTATATTATTGCATATCTCTTTGTACAAATGCTATTTGCTTATGCACTATGTGTTTGTTTTTAACTTGAATGTTTTAATTTTTGAACTCTAACTGTACTATCTTGAATGTGTGAATTTAAAGCTTTTGAGTGTGAATTTTAATTAATTTCTTTGTAATCTAGAGCTTTTTCCTTGGGTGTCCACTGAAAATGGGCTACTGGCCCAGTTGGACCAACCCAGTTAACAAATGTCAATAAATAAATAAATAAATAAATAAATAAATAAATACAAGTGCTGTCACCCTCAGTTGCAGGAAAGAAAACCACAAATTTCATAGGCAGATGCAGAGTATACTCACTATGCATAACATCTACAGAACCAAGATTAAGCATAACCTACAGTCCGAGTTAGACACTAACAAAGGGGAAGATAGCATAGCAGGTGTGTGTTGTGTGAGAAGTGGTATACTTACAAAGCTGTGTAATGTTCACAAACACACAGGCACACATACACACACACACACACACACACACACACACACACACACACACACACACACACACACACATGAACATTTATGTCTCCCAGGAACATCAGGGTATCCGAACCCAATGAATTCCTTCTAAAGTACTTTTACTGGTCAGTGTAAATGAAAACTGATGTCCTTGTAAGTCTGATCATAAGGCTGCCTCGTGTTTTTGCTATTCATGACCTCAGACAGCAAAACGGAGGCTCACCTGTCATGCTCCTCTCATCACAGGTGACTTATGGATGTAAGAAGATAGACGTTGTCACACTTCCTAAAGGAATGGAATGATGTCCTGTGTTCTAGCATGTAGAGTATAACATCACAATGTCAGCCTAGGCTGAGTCCTCACAGTGAAGCTTTATTAAAGTTATTCTTTGGGGATTCCTTCCTCTAGGACCCCACCATCCAACTATACCAGAATTCACTAACTAGGGAGGAGATATCCATGAGGTCCTTTTGTGCCAGATGAGTACTCTATAATAGCCCAGATGTTGGACATGATTTCACTGCCTGTGGGGTGGGACTTGCCCGCACAGGTCTATATGCTACCTGTGCACTGCCCCATGCAGGCTTGTCATAGACAGGTGCCCCATGCAAGCTTCTGATAGACTGGTAACATTTTAAGATCTTTCACCTAGCATATTATGGTCACCTAGCTCACTTCAGGTGAGCCCAACTAGAGTAGGGATATGAAATGTATAAGTAGAAGGCTTTGTTAAAGGCTTCCAAGGCACAGGAACTGAGTGTGATGATCCAGACCTCTGCTGCAGACGAACATACCACACTGAGAGCTTTAGGAATGTACCACACTGAGTGCTTTAGGAATGTAACACATTGAGAGCTTCAGGATTGTACCACACTGAGAGTTTTAGGAACATACCACACTGAGAGCTTTAGGAATGCTTATGAAGTCTGCTCTGAAGTGACCTGTTACTTCCTTCCCTTCTCTTCCCCCCAGAAAAGTCAAAACATTAACTGGTGAAAAAGGAGATGGAAATATGGATACCTTACAGCCTTTGACCTAGAATTGAGGATGAATCTGTCATGATGGGTGTGGCTTTAGTAGTGTGTTTTGAGGTTCTGGAGAGTACTTATTGTGATTACTGCAAACAGGAGGCCTTTGAGATTTTGATTTTGATAGTTTACTTTTAATGGCCTCAGAATATTTAGGTCTATTTGCCTTTTTTTCAGTAGTGTGTATGTTAATTTTTGTATAGTGTTGTCTGTTTCAGGCAACCTGTTTGGTATTGCAAAGCCTGCATTTGTTTCATCTTCTTCACCCTTCATAACCTAATGAATGGATGGCAATGCATCTCAAGCTCCAGAGACCATAACATCAATGTACCTTTCAGCCTGATAAGGAGTCTAAGACTTTAGATAGTGTGGTTAAGACGATTTTTCTCAGAAATAAAAGTGGTAAGTGGACCGCAGACTGGGTAATATAATTACTTGGATTTATGCCACATTATCGTGTTTCGTCGAGTGGCGTTCAAAAGACATGTGTGAATGGGCGTGCCTTTGTTGAAGGTTGGGTGTCGTGCTGGCACCTCACCACCGTAAAAATCTACTGCCAATCATTAGCGTACCGGAGTTCTGCTGTGGCAACTCCTAACCAGGAAAAGCCGAAAGAAAAACAATAACATCGAGTTTTCAGAAATTCAAAATTCATTATGTTTAAGACCATATGTTCAACTTTCTGAAAACTTGAATAAAACAAAATTACGAAAATCTATGTTTTTGAAGGGGGGCAAGCCCCCCTGTACTCCCATACCACCTGCAAATTATATACTCCAACTCTGACATTTCACAACAGTGATTAAAGTGTACATTTCCTGATCCCCACTGTACCATGATCTCCTTACAAATGCTTCAAGTTTTCAGAAAATCAAGTTTACTGTCTCCACAATAAAGAACTTCAGGTTTCCAAAAACTCGATAATCTTTTATAAATGTAATTACTTATATGGTGTAGTAACTAAGTAGACAGCATTTTAAAAGCTGACTTGTACATACGTCCCAAAGTAAGGAAAGCATGTTCTGGTGGCCATCTCAGTTGTCTAGTCAGTCAGAAGGACCACTGTAACACTTGTAACCTCACTGAGCTGACCCACTGTTGAACATCACACTGACTTTTACACAGCTTCCAAATAAGCCACATGATCAAAAATGAATTTCTAAATTATTCTGCCCTTCTCTAAGTTCTGCTGTCTAGTGACAGCAGTGTAACCTGGTCTTTCCTGTGCTTGGGATCACTTTAGTGTGTAGTGATTGGCCAGTGGGTTATTTTGCTTATTTTGTTTTTTTCCTGCCTGTATAAAGGTGTCACATTTGCGTGATGCTTCTCATCATTAAGGTGTGATTTGCAATGCCCTGTATAGATGCAGGTGTCTCTAATCTCAGTTTCCCTGTAAGTCCGTACTTCTTACTCAAATAGCAACATAGCAAATCTGTTCCCCCACCCAGGGGGGTTATACAGAGAGGAGCATGGAATCCCTTGGTACCACCCCCATAACCCATATAGGGAGGTTGGCATAGAAGTTAAGGTGTTTACCTTGCATACACAAGGTGCAGGGTTCAATTCTCACATGGGGGTTGGTGGGAGGCTAAAAAATGGCCCACAAGGGCAGGTAGCCTAGTAGTGATATATATATATATATATATATATATATATATATATATATATATATATATATATATATATAGAGGTTCATAGGTTGATACTAGGCTATCTGCCCTAGGGCATTTATAAGCCTAGCCAGAGTGTGTTTGGCTTTCGCCACCCTTTTAGATTAGTTGACTGTGCCTCTGTATAGTAGGTCACAGAAGATAGTCTTTTAAGATTAGTTTACTGTGCCTCTGTCTAGTAGGGACACAGAAGAGATCCCAGGGGTAAACCCATGATCTCCCATCCACTCGTCAAGATTTCTCTTGAAGAGGGTCAGTGAGGGCTCTGCCTAAAATGGATTGGGATTTTTTCCAGAGTGAGGGGAGCCTCTGGGATATGAATCTGTCCCTCCAGCATGTCCTATTTATTTCTGTGCTGAGGTTTAAGTCCCTGGAGCATGTGGCTCTAAGGGATTTGGATTTCCTGAGGTGGAGCATGTCCATTAATTCTGGTTTGGACATGGCTTTATACGTCAGGCACAGATCGCCTCTGAGTAGGTGGTAAGCAACTGAGTAGAGCTGGAGTTTCTTTAGCCTAACTGCGCAGGGCATCTGTTTGAGTCCCTTGATCCTCTTGGTGAGGTACTTTTGGGGTCTTTCCAGTTGCTGCAGGTGTCGGGTAAGGTACATCCCAAAATGGGGCATTATATTCAATTATGGGCCTGATGAGTGATAAGTGATGAGTAGAGGGACACAATGACCTCTCTTGATCTAGATGTGAACCCTTTCATGATAAGGTGGGCTATATAGAAGGTCTTTCTAACCACTTTGGCAATGTGATTGTCAAAGGAGAGATTGCTATCTACTTGGGTCCCCAAATCCCTAATTACTTCTTCCGTACTTAATGGATTACCACCTATGTGGTAATTTGTGGGCACTTTGTTTTTCCCAAAGGGGATGACCATGTACTTTTTGGCATTTAGCTTTAGGCCATGGCTCTGGCACCAGTTATCCATCTCTGTGAGACCCTTTTGGAGGATGCTTGTGTAAGTCGGCGAGTCGATTATGGCACCCAGTTTGCAGCCATAGTCCTCCTGTGTTAGCCTGTACATCTGAGAAATATATTCCGAACAAGAAAGGTCCCAGGATTGAGCTTTGTGGGATGCCACTTGTAACTGGTTTAGTGTCTGACATGGCACCTGCAATTCTGACCATGTGGGCTCTATCCCTGAGCCAGTTTGCAACCCATCTTGTGACATAGGGGTTGATATTTAAGCTGTTGAGCTTATTTATGATGCCCAAGTGGGGTATTGTGTCGAAGGCTTTTGCCAGGTCCAGGTAGGCTTTGTGGACTACCTTCCCTTCATCTATGGCCTTGGTGACTGTTTCAAAGCAGTTGACCAGGTTCAAGAGGCAAGATCTGCCCTTAACAAAGCCAAATTGGGTAGGATCCAGTGTTTGGAGGTTCCCAATGTCTTTGTTTATGAGTTCCATGATGATACGCTCCATAGCTTTCTAGACCAGGCTAGTCAGGCTTATAGGGTGATAGTTTCTGGGGTCCGTTGTGGCACCACCTTTGTGGAGTAGGACCACTGTTGCTGTACGCCATTCCTTGGGTACATATCCTGTAGTAAGGCTGAGATTGAACAGTGACTTTATGTGCGGGTTTAGTTCTTCTTGGAGCTCGTGTAAGATGCAGCCCGGGACACCGTCCGGTCCCATTGATGCTGTGTTTTTTGCTTTGGAGAGGGCAGATCTCAACTGTGCATCTGTGCTGCAGGGAGGCTACACTCTGTTGGGATAGACATTTGCTCTTTTGGGGGGGAAGGGTGGGAGAAGTTTGCACTGAACCTGTCTGCCAGGATGTTGGCAATGTCTGTGGGTTCAGTGTATTTTTTGTCATTTTGCACCAGCTCAGAGCATATCTGGGAGTTGCCACCCAGGTTCCTGACATAACTAAAGAAGGCCTTGTGATTATCTTTAGCGTCTTGTGCAATTTTTCTTTTGAAGCTGGCCTTAGATGATTTTATGAGGGATCATAGTTTCTTGCTAGTACTGATCAGAGATGCCTTCCCTTTTTGGCATTTTGCTCTATCATGTAGTAGCTTCCTCCTTCTGTTGTATAGCTTATTTATGGCTGGGGTCCACCAGGCAGGTCTCCTGCCTTTGGAGGAGTGAGTCTTGGTTTTATTTGGGATAGCATGATCCATGCATTCTTGTAGGTGTCCATAGAATATGTTTGTAAAGGATTCTGTGGTTTGGGCTGTATTTTCCACTGGTCCAGGGGCTTTGAAGTATTCCACTTTGGTTTTGAGAAGTGTGAAGTTTGCTTTTGAGAAGTTCTTCACTGTGATTTCCTTGGCTGGGGGTGGGGATGCGATATGGATGTCCAGTGAGATTAATTTATGTTCAGATCTTACCAATGAGGGGATATACCTCTGGTATGGAACATAGAGTCCCCATGTTGGTGATGATCAGGTCCAATATGTTTTCCCCTCTTGTGGGAGTTGTGACCAGTTGTTCCCTAGCATCTGAGTTTATAAATTCTAGGAACCGTTGGGCGAGGGTGTTGGGGCTTGAGTAGTGCTCCCAGTCTATGTTTGGATAGTTGAAGTCACCCAATATGATGGTGTTTGGAGAGACCTTCATATTCTCCAGTGTTCTCAGGAAAGCCGAGTGGGGTTCCTGAGTTTGGCGGGTGGGTGGTCTGTAGCAGGCTACAAACTGAAAGGCAGTTTTGCCCACTGTTAGTTGCACATTGATGGTCTCCGATGCTCTGTGCAGTGCCACTAACCTAGATATATATATATATATATATATATATATATATATATACACACACACACACACACACACACACACACACACACACACACACACATATATATATATATATATATATATATATATATATATATGAGTCTACTTCATTTCACTGAAAACACCCTTCACTGAAACTCATTTCATTGAAAACTCATTTCACAGAAAATCAGTTGCCTGAGCACAATTCACTGAAAGCTCACTTCACTGAAAACTCATTTGACAGAAACTCATTTTGCTGAAAGGTATATGCCCTGTTCCCCACTGTAGTACGATTCCCGGAGTTAGTATATACAGTAAAGGGGGATATGGGGAGCACAACCTCCCCACATTGGGGGGTGTGGGGGGCATACCTATGCTACCACAGCTGTCTCATTCCACTACCCCCCATCACCTGTGCAGATGATGGAGACTGTGCCACACCTACCTCACTGGCTAATGAAAGCATAATAACAATATCTGATGTAGAAAGCAGGCAGACAATGCATTGTAATGCAAGCAGTGGTATATAATATGCATGAATTATTTCTGTGCTTTTTGTCATGCTGCAGAGCATACTCCTCACCCAGCTCCTCTTCCATTGGTGCTAAGTCCCTCCCTCCTCCCCAACTCCTCTTCCATTGGTACTACAGTCCCTCCATCCTCACTCAACTCCTCTTCCATTGGTACTACAGTCCCTCCATCCTCACTCAACTCCTCTTCCATTGGTACTACAGTCCCTCCATCCTCACTCAACTCCTCTTCCATTGGTGCTACTATTCCTCCCTCCTTGCTGCAAAAGTTTTCATTGCACCATATTATGTAACATGGCGCAAACAACACATATCTTCTTGCACACCTGTGGAGTAAAGCGCAGTTCACCAGAAAATATGTCATGACAGCAAAAGTGAAACTTCAGCACTCCAAATATGAACTCAGTGATACTCTGCACCTGCACTAATGCAGTGTTGTGTGCCATCTCTGCTACTGTCTGCAGACTGCAGATGGAGGTCCAGAGCTATGTCTTGGACTCTGTTCCTGGTACAGAGGATCACATCAGTGGCCTTTCAGTACACAGTGGTGCATGTTTGTCCACCAGCTGCATTAGTTTGCACAAGACTTGTGCAGTATAATGTGCAACATCCAACACTGCACTAGTGTTCCACAGAGATGTGCAAGAATATATCTGTGGTGTGTGCAGTACACAACAATGAATACAACTATGAATGGCCTACTACCTATGTAGCATTAGTACTCCAGAGATGTGTATAAATATATATGTGGCCTGCTACCTATGTGGATGGGATAGGACTCTCATGAGCTCTTGGGTTGGCAGTATGTGCACCTACCAACTAGATGACCTTGTGGAATGTACCCCCAACAAAACAGTGGCATAGGTCATATCTGTGGAAGTGTGGGGACTACCTGGATGGTGCTTAGACATTGCATATAATACCTGTTACAACAGAATGCCTGATATAGTAGTGGTGTTCTCCTCTCCAGTCTTTGATGATCAGATGTGACCTTCCACATGCTGCGGTACAATGTTGAGGAAATTTATTTGTTTATTGACATTCGTTGACCAGGAAAGTCCACTGGGTCAGAAACCCATTTTCAGTAGAGGCCTGGGAAGAAAAGCTCCACGTTAAAATTAAGATTGCACAGAGTTACTATTTGCATTCATAAAACATAAAAATTAGTTTTTGACATTAGTAATAAGCAAACTAAGGAGTTTTATACAATTGGGTTAAATGTAAATGTTGGCTAAATGATAATTCAATAGTGTATTGTATGCTGTAAAAACATTTTTTTACAGTCGGATATAAGAGAGAGAGAGTAAAGGAACTACAGCTAGTAAGAAGTAAAGTTAATGAATGATAAAGGTAGGAAAAGTAAGTTGAAACAGCAGGGTAGCAGGATTAGATCTATAATGGTCTTTGGATTTGGGCACAAGGGCAGGTTTGGTTTTTGAGAAAGTTTTTTTTAGGGTATGTTGGAAGTTTTTCACAGAATCAAGTAGTGTAATAGAGGGGAGTAGGTCATTCCATAATTTTGCTGTGGCGTTTGAATATAAATTTTGTCCAGATCTCTTGTTAGGTTTGGAAATTGTAGTAGATCTTACGTTTCTGGAAGGGGTGTAGGCTTGTATGATATCTGAAAGTGTTGGGCAGTTTTCTGGGTAAAATATTAGTTTATGAGTAATAGTGATTTGGGTGTACTGAAGAAAATGTGAGAAGTCCAGCCAATTCAATGTTTGATGGCTTGGCAATGGTGTGTGTGGTTTGGTAGACCACAGGCAAATTTAGCAATTTTATAATACTATGATTGCAATTTGTTACTTATGGATGTGTGAAGATTTGTAAAGATGGGTAGCCATGGGAGGGGGGGTAGGAGAGTACTTGTTTTGTTCTTGTGGGAATACCTATATAGAACTTGTGCCTATAAAGTTTGTTTAATTAAAAGTGAGTTTTTTTATTGCATTAAGTATATGTCGTTCAAAGAAAAGTTGTGCTTGTACACACTTTTCTAGTATCTTAGATAAAGGTGACAAAATGGATATTGGATAATAATAGGTTAAATTGGATGATAATTGGTTAAATCATTGGTATTACCTCCTGTATGAAGTGGGTTTTTTATGGATTTCTTCTAAAGTTGCAGGACTATGGATTCTGAGATAGATCAGTTAATTAGTATGCTAATGAGATAGGCTATTACCTCTGCACTGAGTTTCAAGTATTCAGAAGGATGGTTATCAGCAGAGAGGGAGCATGGATTGAGTTTAGATAGTAATTTAAGTATTAGAGAGGTGGGTACTGGTTTTATGGAGAATGTAGGTGCCTCTGAGAGGTTGCTAGTGTTATCTTTGTGAAAATAGGGATCTATGTTGAGTTTCTCCTGATAGGGATTTGAAGTATTAAATTTAGTGTTAACGACAGTTGTTAGTTGCTGGAGAGTTCTTTTAGAAGTTTAAGAATGCTCTCAATAAAGCGGGAGTTAAAAATGTGAGCTATTTGTTGTGGGCCTTTATTGAGGAAAGGTGATGGGTTTTGTATGGTACCTGGATTGAGGACAGAGGAGATGGATTTCCACAATTTTTTTGGGTTGTGTTTTTGGCTAGAGGGCTGTTGTGTGAAGTAGTTTTTTGTCATTTATGATCAATTTCTTTGCTGTATTTTAGAGTTGTTTAATGGTAATTTCATAGGTTCATAGGTTGGTACTAGGCTATCAGCCCTAGGGCCTATACAAGCCTAGCCATAAGAATTCCCTGGCTATTTCTTCCCACACTATTTACTTCCCTGGACCCCTGTCTAGCAGGGTGACTGACGTGATCCCCAGGGTGAATTTCCTTTCTCCCATCCAATCGTGAAGGTTCCTTTTGAAGAGTACCAAAGAGGCACTCTGCTTGACATGTATGGGCAATCTATTCCAGAGTCTGGGGAGTCTCTGGGTCAGGAACCTATCCCTCCAGCATGTTTTGTTTATTGTGATGACAAGGTTTAGATCCCTGTAGCATGTGGCTCTGAGGGATTGGGATTTCTTTAAGTGTAGCATGTCCAACAGCTCTGGGTTTGACATGGCCTTGTATGTTAAGCAAAGATCGCCTCGGAGTAGACGATATGCGACAGAGTATAGCTGGAGTTTTTTAAGGCGGTCAGCATAGGGCATCTGCTTTAGGCCTGTGATTCTTTTAGTGAGTCATTTCTGTGGCCTTTCCAGTTGTTGCAGATGTCTTGAGAGGTACATACCAAATGGGGCATTCTATTCTATAATGGGTCTAATGAAGGATGAGTACAGTGGGACAATGACCTCCTTTTTTCTGGATGAAAAGCCCTTAGTGATGAGGTGTGCCACATAGAAGGATTTCCTGACTGTTGTGGTGATGTGGTTATCAAAGGTGAGACCACTGTCCACCTGTGCCCCTAAGTCTCTTATCAAACTTTCGGTGTTTAGGTGTACTGCCACCTATATGGTAATTCATGGATACATGTTTTTTTTTTCCCAAAGGGGATAACTATACATTTCTTGGCATTGAGCTTGAGCCCATGGCTCTGGCACCAAGCATCTGTTTCTGTAAGGCCCTTTTGTAGAGTATCCACATCATTTGGGGATTCAATAATGGCTCCCAGTTTGCAGTCATCTGCAAACTTTGTTATCCAGAGTCCCTTAGAGTTGGCCTGTACTTCAGAGAAGTAGATGCTAAACAAGAGCGGTCCCAGGACTGAACCCTGAGGTACTTCACTTGTCACTTGTCTGGAGCTGGATTTGGAGTCGCTACTTTTACAGTGTGGATTCTGTCAGTAAGCCAGTTAGCAACCCATTGGGTGACGTAGGGTTTAATGCCCTGCTTAGTAAGTTTATCTATGATTCCAGAGTGGGGGATGGTGTCAAAGGCCTTGGCAAGGTCTAGATAGGCTGTGTGGACCATCTTACCCTTGTCCATGGCTCTGGAGACTGATTCGAAGAAGTCAATCAAGTTCAGGAGACAAGATCGGCCCTTCACGAACCCAAACTGGGTGGGGTCCAGTGTTTGAAAGTTGCCAATGTCTTTGTTTATAAGTTCCATGATAATACGCTCCATGGCCTTGCAGATAAGGCTTGTCAGACTGATGGGACGGTAGTTTCCGGGATCCAAGGTGGATCCCCCCTTGTGGAGTGGGATAACTGTAGCTGTGCACCACTCAATGGGCACAAAACCTGAGGTGTGGCTATGATTAAACATGACACTTAGGTGAGGTGCCAGTTCATATTGTAGTTCATGTAGTACACAGCCCGGGATGTCATCTGGTCCCATAGATACTGTATTCTTAGCTTTGGAGAGTGCGTTTTTTACCTGTGTGGCCGTTATTACTGGAATTTGGCAATCTTCCGGTATTGAGATGGGCCATTTAGGGGGTGAGAGGGGGGTGAAGTTGGCACTGAATCGATCTGCCAGGATATTGGCAATATCCTTGGGATCAGTATATTTAATACCATTCTGTTTTAGCTCAGAGCAGATCTCAGCATTGCCATTTAGATTCTTGACATAGTTATAGAATGCTTTGTTGTTGTCTTTGGAATCTTTGGCAATTTTATTTTCGTAACTAGCTTTGGAGGATTTTATGAGGGATCTCCGTTTCTTACTGAGGCTGGTAAGGAAGTTTTTTGCATCCTGGGATTTTCCTCTTTTCTGCAACAGTTTCTTCCTTTTGTTGTAAAGTTTGTTTATGGCAGGGGACCACCAGATTGGCTTCTTTTTTTGGATGAGAGCATCTTGGTTCTATTTGGGATGGCACAATTTATGCATGAGTGGATGTGCTCGTACAGTGCCTTAGTGTAGGATTCAGCAGTTGAACTTTCAGATCCCGTCTGCATGGGTGTCACTTCTGACTTGAGTAGCATGAAGTTGGCTTTGGAGAAGTTTTTTATGGAGGTTTCCTTACTGGGAGGTGGGGGTGGGATGTGGATGTTAAGGGTGATTAGCTTATGGTCAGACGTGACTAACGAGGGGGTGACCATAGGTGTGGAGCATCGATTTCCCATGTTGGTAATGACCAGGTCTAGGATATTGGAGCCCCTGGTGGGACTATGGATTAGTTGATCCAGGGCGTTGGAGTTTATGAATTCCAAGAACCGTTGGGCAAAGGTGTTGGTACATGAGTAGCTTTCCCAGTTAATGGCAGGGTAGTTAAAATCACCCAGTATTAGGGTGTTTGGTTCTATCTTAATATTTTCCAGTATGCTTAGAAAGGTGTAGTGAGAATCTTGGGGTATGGTGGGGGATCTGTAGCAAGCTACAATTTGGATTGCAGTCTTACCTAGTGTTAGTTGCACCTGGAGAATTTCAGACGCATTGTGTTGGGCAACTATCCTGGTGGTGTAAATATCCGTGGTGAATATTGACACTCCTCCACCTTTAGTGTTTCGGTCCTCCTTTGGTGGCCGAAAAGTGTGGTAAGAGTTGTAGCTTGGTATTGCAGGGGTTCTCTCTGGAGCCTTGAACCAGGTCTCAGTTACTGTACAGATATCGATGTTCTCCATTTTTAGGAGTGCCTTGAGAGAGTGCATTTTGAGGTTTAGACTTCTAGCATTGAGTAGCATTACCTTCAGATTTTGCATGCTTGTACCTGTTACGGTGGTGGTTTTGTTCTTTGAACTTTGCCTAAAAAGGCACTATATGGGTGGCAAGAGCCTTAGCCAGTAACCTTAATCCCAGAGGTGACAGGTGCAGACCATCTCTGGCAAAGCATCGTGGTCTGTCAATCATGTCGTCCCAGGCAGACAGATACTGTATCCCCTTTGAATGACACCAGAAGATTGGCCAATTGTTGAAGTCAATTATTTTGTCCTTAATTGTGGTATCATTCTGGGCGAAGGCAGGATGCTACTCAGGGCTAGGGTCATACCTGCCTGGGCCACATGATCCGAGAGCTCTTCCATGTCTCTTTTCATGCAGTCCAGGGAGGTACATCTCAAGTCATTCACTCCAACATTTTCTTGTTTTTTGTGCCATTCTTTCCAGGCTTGATCTCTGGAGAGTGTACTTGTTAAGTTGGTTTTGTAAGCCATGGCGCATGATTATACTTTGTCCTTTTATAACGAATATGGGCTAATGTATATAGGGTGTTGATGTATATAGGGTGTTGAGAAAGACATTATTAAAACAGTTGACGGCTTCTAAAGGTAATATTTTAAATAGATTCCAAGTATGGGTTTTTAGGGAGTTAATGAGAGATGTTTGGGAAAATGTGGATATGTTTCTAGATGTTCAGTAAGAATGGTGTTTAGGAACTTGAGTTTGAGTTCTATAGGTAAAAGCAGGGGAGTGGTCACTAAGGTGGCTGGGAAGGTGCCAGTATTGGAGTATTTGTGAGGATCTGAAACTAAGATCCAGTCCAAGATGGATTCTGGTTGGTTGCTTTGCACTTGAGTTGGGGTGGTACTAAGCTGGGTATATCTATATATTAATGCTATTTTCAGGTGAGGTGAAAGTTAAATTCTGCCAATTAATATTAGTATCACCAAGAACAGTGGTTTCATGATATATGTCATGGGTAGTCCAAGTTAGAAAATCTTCCAGACTAGGGATATTATGGCCAGGGAGAATGTATAGTGCTGCTATGGGTGGTTGTTTGGTTTTGTTTATCTTTAGTGATGCTATAAGAAATGCCATGCTCCTGAAAGTGGGGAAAGGTTTGAGGTAGGGTATAATGGTTAAGGAACTGTGAAATATTAAAGTGACCTCACCTCCTTTCTTGTGTAATCTATTTTGGTGAAGGATGTTATAGCGAGAAGGAATTATTTTGGTATCTAATATATGTCGTTTTTGCCATTTTTCTGTAACAGCTTTGATGTGTGGTCTATACTGTGACAGCCAGGCTTGAAAATTCTGTAATTGTATTACAGATACTATATATGTTGATTGTTGTGATAAACAATTTTTGAGTGTTTCAAGTGAGATAAAAGAGGGAGAGAGGGTATTAGTGACATTTGTGGAGAAGGATGGGCCGTATGCCTCTACTTTGAGATAATATCAAGAGATGATTTCTAAGGTGTCTAAGATAGTGGATTTTAGAGGGAATGTTAGGTGGAGTGAAGAAAGGTGTTTTGAAATTTCTATTGTTAGAAAGAACTTGCAATCTGTACAATGCTACAATTAAATAGAGTGGATGACATATTTGGGAAGCTAGAGCTACTTGGTTGTGGTGAAGTAGTCAGGATAGGAGGTTTTGGAACTAATGAGAGATCTATGTTTTTGACAGATGTAGACTGGGATAGGATGATTAGTGTAGTGCAGAGAGAAAAGAGGAAAAGTAGAAATGGCATAGTGTGGGACATTTTGCAGATATGATATATTCTGTTTATGGGTGAGATAATGTGTGTTAATCTTCACAGCTGAGGGGAGAGTAGTTTATATGAGCAATGCTACAGATAATTAGGGGTTAATTATTGGGTGTGGTTGTGGGTGATCAATTGGGTGATGTCAGCTGAGGGAGTAGTCTAAGGAAGTATAAATGTAATGAGAGTGGGGGTGGGTGGGAATGCGGATAGGGTAGGGGAGTGGAGCAAGTCCGAGCATAGCCAGAGTGAACAAAGTGGGTTGAGCCAAGAAAAGTGAGAAACAGCAACAAAACTGTATCTGTTATGTTAGAAATTAAGAAACTAGGCTGAAGGTAATCCACAAGGTTGATTGAAGACACAAAGAATTATCTGGAGGCAAAAGTAAAGTATTCCAAAAGTAAAAAAAAGCTACATAAACTAAGGGATTGGGTGTTTTATTTGCTTTACTCAGTTAGCTAGGATATTAAAGTGAGAGGAGGGTTAGCAGGATGTGACCCAGTAAGATGTACTTGCAACTAGTTGCACTAATGATTAAAACATTGTAAAGTAAGGTAATTCTGCTGTTATAGTTTAGGCTAAGTGAAATAGGTGCATATAGATCAAGAATTACAATTTGCGTGGATTCCTGGATTGTGCTAATTTCTCAGCTGGGTTATGGTGATGCTAGATTGTTAGGGCTGTTTTCTTCAGTCTTAGGGGGCACCCATGGAGTTGAGGATTATTGTAAGAGAAAAGAGAGAAAGCAGGCTCCAGAGAGCACCCCTGCAATACCAGGCTACAATTCTTACCACACTTTTTGGCCATAAAACCAGGGCCGAAACACTAAAGGTGGAGGAGTGCCCATATTCACCAAGGATATTCACACCTCCAGGCTAGTTGCCCAACACAATGCATCTGAAATTCTCCAGGTGCAACTAACACTAGGTAAGACTGCAATCCAAACTGTAGCTTGCTACAGATCCCCAACCATGCCCCAAGATTCTCACTACACCTTTCTAAACATACTGGAAAATATTAAGATACAACCAAACACCCTAATACTGGGTGATTTAAACTACTCTGCCATTAATTGGGAAAACTACTCAGGTACCAACTCCTTTTCCCAATGGTTCTTGGAATTCATAAATTCCAACGCCCTGGATGAACTAATCAATTGTCCCACCAGGGGTTCCAATATCCTAGACCTGGTCATTACCAACATGGGAGATAGATGCTCCACACCAGTGGTCATCCCCTCGTTGGACAGGTCTGACCATAAGCAAATCACCCTTGACATCCACATCCCACCCCCACCCCCCAGTAAGGAAACCTCCTTAAAAAACTTCTCCAAAGCCAAATTCAAGCTACTGAAGTCAGAAGTGACAAACTTCACAACACCCACGCAGATGGGATCTGGAAGTTCGACTGCAGAATCCTACGCTAGGGCACGGTATGAGCACATCCACTCGTGCATGAATCGTGCCACCCCAAGTAGAACCAAGATGCTCTTCTCTAAAAAAGGAAGCCAATGTGGTGGTCCACTGCTATAAACAAACTATACAACAGAAGGAAGAAACTGTTGCCAAAAAGAGGAAAATCCCAGGATGCAAAAAACTCCCTCACCAGCCTCAGTAATTTTATTTTTTTATTTTATTTTATTTTACATTTGTTGACCGGGCTAGTCCAGCTGGATATATGTCCATTTTCAGTGGAGGCCCGGGGAGAAAAGCTCCAATGGTTATAACAAGTATAGGGAATACAAAAAAATACACAAAAAATACACAAAGCAAAACAAAACAAATATTAAGCATAAGAGATAATCAGACTTTAGTATAGGTAATGTACATGTCAGAGGAAATATACATAACAAGATAGTATTCCTAAAAAAAGTTATTAAATAATTGCAATACGCAATTGATAATATCATAACGTAGTCTAAATAATACATAGTCATATATATATATATTTTTTCATAGTATATATGAGATAAGTTATATCCACAAGGATGTTATATCCGTGGGGATCAGTCAGGATGTAGTATAGAGAGAAGGAAATATTGAGGTAGAGGAAAGGAGGAAGAAAGGTTAATCAGGATTGGTACAGGAGCAAAGCCAGAGTTTATTAAGATGGATTCTCAGTTGTTTTTTAAAGAGTGGAAGAGTGGACAAAGATGAGATATTGAGTGGAAGTTTGTTCCACATTTTGCCAACTGAGTTGGAAAAAAGACAATCTCCTGCAGCATTATTGGGTTTGGTACTATTAACTAGTAGTTTATCTGAAGAACGTAGCTGTTTCAGATTGTTGTAGGGAGTAAGGAGGTTAGAGAGTATTGGTGTTTTGGATGGTTGATATAGAATGTTGTGAGCTATTAAGAGCTGTTGATAAATAAGCTTGTTAGGAAGTTCAAGCCAGTTTAGTTGTTTTAAGTTCAGGCAGTGGTGTGTTCTAAACTGGGATCCTGTGGCAAATTGAGCAATATTATGGTAAGATGAAGCAAGTTTCTTAAGGTTACTTTTAGAGAGATTTGTGTATATATGGGAAGCATATAGAAGGGTAGAGAGGAGGTGAGATTGGGCTAAGGTGGTCCGGGCTTCAGGTGTAAGGAAGGATTTGATTCTGTAAAGGGATCCAATCTTTTTGTTAACTACTTTTATTGTGTTATTGATGTGACAGTCAAAGTTAAGATTATTGTCAATAGTAATACCTAGTAGTTTTGTAGAAGAATCAGGAGTAATATGAGTGTTATCAGTGGAAGTAATAGAGAAGTTTAGGGAAGTAGCTTTGGTAGGTGCAAACAGTAGTAATTTGGTTTTCTTGGGGTTAAGGTAGACAACGGTCAGAGAACCACTGTTCAACAGTGGTAAAGGTTTCTTGGGTAAGAGGTTGAAGTTCCGCTTGAGAAGAAGCAGTGCAGATTATAGTGGAATCGTCTGCATATTGTATGCAAGTGGTGTTAGGTATAGCTGATTGGAGGTCATTAATAAAGATAGAAAATAGAAGTGGGCCTAAGATAGACCCTTGAGGTACTCCTATAGAGATAGGAAGGAGGGTAGATAGTGAACTTTTCCAGAGTACTGCCTGCTGACGATTTTCAAGATAAGAACTAAACCAAGTTAAGGAGGAGGGATCAAGTGCATGAGATTTTAGTATGTACAGAAGAAGTTTATGATTAACCATATCAAAGGCTTTTGATAGGTCAATGAAGAGAGAAGATGAGAGTTTATTGATGTTACGGTTATAGTTGATGGAGTTGATGGAGTAAGAAGCTGAGATCCCTCATAAAATCCTCAAAAGCTAGTTACGAAAATAAAATTGCCAAAGATTCCAAAGACAACCACAAGGCATTCTATAGTTATTCAAGAATCTAAATGGCAATGCTCAGATCTGCTCTGAGTTACAAAAGAATGGCATTAAATATACTGATCCCTAGGATATTACCAATGTCCTGGCAGATCGATTTATTGCCAACTTCACCCCACTTTCACCCCCTAAAGGGCCCATCTCAATACCAAAAGGTTGCCAAATTCCGATAATCACGGCCACACAGGTAGAAACCGCACTCTCCAAAGCTAAGAATACAGCATCCATGGGACCAGATGACATCCCAGGCTGTGTACTACATGAACTACAAAATGAACTGGCACCTCACCTAAGTGTCATGTTTAATGGCTTCGTGCCCACCGAGTGGTGCACAGCTACAGTTATCCCACTCCAAAAGGGAGGATCCACCTTAGATCTCGGGAACTACCGTCCCATCAGTCTGACAAGTCTGATTTGCAAGGGCATGGAACGCATTATCATGGAACTTATAAACAAAGACATTGGCAACCTTCAAACACTGGACCCCACCCAGTTTGGGTTTGTGAAGGGCCGATCTTGTCTCCTGAATCTGATTGACTTCTTCGAATCAGTCTCCAGAGCTGTGGATGAGGGTAAGGCAGTCCACAAAGCCTATCTGGACATCGCCAAGGCCTTTGACACCATCCCCCACTCTGGAATCATAGATAAACTTACTAAGCTGTGCCTAAATCCCTACGTCACTCGATGGGTTGCTAACTGGCTTACTGACAGAACCCAGACAGTAAAAGTAGCCGACTCCAAATCCAGCTCCAGACAATTGACAAGTGGAGTACCTCAGGGTTCAGTCCTGGGACCACTCTTGTTTGGCATCTACTTCTCTGAAGTACAGGCCAACACTAAGGGACTCTGGCTAACAAAGTTTGCAGATGACTGCAAACTGGGAGCCATTATTGAATCCCCAAATTATGTGGATATTCTACAAAAGGGCCTTACAGAAACAGATGCCTGGTGCCAGAGCCATGGGCTCAAGCTTAATGCCAAGAAATGTATAGTTATCCCCTTTGGAAAAAACATGTACCCATGAATTACCACATAGGTGGCAGTACACTAAACATCGAAAGTGTGATGAGAGACTTAGGGACACAGGTGGACAGTGGTCTCACTTTCGATAACCACATGGCCACAACAGTCAGGAAATCCTTCTATGTGGCACACCTCATCACTAAGGGCTTTTCATCCAGAAAAAAGGGGGTCATTGTCCCACTGTACTCATCCCCTCATTAGACCCATTATAGAGCATAATGCCCCGTTTGGTATGTACCTCATAAGACATCTGCAACAGCTGGAAAGGCCACAGAAATACCTCACTAAAAGGATCACAGGCCCAAAGCAGATGCCATATACTGACCGTCTAAAAAAACTCCAGCTATATTCTGTGGCATATCGTCTACTCAGAGACGATCTCTGCTTAACATACAAGGCCATCTCAAACCCTGAGCTGTTGGACATGCTCCACTTAAAGAAATCCCAATCCCTCAGAGCCACACACTCCAGGGATCTAAACCTTGTCATCACAATGAACAAAACATGCTTGAGGGATAGGTTCCTGACCCAGAGACTCCCCAGACTCTGGAACAGACTGCCCATATATATCAAGCAGAGCGCCTCATTGGCCCTCTTCAAAAGGAACCTTGATGATTGGATGGGAGATAGGAAATTCACCCCGGGGATCATGTCAGTCACCCTGCTAGACAGGGGCCTGGAGAAGTAAATATTGTTGGAAGACATATCCAGGGAATTGTTATGGCTAGGTTTGCATAGGCCCTAGGGCTGATAGCCTAGTACCAACCTATGAACCTATGAACCTAAGAAGGTTGTAGCAGGGGAAACAACACAGAGAGGAAGATTAGGCAGGGTACATATCTACAAATAATAATACAAATCCAAGTAACACCTTGCAATGTACAATTAGTATATAACAGAGAAACTGTAGTTCAGTTTACAAGCATACACTTGCCAAATATGACATATAAGCAAAGTGCCGACCTTTCTAATATTAAAACATATGTAAGCAAAGCGGATCCAGCACAATCCTCCCTGGACTACAAAAAAGCATGGCTTCATTTTATCAGTGTGTTAAAGGTAGGCATTTGTATCACTTGTGTTACAGCTTCCAGAGCAACTAAAGGATCCAATGGTTAATTCACTAAATGGCAGGGTGTTACATGAAAATAAATGGAGCCTTTATATGTATGTATAATATCCTTTCCAGCAGAAAGGCTTATAAGAATGATAAGGAATCTCGGAGCTATGACTGGAAGACTAAGTTATCAGCAAATAGTCAGCCTTACATAACATAAAGTTACAGAGAATTTTCCATGAATAATATTAAAACTTACGAGTTTACCAGTCGCCAGGAGTTATGATGGGAATAATGTTTTGCATTATCAAACTGAACCTGAGAACTTTCTATTCTGCCCTCTGTAGGCTGCCGTATGATCCCTATAGCCATGGTGGTTAAAGCTAAACAACTTAGTGTCCACTGGCATTGAACAGTGCACACATGTCCCTTGATTCCACATGCATGCTACACAACTTGACAAGCTCCTTTATGGTATCCCTATCCACATGTTAAGTGCCCACAATCTGCTGGTCCGCCAAGTAGCAGAAAAGTTGGTTGATGACAGTACCATCTGCGTGGTTATGCAAAGTCATAGTGTACATAGCTTAGGGCATTAGCTCTGCGAATAGTCACTAATAGATATGTGCTGCTGTGCTACAGCTACTGTTACATACCTTCTACTGTCCTGCACTCCGGCAATTTCTTTGTTCAGAATATATGATTACCTTCAAGAAGCATGCCTACTTTTTACATTTCTGAATCAATTTGCCATATTGTTTGCATAATCTTCATATGCTTTGTCCCTTATTTGCATTTGAAACCACATTTCCATATCATTGTTCATATACCTTACAAATCATGTAGATTGTGGGCCCAAAAAAGAAGAAATGGGGATACTTGGGATTAACATGGCTAGGCTTGTAAAGGCTCTAGGGCGGCTGGCCTAGTAACTACCTATGAACCAATGAACCTGTGCTGTTTTTTTTTCACTATTGTGTTGAGCATAATCACTATTGATGAATACTGGCCACTGTCATTTGTAAGTTGGGCCAAATCTGGCCCAGAATGGCCTTTTGAAATTAACAGAGTGGTACATCCAAAAGAAATCTCCTGTGCGAAGGCAAATGCACGGCTCAGAACAAATGACAATTAAACAAAAAAGATTGAGCCAGCGTACTGTGACCTGAAAAAAACTTTTATTGTTATTAAACCATAAAAAACAACAAATAACCAGACCGGTTTCGGCCGGACAATATCACAGCCTTCATCAGTGTAAAACAAATTGATCAGTTGTTGTTATTTAAATATACCCATCTTGAAGATCATTGGTTCTTCCTAAAATTGTTCATTTAAACCAAGTGGAAACAATCCCCCTAGTTTGGCAATCCACTTTTTTTCTTTGGAATTTAAAATGGAATGCCAGCCTGTCTTATTGGATCTGTTACCTTTTATAATGTCAATAACCATGAAAGAAAATTTGGCAGTTTTATGTACCAAATGGTGTTTATAGAGTGCATTACTTGCCTTTTTATTCTTAATATTACTAATATGTTCCGATATTCTTAATCTAAAAGGACGGGAAGTCTGCCCAATGTAAAATGAACCACAAATACATGTGGCCAAATACACTAGCCAATCACTACTACAATTGGCAAAAAAATAGAGGTCATAAACCAAGGCATAATTTCTACTATAAAAATGTTTCGATTTACTTACTTTATCACAGTTAGTACAATGGCCACACGGAAAACAACCAATCAAAGGATCCCCCGTCAGTGTAGTCTGTGAATATTGGGGATGGTTATTCACATTACTATGTTTATAGCGATTAAAACAGGAACTTAGATTTTTACCTTTTCGAAATGAAAATAAACATCTGTCTGGTATAATGCTTGCCACTTCATGATCGCATTGTAAAATATTCCAGTGTCTATGCACACTTTGAATAAGAGTATCAGAGTTCCTGGCATAGGTGATTACAAACCGAATGGGTTGTGGTGCAGTGATGGTATGATCTTTATAACTCAATAATTCCTGTCTGTCAATTGCATTGACCCAATTACTGGCCTTCACCACATGTCCCATGCTATAGCCCCTAGATTTGAACCTACTGGTCAAGTCCATCCTCTGTTGCTGAAATGAAGAATCCTGAGAACGAATCCGCTTTATTCTAATAAATTGTGATTTGGGAATGTTATGTGCAATATGTGGCGGATGGAAACTGGACGCATGGAGGACGGTGTTATACTGAGGGTACTTCCTGAATACTTCTGTCCATAATGTATGATCAGGTAGTCTGTTGATTAATACATCCAAAACAATAATAGTATTCATATTGTAATGGACAGTAAACTGTAGACCTCAAATGTTGTTATTCAAATAAGATATGAAGTCAATTAATTGTTGTACCTCACCCTTCCACACCATCCAACAGTCGTCCAGGTAACGTCTCCAGATGTCAATGTGTTCAAGAAAAACATTGTTTTGGCAATCATAGATGATAAATTTTTCAACATAGGCCATGAATAAATCTGCATAAATCGGGGCAAATGAAGCTCCCATTGCTGTGCCTTTCGTTTGCTAATAACAAGTGTCTTGATAAAAGAAGACGTTGTTGGTAAGAACATGTTTTGCTAAACCAACCAGAAAAGAATTAAAGTCCGGTTGATATAAACCTGCCACATCCAGCCAGTAAGCCAGGGCCTCCAAACCTGCTTGATGTGGAATGCTGGTATATGAAGCACTTACATCAAGCGTACACATGAACCAACCAGGTTCAAGCTGAGTGTCTGAAATGATTTCTAAAAAATTGGTGGTGTCTTGCAATCGTGATTGTATTAAATGCAACAAAGGCTTCAGGTGTTTGGTGAGGTATAAAAACAATGGTTCGGTAATATACCCTTTCCCTGATACAATGGGTCTACCAGGTGGATTTATACGGTCCTTGTGAATTTTGGGTAGAAAATAGATGTATTGACTTGCCGAATCCTGAATTATAAGCTGATGCATGATGTCATTGGTAATAATAGCTTCGTCTCTAGCCCAAACCGGGAACTCCTCAATCTGTTTTAAACCTGAAAGTTGGATTAATGGGCATCTCAGAGTAATATCTCTGATCCAAAAGTTGTCTTTTAGCCTCATTATCATAATCACACCAATTTAAAAGTACTACATCCCCACCTTTGTCAGCAGAGATAATGACAATATCTCTGTCATTCTGTAATTCCAGAATAGCCTGTTTCTCAGCTAAAGTAATATTGTTTGATTTAAAACTTGTATCGGATCTAGAAAAATGAAGATCTTTGAGAATGTTATTCTGGAATTGATGTACCATATGATGCATAAGCGGAGCAAAACATGATTTATGATATACAAATTTATCTTTGCTGTAATTGCTATCTGTATCACCAAAATACAATTTCAGATTCAAATTTCTGCAAAAGGATATCACATCTTGGGCCAATATGTCTTCAGGAACCATGAATCCCGGTATAAAAGTGAGACCTTTATTTAGAACTGACAAGTGGATGGGTGATAAAACAAATTAGACAGATTCAAAACATTCACATTTGCATTGACATTTATTTCTGCCTTGCCATTTTCAACAAACTTTGTATGTTGCTGATGCCTCCTATGTTTGCACCCCCCACACTGGTATCTGGGCCTAAAGGGATAGGTCCTGGTGTCCTTTTGGGGGGCGGTGAGCCTGATACTGCCTGCAACTCATTGTCAGTACAGGATGAAATATCCTCAGTCGATGAGCCAGTATCCGGACTCCGTTTCCTGAGAATGGATCTGGGTCTCTTCCTTTTGGAAGTTCTTACTGGATAAGATGTAAATCTGACATGTTTGCTGGGATTAGCAAAAGGGTTTGCACTTTGGTAGTCAGCTTGATCTCTTTGAAATTTCTTAATTTTCCTAATCCTGAGTTGTTCTTCTAAGTTGTTGAGGTCTGTTGCTACCTTGTTAAGTTGTTTATTAAAAAAGGGTTCTCCTTCAAATGGTTTAACATCGCTAACTAGCTTAGTGACTGCATTTATTTCCCTGTCAATTACCCGATCATGAAACTTAGATAAAGCATGGACAGACTTCCCGTTCTTTTAGATTAAGAATATCGGAACATATTAGTAATATTAAGAATAAAAAGGCAAATAATGCACTCTATAAGCACCATTTGGTACATAAAACTGCAAAATTTTCTTTCATGGTTATTGACATTATAAAAGGTAACAGATCCAATAAGACAGGCTGGCATTCCATTTTAAATTCCAAAGGAAAAAAGTGGATTGTCAAACTAGGGGGAGTGTTCCCACCTGGTTTAAATGAACAATTTTAGGAAGAACCAATGATCTTCAAGATGGGTATATTTAAATAACAACAACTGATCAATTTGTTTTACACTGATGAAGGCTGTGATATTGTCCGGCCGAAACCAGTCTGGGTATTTGTTGTTTTTTATGGTTTAATAGCAATAAAAGTTTTTTTCAGGTCACAGTATGCTGGCTCAATCTTTTTTGTTTAATTGTCATTTCTTCTGAGCCGTGCATTTGCCTTCACGCAGGAGGTTTCTTTTGGATGTTACATTTCTGTTCACATCCTGCTGGGGGCCTGTGATCATGATACTGACTGTTAGATTTGTCTACAGTCACCTACCCATCTATTTCTATTTATTTTTTATTATTTTTATCCAATTTTCATCTATATAATTGTTTGGGACCTTGATCTTTCCATCTGGATTGACGAGTTATCGTTTATGTCATCCTGCCTGTTGGATTATTATACATACAATGGTGTTTATATTTAGACCAAAATGACTAGCTGCAAGTTGGGGGTATCTGCAGGTTTTCAGCGTTTTCAGTAACGCGTTTCTTACCAACGTTTTCGCAAGTGGCAGCAGGACTTTACATTTTTGGTTTCTGGCTCACAGGACGGGTATTGTCATATCGGATTTTGAGGGGAGTTTTTCATTGACCACCACAGTAATTCAGATTGGCGACGAGGCAGAAGGGGATCTCCCTTCTCTAATGAGCCTTCCATATGTGCAACATAGTGATTTAGCAAACTCAGGACGGGAATTGCTAAAGTGGCTTTACAGTGGATTTTTATTCATTATCACAGCCTTTTAGATTGGTGACAAGACAGAAGGGGATTGTTCTTCCATATGCCATGTTATAAGTAGCAGTGTGTTTCAGTGAATTTAGGTACTGTCTTTTCTTTTTTCAAGTTCCATTGTGTTTTCGGGAGGAAGGATCTAGTCGTTTGTCTATATAAGCGTCGGGTTGACCCTGTTTTTGCATTGATGTGGACATATTTATGAACAAGTATTATTACACAATCGAGACTGTGTGGTTTCCTTTTTCTGGACATTCTCCTTTTAAACGACTATCTTTTTTTGTGTCGTTGATTTGTTCTACAGTGGACATTCTATTTTTTACATTGGATTTTTTTATATGTACAGGGATACCAAAGGGATATGAGGGGTCTGCAATTTTTGGTAGACTCATTGCATGTATAGTTTGGTTGTTCTAGTTATCTAGGTATTGTTGTTGTCTTTCTGATAGACAGTTTATGCTGGGTTATGATTAGGACAGACATATAATAGGTATTCATGTTTATGAATATTAATATTTTCTATATATAACAGATTTTTTGTTTCATTTCAGGCTTAACATAACAGTGAATAATAAGGGTGTATGTTCCTTTGAACATAACCATTTTGTCACTTGTTTGACAATTTCTATCAACAGCAGGCCATTTGGGTTAATCTAGGTCTTGTCCACATTGTATTAATAGAACACTTATCTGATTTTTTCTTTACGCATCTCCAGCTTGTATTTATATTGTTTGTGTTTCTTATTTACACATTTGCCTTTGTGTATATGCTCATATGAACATGTTATTTTTAGATCTTGACAGGGTCAACTATTTAGGAGCCATCTGGTATATTTAATAATTTTATATGCTTACCATCTTGGCTCTGTGTGTATATACACACAGGGAGATAATATATTGGGCTTTTATCTTTTGTTAAATATTAGGTCTCTTGACCAGGAATCGCATTATTCATGTACAATAATATTATCGAGGGTCTTTCCCTATTTTGTTATGTTCTGCTGGGTTTGGTAAGAGCACCAACCATTTAATTTAGATTGAGTACAATTATTGGGTATGGGGACTCAGATCTAACCCATTTTTTGTTTCTTATTCATCCTCAGTTGCAACAAATAATAAATAACAGTGTTTTTTACACAATTGCACCACTATATTGGCTTTCTGACTGCATTTATCCTTTTAAGGCTAATTTCATTGTTTCAGTTTTTGTATTTGGACTGGTCCATTGGTTATTGACTTCTAAGTTTCAGCATATTTTACCTTTTGGCACGTTGACTTTAGTTCATTTATAACCTTGGCTATTAACTATCTATTGCACAAATGGTTCCAATAGTGAGGAGTTTTCATCCAAGGAATCCATAAAGGGACGCAGCCTTGATTATATTCTAACAGTTTGTTTAGCAGTTATTTTTGAGCTGTTATTGTCCTTCTATTATTAACATCATTATTATTTTTTATTTGGATCCTTCTTGCTGACGTAGCCAATTGGCTATTATTGCCAGTAATACTACATAAATACAAAAAATTTTAAGTATACTATTGTGGTTATTTTGGTTCCAATTGAACAATGGACCTCTCCAGTTTGGTCACTGGTTTATCAGCCGATAGGGAGGACCTGGGAGTATTTGGTCTGGGTTCTCTAACACAGAATAACACTAGTACAAGTGACCGATTGGGTCCTGAATCCATTTGTGCAATAGCCTTTGAACAGTTACACAAACATCTTAGATCTCTTAGATCTAATGTTTGGCATTCTAAATTGTTTAAGGCTTATATTGCCAAGGGTATAACCCCAAGAGGTTTGAGAATACGTATACAGCCCCATGTGGGGGAAGCTGGCGAAGAACTCAATAACCAATGGTCAGCCATACAACAACAGGCTACCATGTCTTTTGTTGAAGCTTTATCTAAGTTTCATGATCAGGTAATTAACAGGGAAATAAATGCAGTCACTAAGCTAGTTAGTAATGTTAAACCATTTGAAGGAGAACCCTTTTTTAATAAACAACTTAACAAGGTAGCAACAGACCTCAACAACTTAGAAGAACAACTCAGGATTAGGAAAATTAAGACATTTCAAAGAGATCAAGCTGACTACCAAAGTGCAAACCCTTTTGCTAATCCCAGCAAACATGTCAGATTTACATCTTATCCAGTAAGAACTTCCAAAAGGAAGAGACCCAGATCCATTCTCAGGAAATGGAGTCTGGATACTGGCTGATCGACTGAGGATATTTCATCCTGTACTGACAATGAGTTGCAGGCAGTATCAGGCTCATCATCCCCCAAAAGGACACCAGAACCTATCCCTTTAGGCCCAGATGCCAGCGTGGGGGGTGCAAACATAGGAGGCATCAGCAACATACAAAGTTTGTTGAAAATGGCAAGGCAGAAATAAATGCCAATGCAAATGTGAATGTTTTGAATCTGTCTGATTTTGTTTTATCACCCATCCACTTGTCAGTTCTAAATAAAGGTCTCACTTTTATACCGGGTTTCATGGTTCCTGAAGACATATTGGCCCAAGATGTGATATCCTTTTGCAGAAATTTGAATCTGAAATTGTATTTTGGTGATACAGATAGCAATTACAGCAAATATAAATTTGTATATCATAAATCATGTTTTGCTCCGCTTATGCATCCTATGGTACATCAATTCCAGAATAGCATTCTCAAAGATCTTCATTTTTCTAGATCCGATACAAGTTTTAAATCAAACAATATTACTTTAGCTGAGAAACAGGCTATTCTGGAATTACAGAATAACAGAGATATTGTCATTATCTCTGCTGACAAAGGTGGGGCTGTAGTACTTTTAAATTGGTGTGATTATGATAATGAGGCTAAAAGACAACTTTTGGATCAGAGATATTACTCTGAGATGCCCATTAATCCAACTTTCAGGTTTAAAAAACAGATTGAGGAGTTCCCGGTTTGGGCTAGAGACGAAGCTATTATTACCAATGACATCATGTATCAGCTTATAATTCGGGATTCGGCAAGTCAATACATCTATTTTCTACCCAAAATTCACAAGGACCCTATAAATCCACCTGGTGGACTCATTGTATCAGGGAAAGGGTATATTACCGAACCATTGTTTTTATACCTCACCAAACACCTGAAGCCTTTGTTGCATTTAGTACGATCACGATTGCAAGACACCACCAATTTTTTTACAAATCATTTCAGACACTCAGCTTGAACCTGGTTGGTTCATGTGTATGCCTGATGTAAGTGCTTTATATACCAGCATTCCACATCAAGCAGGTTTGGAGGCCCTGGCTTACTGGCTGGATGTAGCGGGTTTATATCAACCGGACTTTAATTCTTTTCTGGTTGGTTTAGCAAAACATGTTCTTACCAACAACGTCTTCTTTTATCAAGACACTTGTTATTGGCAAACGAAAGGCACAGCAATGGGAGCTTCATTTGCCCTGATTTATGCAGATTTATTCATGGCCTATGTTGAAAAATTTATCATCTATGATTGCCAAAACAATGTTTTTCTTGAACACATTGACATCTGGAGACGTTACCAGGATGACTGTTGGATGGTGTGGAAGGGTGAGGTACAACAATTAATTGACTTCATATCTTATTTGAATAACAACATTTGAGGTCTACAGTTTACTGTCCATTACAATATGAATACTATTATTTTTTTGGATGTATTAATCAACAGACTACCTGATCATACATTATGGACAGAAGTATTCAGGAAGTACCCTCAGTATAACACCGTCCTCCATGCGTCCAGTTTCCATCCGCCACATATTGCACGTAACATTCCCAAATCACAATTTATTAGAATAAAGCGGATTCGTTCTCAGGATTCTTCATTTCAGCAACAGAGGAAGGACTTGACCAGTAGGTTCAAATCTAGGGGCTATAGCATGGGACATGTGGTGAATGCCAGTAATTGGGTCAATGCAATTGACAGACAGGAATTATTGAGTTATAAAGATCATACCATCACTGCACCACAACCCATTCGGTTTGTAATCACCTATGCCAGGAACTCTGATACTCTTATTCAAAGTGTGCATAGACACTGGAATATTTTACAATGCGATCATAAAGTGGCAAGCATTATACCAGACAGATGTTTATTTTCATTTCGAAAAGGTAAAAATCTAAGTTCCTGTTTTAATCACTATAAACATAGTAATGTGAATAACCATCCCCAATATTCACAGACTACACTAACGGGGGATCCTTTGATTGGTTGTTTTCCATGCGGCCATTATACTAACTGTGATAAAGTAAGTAAATCGAAACATTTTTCTAGTAGAAATTATGCCTTGGTTTATGACCTCTATTTTTTTGCCAATTGTAGTAGTGGTTGGCTAGTGTATTTGGCCACATGTATTTGTGGTTCATTTTACATTGGACAGACTTTCCGTCCTTTTAGATTAAGAATATCGGAACATATTAGTAATATTAAGAATAAAAAGGCAAATAATGCACTCTATAAACACCATTTGGTACATAAAACTGCCAAATTTTCTTTCATGGTTATTGACATTATAAAAGGTAACAGATCCAATAAGACAGGCTGGCATTCCATTTTAAATTCCAAAGAAAAAAAGTGGATTGTCAAACTAGGGGGATTGTTCCCACCTGGTTTAAATGAACAATTTTAGGAAGAACCAATGATCTTCAAGATGGGTATATTTAAATAACAACAACTGATCAATTTGTTTTACACTGATGAAGGCTGTGATATTGTCCTGCCGAAACCGGTCTGGTTATTTGTTGTTTTTTATGGTTTAATAACAATAAAAGTTTTTTTCAGGTCACAGTATGCTGGCTCAATCTTTTTTGTTTTATTAACAGAGTGGAACATCCGCAAAACAAACAAAAACAAAAAAAACATAATTTCACTTCTCTTCAGAGTAACAAATAAAAGAGGGGTATCAAAAGCATAAACGTATTTACTTACTGTCCTGTAAACCTCATGGGCCACAAGTGTCTTTTTATGGGGTGACCAATGAGCACTGGCTACTTCACCGATGTATTCAGAATGAGGGAGTTTAGAAGTGGAAAGGAAGGGAATCAAACTCAGCTCAGAGCGCTTTAAAGACCTTTATGTAGTAGGTCTAATATGCCAGACCCTGCGTAAAACAACATATATCATGAGAACAATGTTCTATGCTTTTTTTGAGCATACAATTACACTAAAATAAAGTTTTCATTGAAATTTCACTGTTAAAGCACACTCTTAGGGGTTTTAGATACAGTTTAAGGTGGTTTAGCTTTAATATATGCAATGAAATATAGCCACAAAATGCTCACTAGTTTGTGGACAGTCCTTTAGGAAAATAATCAGTAAGAAGGGAGGTAAAACTGTTGGATGCAGAAACATGTGAATAAGCTCATAAAAAAATAGAAAAAAAAATCAGTCTCTTACAAGAGGTGACAGACCTTTGCAGCCTGAATTTCTTGTGCTGGATGTATTACATTTTAGAAATCATGGTTAACTGAAAGAGACAGATAAAAAATGAAATTGAAGCATTTTAGATGTTCGGGTCAAGAACAAATGAAACCAAAGTGTTGAAATAAAATAGTCAACATCAAAATGTCCATTACGGAACTATTTTAATTTAAATTTTCTTATTTAAGGGATGTTCAGCATTTAGGATTGTTGTATATTTTTTGGCTTTTACACTTTAACTTCTTAGATGATTTGTTTACCAGTATCATTTATTTTGTACTGTAAGTTGTCTCCTGGAGAAGACCTTCACAGTCAGATGCAACATGTATTGCCTTTGCATCTCACATGATATATGGGGAAGCCTTCTGCAATACAAAATTATTACATTCCTTCCATCTCCCTGTGTCTGGGCAGCATCTAGTGGACAGTTTTTCTTTCATGTGTCTCTCATTTATTGCATCAAGGCTAAGATGGGGACTGCAGGGGTCAATATGCCCTTCTGCCCCTCCATTGAGCATAACACCCATTGCAAATTCTGAAATGTGCTGAGTCATTGGTGTTAAGAAGTAGAAATCCCATCATTTACTCACTGCAGAAGGTCTTCTTATTGATCTGTTATATTCACAGAAGAAAACATCAAGAAGATAGCGCACTTATAAAACAAGTAAAGAAGCACAAATATTGACTGTAACACTGTTTAAAGGTGGAAGTCCTTTGTGCCAACACACAAAGTTAATTTATTTAAATAGATAAAGTTACCAAAAGTATAAAGAAGCCCCAATGGTGTACAATCCACGTGCTGTCCGTGTTAAAATGTAATCTTATAAATTCTCACAGGCAATATAAAGTTCGAAAAAATGTGACATAAATAAAGCCAGACCTGGGTTCCAGTTAGAAAATAGTAGAAATAAGTCCGTTTGATCGTATGTTCACTTCAGTGAATTCCTGTTCAGGATGGCCGGCCCTGGTAGCGATGTTGTTGCTAATCCAACGCTGTTAGCGTGGGCACACAATAGCTGAAGTGTTAAGTTCTGTACAGAGGTAGAATCCAAACGGTGAAAAAAGTTTCCGTGGCAAAATGCAGCTAACAGTCACTGAGTGCAATACGGCAAACTGTCCGCCAAAAGCTGTAATTGTAGGCAGACTGAGAGACCAAGTCCGCCCAGGCTTTAGCGCAAAGTCTAAAATATTCTTCACGAACCCAGTCCGGCTGAGGCAGCAGTAAGGTGAAGCAAAATAAAACCCAAGTTAGTAGGGTTTCACAGTCCAAAAGACACAGGAGCAAGTTGACACAATGATGTATTCACAGAAGAAAACATAACAGTGTTGTCGCTCGTCTTGTGTATTCAAATAAGACAATGAGGCTTGGGTGTTCGTTTAAGTTGTTTATTACACACAAACACATCAGGATGGATGGTTAGAACATAAAACCTAAATGAACTAGCTAACTGACTGACTGCTACACACATACATGCTTTCACTCTGGCTGCTCACTCAGAATGGCACTCTTACTTGTACTTGCTCCGTACTTTTATGCACATGCCCATAGACCGGAATGGCTCTTAAAGGTACAGCACACAATGATCTACATCCTTCCTCTTTGACTATTATGTCATGCAAATGAAAATGACAATTAGATGAGTATACAAATAATAACAATCATGTCATGTTTGCCATATATTTAGGATTAGGTCTTCAGATATGACCTGACCTCATAATGTAATAATGAGAACTGGGTTTAGCAACAGGGGCAGTCACTGGGGAATGTTCTGCTTCAGGATTTTCAGGGATACTTTCAGAAACAGGAACAGAGATGCAATGCTGTCTGGATCAGGAACATTGGACAAATCACTCTGAGAAGTAGAGTCTCCATTAGAGACAAGATGCTGTAACACTGGCTCGGACATGAGTAGTAAATGTTTCCGATTCTGCTGGAATTCAATATTTTGTGAGTCGATAATGTACAATCTCGGTTCCTCACACAAATGTTTCACAAGTCCCATTCGGTCAAATCCTTTTGCTGTCTGCATCCTCACTCTCTCTCCTTCTTTTATTTATTTGCAGTTTATTTGCCAGGGTGGCCCAAGTGAGCCATGAAGAGCCCATTTTCAATGGAGTTCTGGGGAGAAAAGCTCCAGAAAAATACATGAATACAAAAATACAAATATAAATGCAAGAAGTCACAAGAATACGAGATAAAAAAAATTACAAAAATAAGAGAGAATTTAAAAAACAAAGTAACAAGTTGCCATAGATTGGCATTATGAGCTGCCTGTTAGTATAATGCATTAAACTTCATTACAAATGAATTACAGTTCCTGTAAAATATGATAGTTCCTACAGTTATTATTAGGAGTTATAAGACCATAGGAGGCTATTTATAGATATATATTAGCTTGTGGAGAGTAATTAAGGTCAAGGAAATTATGTAGGATGGGAGAAAGAACATTCCCTTTGTGAAGAGAGGTGTGAGTGAAGTAGGGTTTTGAAGGCAGAGAGTCTGTTAGTGGTACAGATGAGAGGTGGCAGGGAATTCCAATGGTGTGCTAGAGAGAAGGATAGGAGGTGCTTGCCTGGTGGAGGGGAAGGTTTACGTAGTTCTATTAGATTCTGGGAGTTAGATCTGAGACATCTATTAGGAAGATGGATTTTGAAGGTGGAGGCAAGGGAGGAGCAGAGATAGAGGGCTAAAAATAAGTTTGTGCGCTTGGATAAGTTGGGTATAGGTGAGATAGTTGGGTAGCTCAAGCCAGTTCAGTTGATGCAAGGAGATGCAGTGATGGGTATTGGATCTATGGCCAGTTGCAAATTTTGAAATTTTGTAGTAACAGGAGGGGAGTTTTGACTTGAAGGAAAATTGAAGATTAGTAAGGATAGAGTCACCATATAGGAGGGAAGGGATGAAGTAAGTAGTAGAGAAAACAAGCCTGGTAGAGGGAGAGATAGAACGGTTATGACAGTAAAGCATGCCTAATTTCTTATGTGTTTTTTTTATATTTACGTTTAGGTGATCTTTAGCTGATCATCAATGAGAATTCCTAAAAGTTTTGCAGTGGAGACTATTTCGAGATTTGTATTATTTTGGCTGGTGATGGAGAATGAGTTTTTATCTAAGGTGGTGGTTTTAGAAGGAGTAAATATAATTAATTTAGTCTTGGTTACATTGAGTGCCAGTTGGTTGTCTAGCATCCATTGTTCAGTAGAAAAAAAAGCTTCCTGAGTTAATTGTGCTAATGATGAAGTAGAGATGGCAGAAGAGATTATAGTAGAATTGTCAGCATATTGGATGAGGTTGGCATTAGGGATTGCATGATAGAAGTAATTTATGAAGCTATTGAATAGAAGGGGACCTAGAATTGAGCCTTAGAGGATGTTTGTCGGAGTATCTAGGAAAGTTGAAATAGCTTTTTTTCCACTTGACTGCTTGCTGCTTGTTTGATAGGTTACTGGTGAACCAGTTGATAGAGAAGTGGGGATAGGTTTAATTTAGAGAGTATGGTAATGAGAAGGTTGTGAGAGATGGTGTCAAAAGCCTTTGAAAGGTCTAAGAGGGGGGGTAGATACAATACAACTGGTGTCACGGGCCTTGTTAATGGTCTCTAAGAAGGAGAAAAGAGCAATGGTGGTACTACGGCCTGGTCGGAATCCATGCTGAGTGGGAGTAAGAAGGTTGTTATTTAAGAGATAGGGTAGAAGTTGAAGGTGGATACATTTTTTGAGAAGTTTAGAAATAGGGGATAAGATAGCGAAATGTCGGAAGTTTGGGATATCATTGTTGTTGCCCCCTTTATGGAGTGGAATAATAAAGGCCTTTTTCCATAGTTGGGGAACATGGCATTCTGAAATTGATCGATTTATTAGAATACAGTTAGGAAAGGCAATGGCTTCTGCTGCTATTTTTAGGAAGTAGGAGGGTATCTCCTCAGGAGCATTAGAACATGGTTTCATTTTTAGGAGTAGTTTTTTTATAGTAGACATGGGGATAGGATTCATGGAGAAGGGAGGAGGTTATGGGCTGGAGTTACTAGAGGAAGAAGGGATGTGGTTGTGGGAGTGGGGAAGCAATATTGTTAGTGAAGGATGATGTTAGTTTGGCTATGGAGTCAATAAAGAATGAGTTAAATTGGGATGCTAAATTCAGGTGGGATTAATTTGGGTCAGGGCAGGAGTTTTCTTTTTTGCCTGGGTTAAGGAGAGAGGAGATTCCATCCCAGAATTTTTTAGGGTTAGTATTATGGTTGCTTTGGAGTGTTGAAAAATAGGCTTTATGGTCTAAGATAATGTTTTTTTACTTTGCTGTGAAGTGTTTTGTATTTCTTTAGGGTGGTGGTAGTTTTAGTTTTATGGTAGCGTTTCCAAGCTTTATCTTGGAGTCACATGATGAGCAAGTTATTCTTAGTTAACCATGGGACAGTGTTGCTTTTTGTGTGTTTTGTTTTCCAGGGGGCAAAGGAGTTTATCAAGTCTTAGAACATTGTATTGAAGTAGGAAATGGCATTTTCAAGGGATAAAGTTTTTAGAGGGTTCCAGTTTACTCTTTTTAGTGCATTTGAGAATTCATCAGGGTTAAAGCTTTTTAGGCACCAAGTAGAGGTATAGGTATGGGTTCGTTGTAGGGAGGAGGGACAATGTGGATTCAGAGGCTTGCTGGTTGTGCTATATTAGGACTTTTTGGACAAACACTTCTTTAGGAGTTGAGCTTTTACTGCTTTGTTGTTTTTAGCACTTGGAATCACACATTCTTACTAACTGGTAGTGTAGTTCTAGTTGTCTCAACATAAGTCTCTGAGCAGGTGAACCAACTAAATTGTCATGAGCAATGTTTCTGAGATTAAGCAGATTAAAAACTCATTTGGAGTGTTCTACCAGCTGTTGCGCAATTTGAATTGCACGTTGAGCCATGCCACTTGATGCATTTAGGACTACTAGTAACATGAACAATGTCCCACATTTCAGCAAATCATTTGAACTGCTGACTTGTAAACTGTGCACCATTGTCCGAAACGACTTTGAGCAGACTACCATGGACAGAAAAATGCCTCTTTAATTTCATAATGACAGTACTGGAAGCTAGGTTAGGAAGTAGGTCAATCTCGAACCAATTTAAATAAGAATCTACTAACACCAAGTAATGTTGACCATTCCATTTGAAAATATCTGTAGCTACTGTCAACCAAGGTAGTTCAGGAATCTGGCTTAACTGAAGTGGTTCTTTTTGTTGATGTGGTTTAGTACTATTACAAACAGAACAAGCTGAAATTTCCTTCTCAATATCTTTTGTCACAGAAGGCCAAAATACTAGTCCTCTTGCCCTTTTGGTAGAATCAGTTCCTGGGTGGCCACAATGCAAGATTTTAATATACTCTTTTTGCAAGGATTTTTAACAATCACTTTTGGACCTTTCATGATGATACCATCTTCCATCAAAATCTAATCTCTGTAAGGAAAATACTGCTGCACGTCAAGGGATAACCAAGATCGCTTTGATGGCCATCCTCGACTGATAAAGTGGTTAAGCTTCTGGAGAATTGGATCTGAATCTGTGTGAGGTTTAAGCTCATCAAGATTTGTGAAAGAAAAATGTCTCACTTCCATGACTTCAAAATCAGGTTTCTCATTGTCATGCTGTTCAGTGGTTTTTCTGGGTGATTGGGATAAAGTATCAGTAAGTCAAAGACGATTACCCTCTCTGAAAACAAGAATGAAACTGTACTTTTGCAATTCTAACATCATGCACTGCACTCTCACAGGAGCATACTGCATCTCTGTTTGGGTTAGAGTTCTGTTTGCATAGGCTAATGGTCTACACTCTTGAAGAATGACTGCACTAAGACTAAACTTTGAAGCATCACAAGAAAGAGTTACTGGTTTGTGAACATTTATTTATTTATTTTATTTATTTTATTTTATTTTATTTTACATTTGTTGACCGGGCTAGTCTTACTGGACATATATCCGTTTTCAGTAGAGGCCCGGGGAGAAAAGCTCCAAATACACGAAGTAATACAAGTATTACAAAAGACCAAAATAAACATAATACAAAAGTACCAGTGTAGACTTATATAACATCCTAATATCTTAAAGTGGGTGAACTGGCAATTTTCTGTTTCAGGACACTGAATGCTCTTTGGTGTTGTTCTAACCAGGACCAGGTTACAACTTTGCATGTCAGCTCTCTTAGCGGTGCTGAGAGCTCACTTAAGGCAGGAATGAACTTGCCTAAATAGCTGACCATGCCAAGAAAATGTTGTAAGGCTGTGACATTGTCTGGAGCTGGCATCTCAAGAATTGCAGTTTGCTTGGAAGGATCTGGTCATAAGCCTGAACTGGTAAACAAATTACCCACATAAAGAATTTTCTGTATCCTAAATTTACATTTCTGAGGACTCACTTTAAGATTCACTTCACAAGCATTTTCTAGAACTTTCCTGATGTTTCTATGATGTTCGACTTCACCATTGCTGCCTACAAGAATATCATCTACTATTATAGCACAAGGATAGCCAGAAACATTTTTTGTTCCATCACACGGTGGAAGACTTCCCAGGCAGAATTTACCCCAAATGGCAATCTCAAAAATCTGTACCTTCCAAGCAGTGTACTGAAAGTGGTTAGCAAGGAAATTTTTTGATAAAACAAAATTTTCCAAAATGAACTTTTTGCATCTAAGACAGAAAAAAAGTGACATTTGACATAAGGGCAGCAACTTCTTCAACTGTATGCATTGGATGGTGAGGTCTTTTCAGCACTTTGTTCAAATTTGTTGGATCAATACATATTCTAATATCATCTGAGCTTTGCTTATGGGCTACCACCATGGAAAATACCCATTCAGTTTGTTCTTATACTGGACAGATTACTCCTAGGTGCACCATTCTGTTTAGCTCTGCTTTGATTCTGCTCTGCAAGGCTACTGGAACTTTCCATGCTGGTCTTATGACTGGGCTTACCTCATGGTCTAACTTCATGGAGTACACAACTGTGAGTTTGCCTAACTTGTCTTCAAAAATATTAGCATAGCCAGAAAAAATAGTTTGTGAGAAATTTTCATTCTTACACGTGCTTATATGGTGGACTTCTTTATTAAATGAAAACAGTCTCATTTTTAAACTTTCTTTGAGGCCTAATAATGACTGCACATGTCTCTTGACTACTTAAAACTGCAAGTCATAGCTGTTCCCAGTAGAATAACATGAAAGCACTACTGAGTCTTCGGTTTGAATTTCTTCACCACCATAAGCAACAAGCTTCACACACTTCGCTACATCAGGTTTCTCACCAGCTTTTACTCTAGCAAACATATCTGCTGACATAAAATTCCACTTAGAACCAGTATCAACTTTGAGTTCTACAGATCTCCCATTAATCAGAACAATACAAAATACTTTATTCTTTGCCGAAAAATCTACTGCATTGACTGTTTCACCAAGCACAGACACGCCATTAACATAAAAAGTAGGGTTGGAGCTTTCTGATTGATCACCTTGCCTCTTTGAATACTCTTTTTTATAAAAGAATGCACCCCTTTAGATTTAAAGAGCCTTTTGAAATAATGCCACTTTTTACATGTGTGGCAATGCTGACCAAAAGCTAAGCACTTCTCTCACTTGGGCTCATGAGTACCTTCACAATTAAGACAGTTGGCTATGAGGCTCATTCCAGGTTTTGCTGAATCACTCCTCTGCTTTACTGTGTAATGCCCTGGCTTTCACTGTAGCTGCTCCAGGTTTTGCTGAAGCGACCACACCTTTAGGCTTGTATCTTTCAACCTCATGCTACATACTATCAACATTAGCACTGGAAGGCAATGGAAGCATGCTTTTCTCATTTGTAAGCATATACGTGTGCTTTTCTGTGAGCTCATATATCTGAAAATGTCTATGGCCTTGTTTAACTTTAAATTACTGTTTCGAAGCAAAATCTTTCTCACTGCATCATCTTTAATACCATACACAAGCCTGCCTTTTATCAACTCATCTCTTAGATCACCAAATCTGCATGTTTAGCCTTATTTCTTAAGTTGGTTATATATGCTGCAAAAGTTTCACCAGGCTTTTGATCTCTTGTGCAAAATATGTACCTTTCCATTGTAATATTCATTTGTGGGTTGCACAGTTCTATAAATTTACATTTTAAGCACTCAGGGTCTTCTCGTGTTTCAGCCGGTACCATAATATGGTGGACTTTCCCCTCCTCTGTATACACAAATTAATCCTCCCTTTCAATGGCTTCTGAACCAGCTAAATTAAGCAGAATAAATGCTTTTGTAGTGCATCTTTGTCAGAAAAAGCAGCCTGTATGAAAATATTGTACTCTTGCTCAAGCACTCTCCAATTTTCTGCAACATTATTATCAAACATAAGTGGATCAGGTTTGCAAAATCCTTCTGTAATGCCAACAAACAGTACAGACTTGGCCCTTGTAATTATGTTCAAACATGCACATCAGGTACTTGAAACATATTCAACTGCACAACAATCTCTTCAAAAAACTATTCTGTGACATAACTGTATTGTAATACTGCACACACTTGCCAACAATTTGCACACTTCGGATACTTTGAATAGCTTTAGTTAATATGAAAAAGAAGCACATATCAAAAATACATTTGTTTTCCCTTTTTTATACATTTTATGCGATTCAGAAGTTATTTTCAGCATTTTCATAAATATTTTGAGTACATTTATTAGTATGTTGCTGTTTTGAACATTTTGTTTAATTAGAAATTTGTTTTGATTGTTTTGAATGCTTTGTTTCATATTCATCACATAAAAAATCATTTAAGCAAGTTTTAGTACCTGGAATTATCTTTCTGATCTGTTTGCGAATCGTTTGAGCTTCAGATGATCCACTTATGTATATTCCTCCATTACTGACTGACCGCCTCATGGTTTTCACTTTGGATCCCATTCTGACACCATGTCACTTATTTTGTGTATTAAGATAATACAATGAGGCTTGGGTGTTTGTTTAAGTTGTTTATTACACACTAACACATCAGGATGGATGACTGGAATAAAAAACCTAAATGATCTAACTAACTGACTGCTGCACACATACATGCTTTCACTCTGGCTGCTCACTCAAAATGGCACTCTTGTTTGCAGGTGCTTAGTACTTATATACATGTACCCATAGACTGTAATGGCTCTTAAAGGTACAACACACACTCTGATCTACAAGTGTCAAATTGTAAAGGATGAAATTTCATCATATAGCTGATAAAGTAAAAAAAAAAAAAAGATGTATTACGATTCTAACATAGGACAAAGCTGAGCTATAAGAAAGTTGATTTGGGCAGTCCTGTGATGGTTTGAAGTCTTGGACACAATGGTACAAAATTAGTGACCACCAAAATCAGCCAATAAGCTCCTTACCCACTGCTGCAAACCAACCAGTAACCTGTTTTCTAATTTTATCCATTAGTATGAACATCAGTGGGCTCAGAGCTTAACCTTGATGTGCACCCACTTCCAATAGGATCTACTTTGTGGGTCTGAAAACTGGTTTTATTTTTAGTTTTTTATTTTACATTTGTTGACCGGGCTAGTCCAACTGGACATATGTCAATTTTCAGTAGAGGCCTGGGGAGATAAACTCCACTATACAGATAATAGCAACTTCAGGTACAGTACAAATTTAAGACTAGAGTGCAGTTGTTTACATAGCAACTTAGTAATCTTACTACTTAACTTATTTAAAAAAAAATAAATTATGTATAAGGAAGAGACACATTCATAAAGTTGATAGCTTGGTATACAGGTTCATACTCTATAGTGGTTCCTTAAAAATATTAAGTTCATACAGACTTTAGTTTAGCGTAACAGATCATACTCTCTGTGGCTTATGAAAGAGCTAGACTTAATGCAGCAATAGTGAAATAAGTATACAGTGCACATAGCAAGGTGGGGATTGTTAGTCTGGGTTAGTACAGGGGCATAGCCAGTGAGTTCTAAGGTATACTTTGTTTCTTTTTGAAAAGTAACGTTGAAGAAAGAGATGACAGTTCAGTGGGAAGTAGGTTCCAGGTTTTCCCCACAGTGTTGGAGAACAGTAAATCCCCAGCCTTATTGTTGGATTTATGCATAGATACAAGAAATGTATTTGCTGAGTGAAGGGTTGAAGATTTTCGTAATTGTTATTGGGTTCATGTAAGTGACAAGAGTGGGGGTACATTAGGGTTCCACTCTGAGCACACTGCTGTTCATACTGATGATGGACAACATTAGAAAATAGGTAGATGGAGACATATCAACAAAATTGCTGTATGTAGATAAAACTCTGAAGTGGAAATTCAGCAAATGATAGGGGACTGGAATGCAAAACTTGAAGGCATATGGGATGAAACAGTATAGGTAAGATGGTTGGTCATGGCAGCAAATGGAGGGAGGAGAATCACAAACAGATAAAAAAATAAGAGAGAAGGGAACCAGCAGAAGAGGTTAACAGCTTTTAATATCCAGGCGGAGTGGTTGGGGAGAATGTGAATCTGAATGAGGAGGGTCAAAGTTAGAATTAGAGTTGCTGCAGTGAATTGGCACAATCTGTCAAGGATGGTATATGACAGAAGAATGCCAAAGATGTTAAAAAACTAAGGTGTAGAAAACAGTGGCACAACCAATAGTATTATATGGTACAAAACGTGAGCAGTGAGGGCAAAGCAGTTGAGGAAGCTAGAGGAGATGGTCTACAAGGTGCTTGAGATACGCTAGAGGAGATGGTCTACAAGGTGCTTGAGATGCGCTAGAGGATATGGTCTACAAGGTGCTTGAGATGCGCTAGAGGAGATGGTCTACAAGGTGCTTGAGATGCGCTAGAGGAGATGGTCTACAAGGTGCTTGAGATGCGCTAGAGGAGATGGTCTACAAGGTGCTTGAGATGCACTAGAGGAGATGGTCTACAAGGTGCTTGAGATGCGCTAGAGGAGATGGTCTACAAGGTGCTTGAGATGTGCTAGAGGAGATGGTCTACAAGGTGCTTGAGATGCGATGCAGGGTAGGTACACAAAATGAGAATGATAAAATGAGACTATCAGAACAGGAGGTAAAATAACCTCAAATTACAGCGAAGGGCAAGAAGAAAGGATTACAGTGGTTTGGTCACATGTGCAGGAAAGCAGAAACAATGCAGTAAAGCAGATTTGGGAGAGAAAGGAAGAAGAGAGGAGGACATCCAGTCAAGAGATGGATATATTTTCTGAAAGATGGCCTAGGACAGACAGGCATTACTGTTGAAGAAGATAGGAATGCAGCCTTAGACAAGAGAGAAGCAGTGATAGTTGATTGGAAAAAATGAGGTCACTGATGATGATTAGAAGTGATCAGAGATTAGATGTACTCCACAGTGTCAAGCGGATGGTTTATTTATGTATTTATTTATTTATATTTGTTTATTGCAGTAGTGTACTGATCAATTTTGACCAATTTCAGGCTCACCAGCTGAAATGCAAAACATTCACAAACAAAAAAATACATAAATGTAAACAATAGCAGAGTAGCTATTTATTTATTTTTATTTGACATTTGTTAACCGGGTTAGTCCGACTGGGCCACAGAGCCCTTTTTCAGTGGAGACCTGAGGAGAAAAACAAATACAAAAACAAAACATCATACAATATTAACATACAAGTGTATATACACAGGAGAAACAGAATACAGTTTATAAATGAACATGTTAGAATACAAGAGTAATAGTGATGATTTAAACAGCCATGGTACATATTAAGTATATAAAATATAATATAAAAAGTTATATTCTATCTAACAATTACTATCAGAGAGAAATTCACGGTTGGTAGAATATCATAAAGACCTTAAATGAGTAGTTGTGGTGAAGTGTGAGAGCTGAGATGGGAGGGGGAGAGGAGAGGAAGTAGTTTAGGTGGGAGTGGGACAAGGACAGCTCCAGGAATTAGTAAACAAGTCCTTTAGAAGTTTTGTGAAGTTAAGGAAGTTGCAGTTTGTTCTTAGACAAAGGTGAAGTTTGTTCCATGCCTTGGTGACTGAGTGGCTGTATAAAAGTTTGCCAATATTTTTATTGGGTTTATACATGTCTAAGAGGTGTAGGTCTGTGCTGAGTAGTTACACTTAGGACAGTAGGGAGTGATGAGGTCCGTGGGGGCAGGACAGCGGGAGGATTAATTTAAGAGTGTGTGTGAAGTGCAGTTGGGGAAGAAGGAATTGATTATGTAGCTAAAGCCATTGTAGATGTTTTAAAGCTATGCAGTGGTGAGAGCGATAGGGACAGTTGGCAGCGAATCTGGCTATTTTGTTGTAGGTGATTTCAGGTTTAGCTAATAGACTGGATTGAATATTGGTGAGAATAGGGGCTGCATAAAGTAAGGTTGGGAGAAGGAATGTCTGTACTAGAGAATGTTTGGCATTATTAGTGAGGTATTTTTTATGTCTGTGTAAGAGACAAAGTTTTTGGTGGTGTTTTTGTTGGCTTGCTAAATATGTATGTTAAACTTTAGTTAGCCATCTATGATTACACCCAGACGTACATGGTTCTACAGAGAGAAGTGTAGTATTAAGCGAAGATACTGTGAAGATATTTTTGTGCTGCTGTAGTGATTTGGGGAGGAAGAGTAGAAGTTTTGTGTTTTTAGGCTTGAGAAGTAGTTGATTATTGGTCAGCCATTGAAAGGAGGGAATTTTGAGTAAGAGCAAGGAGATGGGGGAGGTTATCAGAAGATGAGACAATAGTGGAGTCGCCGGCATATTGTATTAGTGAGGAGTTTGGACAAGAAGTGTGTAGGTTATTTGTAAAGATATTATAAAGGAGAGGTCCAAGGATTGACCCTTGGGGACACCTGTTTGGATTGGGAGGAAGGGGGAGGAGGTGGAAAGCCATTTGACAGACTGGAATCTGTTGGAGAGGTAACTGAAGAACCATAGTATAGTAGAAGAGGAGAGGTTAAGGGAAGAACGTTTTGAGAGCAGTAGGGTAGGGGAAATGGTGTTGAAGGCTTTAGATAGATCAAGGAAGAGGCATGAGACTTTTTTGTTATTATCCTGTGCTTTGGCAATATTCTGTGTAAATGAAATGAGAGCTGTAAAGGTGTTGTGGTGAGGGCAGAAACCTCGTTGGGTGGGAGTTAGCAGGTTGTCTTGTATGATGTGTCTGAGAAGCTGGTTATGAATACATTTTTCTAGAATATTGGATAAGGAAGATAATATGGCAATAGGTCTCTAGTTAGTTGGTTCAGTTGAATTGCCACCTTTGTGGAGGGGTATGACATAGGATTTTTTCCAGATGTCAGGGACTGTATTCTCTTGAATTGATCTGTTTAGTAATATGGAGACTGGCTGTGCAACAGAGTTAGCGGCAAGTTTAAGGAATATGGGAGGTAAGTTGTCAGCAGAGGGGGAGCAGGTTTTCAGTTTGGTGAGAGGAGATTTGATGTATGCAATAGGGATAGGTTAAAGACAAAACTGGGTGGAATTGGTAGAAAGAAGGTGATCAGAAGGGGAGAGGGAGGTGCTGTCAGGTTTAGTTAACTTTTTTTTAGAGTTGCTGAAGAAGGAATTAAGAAAGGAGGCAGTGTCTGTTGGTGAGCTGTTAGGACATGGGCTGAGGGTAGAAGGGCTGCTGGATGTTAGAGTTTATTGATACTATTCCAAAACTTTTTCATGTTTGAGTTGGGGTTATCTAATTTTTTTGATAGTGTTGTTTTTTGTCCAGATCTATTGTTTCTTGGTCGGGTTCCTAAGATCTCTGTAGGTTTGGAGATGGTGATGGGAGTTTGTTTTTTTCCAGGCGCTGTCTCATTTAAGCATTAGTTTACAGGTGGATTGGGTTAACCATGGAGCAAAGCTTGTTTTTGTTCTTGTTCTTCTAGTGGGGAATAAGGAGTTTAGGATATCCAGGAAGGTGTTGTTAAATTTGGAGCCTCATTGAGAGAGGGGGCATAGAAAATGGACCAGGTAATAGAGGAGAGAAGATTATTGAAAGGATGTGGGCAGGAATTAGAGAGATTACAGCTGTCTTTGTATTGGTGAGGTTTTAGCAGATAAGGTGAGTGTCGTGACACGTGGGTAGGAGATGGTCACTGAGGGAGTCAGGTAGAGTGGTGGAACTGTGATACAGATTTGGGTTAGAGGTGAGGATCTAGTCAATGGTAGTGCTGTTATTTGTGTGTTTATTGATACGGGTGGGAGAGGTGATGAGTTGAGAGAATCCAAAGAGATTGGTGCTAGTACTGAGAGAGTAGGAATTAAGGGAGTTCCAGTCAATACTGACATCACCTAAGATGATAGATTCATAAGGGATGTTTTGAGATGCCCAGGAGAGAAAGTGTTTGAGGGTAGGGATGTTGTTGCCAGGTGGGATATAAATTGTTACTATGGCTAAGTTTTTGTGATTATTTAGTTTACAGTTGGCAATAAGAATTTCAGCTGGATGGAAATTGGGAGGAGATGTAGGTAGAGGATTGACAAAAGTTTGTCACAGTATATGATAGCTATACCACCACTTTGTTTCTTGTGTCAATCGAGGTGGGGGATGTTGTAACCAGGTGGGAGGATTTCAGAGTGCCTGTAATATGGGGTTGTAACCATGTCTCTGACAGGGTGAGACTCTCAGGGTTGTAGAGAGAGATAAGGGCATGGAAAGAAGTAACTTTGTTAGCAATGCTTTGAATAATGAGGGACACTATTTTCAAGGTTTTGGGGTGTGAATTTGATGGGTTTGGACAGGGGGTATAGTGGGGTGAGGAGGGAAAATGGTCAGGTAACATAGTGGAGATGTTAGTGGGGTGAGTATGGGTACCTCTGGTTGCGTTGGAGGGTGAGCCAGGGTTGGGGTGAATATCGCCAGCCAGCAGAAGGCTTGGAAAGGAGGGTTTGTATGCTTTTGTAAGGGGACAGTAGAAGAGACATTCGTGTTTAGGTTTTGTGGGGGGAGAGGGAGGGAGAATTATTTTAAATTTATGTAAGAGAGATTGAAAGTGAGTAAACAGTGAGGGAGGTATTAAGACGTTTATAGAGGTTAATGGATTGTAGTGGTTGAGGGAGATAATAGGTAAAGAGTGGGAGTGGTGGGAGTGGGAGTGACAGGACTTGGAGCAGGAAAGAGTGGGAGTGGTGGCAGTGGGAGTGACAGGAGGTGGAGCAGGAAAGAGTGGGAGTGGTGGCAGTGGGAGTGACAGGAGGTGGAGCAGGAAAGAGTGGGAGTGGTGGCAGTGGGAGTGACAGGAGGTGGAGCAGGAAAGAGTGAGTAGAAGGAGGGAGTTACGTAGGCTGAGTAATGCATGTAGAGTGAAAGAAGTGACAGTAGTTAATAGACTAATAGGGCAGAGGAGGTAGTTCTGAGTGATTGGATAGCTAGGATTGTTAATTAATGTGAGTGTATAAGTTTGAGGAAAGTGCGGGTGGATGCGGATGGGGCTAGAGTAGGGGAGCAGAGTGAGCCCGAGCAAAGCGAGGGTGAATGGTGCGGGTTGAATCAGGACTTGGAGAAAGCTGTAAGATGAGAAAAAAAAACAACCAGTTAGCCCAGGTCAGTACCTAAAGGTGTCTGTCTATGTGAACTCAAAAACAGATTTAATAGAACATCAAGGAAGTAGAATATAAAATAAAGGCAAAGCTTTAGGAAACGGTATATATTTGTTACAACAAATGAGAGAATAAATATAAGATTATAAAATAAATATAACATATAAGATAAATAAAATATAAGAATATAAAATAAAATACAAAGCTTTGTAAATTGTATATATTTGTTACAATAAATGGGAGGAAAAGGGGCAGAAGGGGTCTAGTAGTATGCATAGCAGAATAACCGGTAGGAGTATCACAGAGAAAAGATTATTACAGACCTGCACTGCTCACAGTCTGTTTATAAAAGTAGGACCTGCAGTAACTTTTATTGGTTTGTATGGAGTTCCGCTCTCCGTGTTCTTGTATGCAGACAGTTGCTTCAGTTTTTTTTTTGTTGGACTTTTAAATGTGGTTAAGGGACTGTAAGGAAAGAGAGAGAGAGAGAGAGAGAGAGAGAGAGAAGTTAATATGAAGCCAGAAAAGGGGGTAGGCGAAGTAAAAAAGTGGGAATAAGAGACAGGCAAGGAAATACCACAATTTAAGTAGTTTAGCTAAGCAGTACTTAATCAAATACATTAGATAAGGACCAAGCAGTGATAACTAATAAGAAAGTCACCCTGTTCAGTAATATGAAATTCAGTCTACTGCCACCTTAATTTCACAGAATGCAGAGTAATGTATTGCCAGTAAACATTTCCAGCTATTTGTTGCTACTTAGTAATGCATGCCAACAGAAGTGAGCAACATGGTGGCAGGACATAAAATTACAATAAAATCACTCAGTTTCCACACAATGCAGTAACAGAATAGGCACTCAAATAAACTAAGTAGTAAAATCTAACTAACACAGGTTGAAACAACACAGCGGCTGAGCACCGATGACAGCACTCAGTACCAATTTAAAAACAGCAATGTGTTCTAGTAAGCTATTTAACAAAATCAGACTAAGTCAAGCTGAAACAGTGCATTTCCAAATTGTAAACAGTAAACTGCAGCAAGTTTATCAGTAAAAGGTCATTAATTCCTTAAAGTAATTAACCCTACAGCTGCACACTAAATACAAAATGACCAAGACAGTATAGGTATTTTACAGGTGAATTGTACACTTAAGCAATTTAAAAGCAGTAAGAGCAATGTGTTCTAGTAAGCTGTTTCACAAAAAAAAAATAGTTCAGACTAATTATATTGAAAAAATGTGTATATGCATTCTCGTGAACAAGTAGAGTGCAATCATTTAGCAGGTAACTCCTTCTTTTCATAGTCCCAAAACAAGGCCATTTTCTACAGCTAAGCTCTATAGTGCTGTTTGCTTATGGTAAATCTACCTGTTTGGTTCAGCTTCTGTTTAAGCAGTGCTAAAAAACAAATTATACAACGACCCCCCCCCCCCATTAATATTCCAAAACATGCACGCTGATTGGTCAGCATGCACGTTGCAAATCAGACTTATGCTAATGGAAAAAGGTCCGGTCGCCCAGACTTTTTCCATTAGTATAAGTCTTTTTTTTTTTTTTTTGTTACAGCAACGGAGAACGCAAGATCTCCGTTGCTTTTTAGAAAGTATCTTGCTATGTTAAATGGATTTAACATAGCAAGACAGCTTTAAAAAAAACAACAGAGAAAGGAAGATCTCTGTTGCTTTTTTTAAAGCTGTCTCACTATGTTAAACTTCTTTAACATAGCGAGACACTTTCTAAAAAGCAACTGAGATCTTGCTTTCTCCGTTGCTTCTACACACAGTTCTGATGTACTGCATAATCATACACATGCACAGTACATCAGAACTGCCGCAGAATACCAGACAGCTGCGAAAGGGCAGCAAGGAGGCATTATACAATGCCATTATTTAAGAAAAGTAAGTTTTTTTTTCTTAAATAATGTAATTGTATAGTCGCAATAACCCACTTCTGGGTGTGGGTAATGCTGGATTTACCCACGGTTGTCTTTGTTTGGCCACTCGGGCTTCACCCTTGTGACCAAACCACACCAACTATGGGTAAATACAGCATTACCCACATCCAGGCATGGGTTATTGCTTAAATCTTGCATAGATTTTCTATGTCTGCATGCTTCAGTGACTTCTACAAATCTGTCATTTTAGTACTATAGCCTTTGATTCTGTAAGATCTTTTTGTTTCTGTATCCTGGAACAGATTGCTAACATTTGTGACAACCTTAATTTTATTATATGTAATGATAAAGTCAGTCAGTACCAGTCTATAGTGGCTGAAGCCTCTGCTGTCCTTAAATTTGCTTAAAATCTGAGAAGAGATCAGACAGTTGTTGTGTCTTTCGGCTTTTCCTGGTTAGGGGTCGACACAGCGGAACTCCGGTCCACTAATGATTGGTAGTAGATTTTTACGTGCCGAGTTGCCAGCTCTGATGCACAACTTTCAATGAAGGTATGCCTATTCATGCATGTCTCCATGCAGAAGACGCTCTAGCCGAGAATCAAACCGGACAGTGTCTTATTGTGAGACATTAATGCTACCGCAGCACCATTGAGGTCATACCTCTCAGATGTCCACGATTTCACAGAATGACCAGATTTTTGCCTCATATTCTGGACCTGTTCCTTATAAAAAATGTGTTTTTCTAAAAAAAAAAAAATATGGTAAGTTGAGGGCTGACTTCACTATATGATGACAGAACTTTGAGTTACAGACTTTATATGTTTCAGAAAATACATGCTAATGTAAACCTGTTTGTAACAAGTTTCTAAGCTTATATGAGCAATTTTTAAATCTGTTCCTCTTTTTTTGACAGTATTCAGAATTCTTGCTTAAAAATAAGATTAAGTGGTATGCTGAATTTCAACTGCACAGGATGGCGGAACGTTTCTACTGCTTATTGAGTTCTATACAGCCATCTTGTGGCATGAAAGTTTAGGCAAGGTTTAGTCAAAAAAATAAAGCAAAAATAAGCATTTTTTTTGTTAGAAACATAATGTCAGTTAAACACACACTGCAGGAAGCAATATTCTTGTGCTAACAGGCTGAGAGTTATACAGAAACAAGCTTAACATCCAACTATTTAATTGCTGGCATCAAAGTTGCTGCATGCATTGTAATAACCTAGTTCAATATAAAAAAGAAAAAAACTACAACATTTTACATTGTGTTATGTCACCCCAAGACCTACAGTCACTCCACTGTTGCTTAAGTTTGTAAAGTTGTACTCTTCAAAATTCCTTATAACTAAACCTAACTCATGCCTCCAAAGTACATTACATATACTCTCAGGTGTCATTAGCTATTCCTATAGTTATTCTAGTGGCTGACCCCTGACTGATCAAGGGTTACTTGTTTTACAAAAGCTTTATCTCTCTGCATTATAAGCTGTTTATACCCCCCAGGTATTTTCATTTCTTTTAAACATAAGCACTGGTCTCCCAGTAGAACATCAGAGTCAGTACGTAGTATTCTATCAAGCACAATACCTATGGTCTCCATGTCAGTTGCTCAGAATATCTTTTACATGTATATATACAAATATGTAAGATTTATTTTCTGAAAATAACACATCGAAGTGGCTCTCTCATCTTCTGATAATACTTCCAGCTGTATGGCTCCAAGCCAAGAGCTGCTGTGTATCCATGCCTCTGCCTAGGGGTAACTCCAGAGTAGCACAGAGTCCATCCCAAACCAATGCTGTGCTCCATTTTTAGCTTTTCCTCCCTAAACTGTCACCTTTGGATTTGGAGATGTTTATCTGTCATGATCTGAGGAGGATTATTATTCACCTTGTCTCTCTCTTCTTGACTATCTTCTTCACCTCAGCTTGTATGTATCTCTGGCATGTTATGTGGAATGAGCCACAATCTGACCACAAGCCTTGAGTCCTTAATGCATGAATGCAAAACAGAGGGACAGGGTGTAAAGCTTACCTTCATAGTTAAAGGTATTTGAATCAGAAACCTTTTAATTAGGGGTCCCTGGGGCTTTTCCAGCTGCTTGCCATCTCTGGAAATATACATGCCGAGAGGAGCTTTGTATAGAGGGATTAGAACTTATTTTGAGGTAGGTGAGCTGTCTTTAGAAATCATATGGGATAGATAGAAGAATTTTCAGACAACTAATGCTACATGGTGATCAAAGAAGTGGGAGTGGTTGACAAATGTGCCACAATCCCTGATTACTGTGTCAGTTTGGAGTGGGGTACTAAACTGCCAAAAACCTTTATCAGACCTCATTACCCTTTAAGAGGGGCTCCATACTCTGCACAACATTTTTAAACACATTTAAGGGGATGCCATCAATATGCCACAAAACTGCACTTCTGTTACATTAGAAAACCAGAAGTATCGCTGGGGTACCTCTTCTTATCATGGATTAGGGTACTCCAGTGGTCATTTCTAGCGCAACATGTGCCATGTCCTTTTGACTACAGTAGAATAATTTATGGTGCAATCTCATTTCTAAGAACACCATTGCGTCACATTTGCTACAGTCCTACCTATACCTCAAAAGGTTAACACTAACACTATCTTGTTCTTTTCTCTACAAAGGTTTCTCCTGAAACACTGCTCTGGCCTAACCAACTTCCTCAGTACAAAACATCAGCTCTGAACCTGTGCATGCCTACCTCCATTCCTTTCACTCTGCTGTTCCATAGTATACAGTGGAATGTGTCACCAAAACCTCCTCTTACTGGGGTCTCAAACTATAGCTCTCTCTGAGGCTGTGTGGACTCCACCTACTTTTTCTTATACTAGTAAAAGTAGAAAACCACTGTACCAAGCACAAATAAATCCTGATCCTGGAAAGTATATAAATGCTTTTATTCCAAAAGCAGCCACAAAGACACTTCAACACTCCAGATACGCTGATCACAAGAAAATACACTCCATACCCCAACTTCATCAGTAATACTGGCCATATTGTTTAATTAGTGTTTTTATATACCATTTGAATTCTGTCATCACTGCATTGACCAATCGTATTGTAAAGTGCTTAAAGTGCAAGAATACATAAAATTTTTAAGCATAAAGCCATAAAGTTAAAATACAAAGATTTAAACTTCTACAATAACTAAACTCATCATGTAAAAGTTGTATATTAAAAACATGATAAAAATACTTTAAGCACTTTACAATACGATTGGTCAATGCAGTGATGACAGAATTCAAATGGTATATAAAAACACTAATTAAACAATATGGCCAGTATTACTGATGAAGTTGGGGGAAACGTTTGTTGGATACGTTATGGAGTGTATTTTCTTGTGATCAGCGTTTATCTGGAGTGTTGAAGTGTCTTTGTGGCTGCTTTTGGAATAAAAGCATTTATATACTTTCCAGGATCAGGATTTATTTGTGCTTGGTACAGTGGTTTTCTACTTTTACAAGTTTGCTGATTTTTCCACTTGCTCATTGATTTTTTATCAGTTTTTCTTATACTAGTCTGAATATGTCAGCAGGTAAATGTCATATGTACCTGTATGTAGTGGAAGAGATGCTTCAGATTTAGGCTTGTACTCTTAACTTTATCACAAGTGGTGTAACTGCACTACAGTCCATTATAGTTAGACTCATACTCAAATTTCATCTGAGCTGGTACTAATGAATTTGTGATTGTATTACCTTTTGTCATTTGTTATGCTGAACTACATATTGTCTTTGTAGATATCGGAGCTTCTTCTAAGTGCTCTTCATCCTACCATTGTAATTATTTCCTTTTTTAATTGTGTAAAAGATTTATAGCTGATTAAGGACTCTTGGACCAGTCAACCTACATTAAATAAAATTAAAACAATCCATGCAGCTATCAAGCAATCCGTTTTGTAACACAATTGCCATGGTAAGGAGAAAGGTATTGCTTGTTGAGTGAGAAGACTTATTTATTTATTTATTTGTTTATTTGTTTTCTGAGGCAGAGCAGTGATCTCCCTAGACCTTTTTCACATTCATTCTGGGATTGGTGTCTGGTTAAATGACTAGCTCAGAGTCACACAGTCCTTTCTCCAGCTTATCCATTTGTCCACTATATGCATATACTGATTGCATTGGTGTGCGTTATGCCTATCCAGCAATGTAACCCTGGTAAATAAGGGGCTGACAAAATCACGGCACATTCGAGATCAAATGATATGTTGCTCACATGGTGTTCTAAGGCTACAGTGTTATAGGAGGTTTTGATTTTAATTGCTAAAGTATGTAAAAAAGTTGAGTTAAACTTTACAGATGGGTTTGATGGACTTTCACCACTTTCCATTGCTGGACAGATAAGTTCCTTTGATAGTGAACTCCAAATGACAAAAACAACAATAAAATTAAACAAATTAATTTTTATGTGAAAAGGGTGTTCCTCAACCTAGGGTTAACATATATGAACAATTGGTGGTGGCACTGATGAATAATTTTATATTTTTTAACAATGAATACTTTCTCCAGAAAAATGGGGTTTCCATGGGTTCATCATGTGGGGGGCTCTATGCAAACATTGTCATGCTCCAGTGGGAGAAAAAATATTTACTGAACTGACTTTATTATGAATACTGTATAAATGCACATCCATTTTTTAGATGACATTTTTATTTTTTGGGTTGGTCCACGTGATAAGATTACAGAATGTTTAGATTTTATGAACAACTCGACACAATTTCTACATTTTACTTGTAGTTTCGATGAGAATTAAATAGCATATTTGGATGTTAAACTAGTTAAGAATAAGTTCAGGAAGGTCTTTCTATCTGATATCTTTCATAAAAAGATATATTCGAATAGTTTCCTTCACTTTGATAGTGGTCATCTTTATAAACAAAAGAAGGGGGTGGTAAAAGGCCAGCTGGTTAGGGCTGTCTGAATGGTTACCTCTTTTGATGCATTTTTAAATGAATGTGAACTGTTGAAGGAAATGTTTTTGAGAAGGGGTTATCCTAACTCACTTGTGAATGAGGTCTTTATTGAGGTTTTGAATAAGAGGGAGAAAGGTTATTTCAAGGCTATCCTTAATCAGGATGTGGATGAAACTTGCTTGATCAATATACCCAATGCTAACAAGGAGAACAACAGGACCATATTAGTAACTTATGGAGATTCGACTTGTGTTACGACCTATTATGGGCCCAATGAAATAGTCATTGAAGTGAATGCTGATGACACAGTTGATTCAAACTTGATCACTGTGGACCAGAATGGAACTGAAAGGGCCATAGGAGTAACACAGTCAAGATCAGCTCTAGTTATGACCTATAATAGGTCCAGTAAATTAATTATGGATATCTTATATAAGAATTGGGTAATTATTGCATCCTGTGATGACATTCGACAATGGGTGGGTGATACGATGCTTAAAGATGTCCTTGAAGCTTGTAAGGGGGGACCTATGACTGGTTACATGAGGAAATGTGGGGCTTGTTCATCTTGCACACATATTCTTGAGGGCTTGTCTTGCGTTATCAATAGGGTTACTATAGAACTGAGAAGGAAGACTACATGCCAAACTGAAAGGGTGGTATACTGTTACCTATGTACGGTTTGTCCAGCTTTCTTCATCGGGAAAACGGAAAGGAGATTAAGATGTAGGATATATGAGCATTTAAGGGACATTAGGTTAGGCAAAGAGATGAATGCTCTCGCTGAACACTGTAAGGAGTATGAGGGGCATGATTTTAAATTTACGATAATTGATGTTTTAGACATAGACCCAAGGGGTGGCCCCTGGACCCTACAACTGGAGAAACAAGAGGCACTATGGGAGATTAAAACGAATGCGATAAACTGGCCGGGTATCAATGATGCTCTATTCTTAGCCTGTTTCTTGAAGTTAAAAGGATTAAATAGATAAATGAATTGATATACATTTTTTACATGTATTTATATAATTTTACATTTGGTGCTGTGGTAGCGTTGTTGCCTCACAGTTAGACGTTGCCCATTCGATTCTCAGTTAGAGCGTCTTCTGTGTAGCAACATGCGTGAATGGGCATTCCTTCATTGAAGGTTGTGCGTTAGGCCTGGCAAGCCAGTACGTAAAAATTTACTGCCAATCATTAGCAGACCGGAGTTCCGCTGTGGCAACCCCTAACCGGGAAAAGCCGAAAGACACATACATTTATATAATTTTACATTTTATATGTACATATGTATATGTTTATTAATAGCATTTTTACCCACACTATTTTGACAAGGGCATGATGTTTAGGGATTGGTGTATTTGCTGTACATTTTAGTGTGTGTTTTTTATCATGGCATGGGTCCTGTAGTTGAATTGTACTGTGACGGTTGAATATTTATGAACTTTATGAATATTCATTATATGGTTTTATTCTATTGGTTCAATGTTAATTGGGGGTGGATTTGTTTGTTTAAATTGAGCTCAGTAACAGTTTTCTAATTTCCTTGAAAAAGTCTCTGATTCACCAGAGACGTCAGCGCTTGGAATACTGTTTATGCCTTCTGGATTTTTATGTGACTACACCTTTCGTGTGTTTTATTGAATAATTTCCTGGATAAACTGTGAGTCGGATTTTGTACCTCAACCCAGGACTTACAATGAGTCAAGCTTCACAAATATTAATCTCTAATAAATATTAATTTATTTTTTTACCAAGGTAGTGCACTCATCAATATTAACCAATTTCAGACTCAGCTTTGGTACAGCTCAGTAAATGCTCCTATTTGGGACGAGACTTCTTGAGAACTAAGATTGTTTTTAAAATACTTGTGTGTGGTGATTTTTCATTGGTTCATTTTCTTTACCATTCTAACTGTGGTAATGTTTGGTCACTGTTTTAATTAATGAACTATAAATGGGATTTTTGATTTTCTGTGTTAAAGACTGGAAAACAATTTGAGGAAATCACCATATATAGGGCTGAAAGCATTTCACTTGGATTATGCTTTTCCATGAATTATTTGGACAGGCTTTGGGCAAGACCAGCACAGGTTAGGCTACCTTTTACATTGAATACCTGCCTACCAATGGATTCCCTGAATACACCTATCAGAATGCATCATGCTAATGAAGGCAGCATCACGTTATTCCATCTTTGACCACTAAAATGAGCCAATAAGCTTCTTACCCACTGCTGCCAAGTGACCAGTGACTAGTCCCTTCGTCAGAGCAGTCTCTAAGGTAGAGCAATGACCACACTGACCTATGAGTTTCTACACCAAACATTCAATCCCTCACCACCATGCAGGCATGTCCACCTATCACCAAATTCCTCCAACTATACTATACAAGACAGCTACAAATGGTAATAGTATTCATAAAAAGTGATTGTACCTGACAAACTACTGCAGAGAGTGGGAACATGCATTGGAGGACACAATTCTTAATAAAATATCACAGACTTCTGCAATCCATTCAGTGTCCTAAGCATTAATGAAAGAAAGGGTTATATTTTACAGTCCTCATACCAGTTTAACACAGTCAACAGGTTTACAGTGTTTTTCATCAACTTCTTGCAGAAATAGCTTGGCAGTTGGTGAGAGGGTTAATGCTATGACCTGTAGCTTCTGTGGTGCAGGATTTCACTCCTTCAGCCCTCATCTGCCTGCCATATGACCTTCAGCAAGTCAGCTTCATTAGACATTGTCTCCAGGTCACCCTTGCAAAGGAACTGCGTGTCCAGAGGGCCGATGTAGTTAACAAATGTGTGTTATTATTTTTATTGTTATCCTTAACCACAGCTCAGATGTGGAATTGACACATTAAAGTTCTCCAGCTTATTAAATAAATTCACTTTGTTGCTAGTGTTCTTTCTGATCCTTCAATCTCCCAGAATCCTTTGTTGTTTGTCTTACAGATCATCTCAATCTCCCACATTCAGTCTCTGGTTGAGTCCACATTGCTGCTACTTGGGGGCTTTCAAGGATTAACATTTGGCTAACTCTTCCCACTGCTTGTTAGATAAATTGCTTTCAGAGGTGAGGGACTTCCTCTTTTTACTTTTAACACAAAACTTGTACTTTTTCTGTGAAATTTTAAATTTTGAGCTAGGAAAAATATTTTTATTGACTGTCACTTTACTTTGAGAAACTTGAACAGGTATATTACTTTTTACTTTTGGGAAAGAAGTTGTTAAACTTACTTGAAACAATTTTTCCTTGATAAAGGTTGTGTAATGTTTTCTTTTGGGGTCTGGGATAAGTGTTTAAAATGATTTTCACTGCATTTTTAGTGGAAATTTTGACTTTTTTTTAGTACTTATCTGCTCTGACTACTGCAGGAATCAGGCATATTATTTGGCTTTACTATGGAACAACCTACCAGGTTCTGTGGTTAGTCCTACTGTCAACCACAGAAAGAAGAAAATTAATAAACAACATCCTTAAGTTTCACTGGCAAAGTCACACTATATTTTTATTTATTAATTTACTCCTTGTCCCCCCCCCCTTTTTGATAAGTGCCTGGGGACCTTTTACATTTATGTGTGCTACCAGATGGCACCTTGGTTTAATGCCTCATCTGAAGCACAGCACACTAAGGAGGAATACTGCACAGGAATAGAACTCATGGCCTTCAGATCTTTCAGTACCAATGCTGAGTCTGTGATTCCTGTTGAGCTGCTTACACTAACTCATAAACTTTGTTATTGTCCAAAAAGTGAAAAACAGAGTCCTCTTCAGCTCTTTTACTCACTTTTTGTTGTGTGACGTTAGAATAAATCAGAGGAGTTTAGAAAACATTTGGAAATAAGAATAGAAACAAATTACAAAGGAGGAATTGGAAGAAATCTGTAGGGTCCTAAGTATGCAAAAAAGTAGAAGGTTTAAGATTTTTGCATGGAAGTTTTTTCATAGGTATTTCTCTGTTCCAAGTAGACTTCAGATGATTTTGCCTCAAGTAAATATGAGTTTGAGATGTGATAGGTTAGACAGAGAAAATTGGGAATACATTTTTTGTGGAATGTAATAAGCTGATGATTAAAAAAAATCCTTATAGACTACTTTGGCAGAGGAGAAATGAGAGTAACAAAGGAAGTAATAAAAAAGTTATTCTTTTGAGCAGAAATATATTATTTGCCTTAATATATGTGAACTCAAGTTGCAACCTGGGAGACAATATGGTTTTACTACTGCTACAGTAATTCAGAGTAGTGATGACATGTCTACCTCTAATACAGCTATCTTTCTGTCATATTCATTTAGTGTACGGACATGTGACATTCTAAAATTAAGAGCATTCTCAAATTTGCAGATTTATAGAGTTTACAAGGCAGAGCCAGTCCACGACCCATAATCACCTTGCCAAAACTTATCTGCATATGGCACTTCCTGCTTCCAGTTAAACAAAATAACTTAGGCACTAGATGAATTTTATGGGTGTCAATCCAATCATCAGTGCTTGCTTTAAAGGAAACAAGGGTATCACTCTGTTTTGTATGTAAGCAAAGTCTGTCCTAGAGCTAATATATCCTTCCAATATTCTTTATTTATTTGTTGATGGAAATTTGTTTTGTGGAGATGTGAGAAATCAAAGAGAGCTCTGTTCATAACAGCATGGAAAACTAGACATAAATCACTGCACAGAAGTCTGTAGAGACTGAGTATAGAAATAAAGCCTCCAACCTCTCTTGATGGCTGAGTCTTTAGTTTGGAATCTCTGGGTCAAAAATATAAAAAGCAGTTGGGAGGTACTCTTCTGTTACAGTTTTAAACAGACATTATCATTACTTTACAAGTGGATAACATTAACAATTGTTTATCTGCATTTAGCAAAAGCATTTGTATAATCCAGCATAACTGAACTGCCTAAGCTAAAAGAGTTAACAACGAATAGGTATGCCATTAACTAGACCAAAACCTGGTAACTTAAAAGAACACAGAGAATTACAGAAGGGTAACATTCTCAGACTCCGTGCTACCTTTCAGACTTTTTACTGTTTGATTTCTTTAATAGGTGAAATCATAACCACTTTTGGGTAAAAAGCATGTAGATGTCAGCAAGGTTGGGAGCACTTTAACTTTAATTGCAGTTGCAACAGTACTGTAGTGAGGCATGGATATTTTAAATTGATGTTTTTGAACAACAGTCTCAGGTTCATCATAAAGAAATGCATTATTACATGCGTCATAGCACATACATGAAGACAGCAGTTGTCAGTCTTTGAACAATCTGGGGTCACATATTCATTATTTTGTCACTTGCACCTTGACTTTTGTAGAATATAGTTTGCTGGACTGAGGATCATGGTTAGTTGTAATTGTAGCATTTTGTGGTGTTGCGCATTGTATTTGGTCCTGAGGAGCTCTAGTGGAGTGTATACATAAATGGCAAAATGGTGAACAGCAAATGGCTATGTTTCTTCTGTCTTGTTGGAGCTCTTGGATGATATGCCTTTTTCATGAAGGTTACCATTCCATTTAAATTATTTTGTGACACTCTGCTGGTATGTTAACTGAAAAGGTTACATTGCTACAGGGCTGTTAACCTATTGTAGCACAACACCTTGGCTCATGTCTACATTACTCTTCCCACCCTTATTGCCATCTAGTGTTTTGAACATGTGTGATTCCCTTTTGGCATTTTGCCATTTTGGTATTACTACCTGCTGTGAACATTTGAGACATGCATTTCGTTTTAGAACAAGAAGCATGATGGCTGCATTTTTTTTTCCTTTGTTGACCAGATAATTCCCACTAGGCCTTTTATTTGGGACGATCCAAGGTGTTATTTATACCACTAGATGAAATTTGGCAAAGGCATCAGGGAACTTCCCCATGTCTTTTCAGAGTGTATGGGGACACAATTCAGTACTACACTTCCTGTCTGGGTTTGGAGGTGGCTCAGAAAAGTCGGAAGTCTGAAAAATGGCAGAGAAAGAAAGTGTTTTTGGTGTGTTTGAGGTGAAAGAAGCTGTTAAATGAACAGCTGAGATGTTAAATGTGGTAGGGGAGGTGTTGGAAGTGAAGCGGAGTGAGGATGAGGGAGAGGAGAATAAAGAGAGTGGTACAGTATTGCGTAAAAGGCAAAATGAGGGCATCAACATAGATATGGCAGATTCGGAAGTACTTTTTCAGCAAAATTTGTGTCAGAATCTGCAACACCAGACTGTTGTTGCAACCCTCCAGTAGAGAGGGCTGTGGGATGTCTACTTAAAAAAATTAATTGAACTGAGTGAACCAGAGAGTGAGAAGGCAGCATAGTGGGGATAAATCATGGAAAGAATCAAAGAAGCAGTAGAGCAGGAATTAAGGAAGGAGAAGAAACGTATGTACAGATGGTGAGAGAAGGCAAAGGATGAGAAGAGAGAAAGATCAAAGTAAGAAGAAGAGAGCTGAAATATATTACATGAAGGAGTTAAAATTACAAGTTTCTCAGATCACACAGCAATCTGGAGTGAAATTCAAGAAAGAATAGGTTACATAAGAATAGACAGAGGGATTAAGAATTAAAATATCAAAATTAAATGAACAAGTAAAGGAAACAATACATCAGTTATGGCTAGATCATATAAATATGAGAGAATTTCATAAAGACTGGATAAGTTGGTTGATTAATTTAAAAAATATATATAAAAAAGAAATAGTAGAATGGCAAAAGACAAAAAGAATACAAGATAGTGGTAAATATAAAGAAATTAGTAATGATGTCTTTAAATGTATAGTAGACAATAAAGAAGACTTTCTAGAAAAAGAATGTTATTTGAAATGAACCAAGAAAAAAATAAGGTAAAACAGAAAATGTTACTTAATAATGATAGTTTTTACAAGGAAGAAAGGAAGAAGTAGCACTATATCAAAGTAAAATGGTTAAAGAAAAAAATAAGAACAATAACAGAATTAAGGAATGAGGAAGGATAGATAGTGGATACACAAAAATTATGCAGACAGTCAAAAGAGATATTTTGCAAACTTTTTCCATATGTGAGACTATAAAAAATGGATGGAACTTAAATAAACTAATTGAAGAGGATAATAAGAGCACGGAAGAAAATATTACACCGACAGAGCTTAAAAATGTATTGAAACAGTAAATGTGGAGGCAGCTACAGGTTTAGGTGGACTTGAGTATCTAATGTACAAAGACATGCAAGAGTGTCTAAAGGAGTACTTTCTAAAGGTATTGAATGAATGGTTTGCAAAGGATGTAAATGATGAAGAAATATGCATGGGTGCAATGAAATGCATATGGAAAAGTGGTGAAAGAACAGACATAAAAATTGGAGACCAATAGTATTAAATAACGTAGAATATAACATATTTATGAAAATAGCAAAAAGAATAAAAAGTAAGGCTAATAAACTACTGACTGAAATGATACTTGGAGTAAAAGAAAAAGGAAGTCAAGAACTGTTAATGTTAATAAGAGAACTGGTTGATGATATAATACATAGGGAAATAGAACTGAAAATACTAGCAGGTAACATAAGTAAAATACTTGATAAGATTCAGCATGAAGCATTATGAGATATCTTGACAGAATATAATATAAGTAACAAAATCATCAATGTGTTGAAATCTGTATATAACAAGAATAAAGTAAGACTAGAGATAAATGGTAGGTCAAGTGAGATAACAGAAATAAATAATGTTATTAAGCAAGGCAAGCAGTATACTCTTTGCATTGTTTATGAATGCAGCAGTTTTTTAAGATAAATTGAACATTAGAGGAGGCTAAATATTGCTCACCAGAGGGAATTCAGATTTCTGTAATGTTCTGTTATGCAGACAATTTAGTGCTAGTTGTTAAAAATAAAAAAGATGGACGAGTATAGCTATTCAGACACTTAAAGAACTAAAGGTGTTAGAGCTAAGTATTAATGAAGAAAAAAGTAAAGGAATGTTTTTTTTTTTTTTTTTTTTAATAAAAAGTGTTCAATTTAATAAACAGCAAATACAAATTTTGGGAATAACGTTTGGTAGTGAACAACAGAGAGTGACACAATGGAAGGATATGGTACTAAAAATAAGTACATGTATATTCTGGAGAACTTTTAAACTTTCATATAAGAAAAAAAGTATGTTTAATGATTTCTGTAATATTAGGTAAGATAGCACATTTGGCAAGTGTGTTTAGGATGCCACTAGAATTTGAAAAAGAATTATTAAATATGTTATTCACATTCATATGGGGATCTAGACTGAACCCTATTAAAAGAGGAATTCTGTATGTTAACAAAAAAGAAAGGAGTTTGGGTTTAGTAAACCTAGCTGCTGTATATGTAGCTTTGCTAAATTTATATAAAATACTAATAGGAATACAAAAAAAAAAGAAATTTGTTAATAAACTAAGAAGAAACTTCACAGTGTGGAGGGTGTAAAGTTCACTCCTTAAAGAATGTTATGTACCTAGTTCACAAATAAAAATTGAACTGTAAAATATGTACTACAAAATAATAAAATAGAAAATAGTATGTAGTCCACAGCTGAGTTAAAAATGAAATGTCCTTTATTGAAACACACAAACAAGCAATCCTAGTTGAGTATAATGAAAAGCATTAAAGACATTTATTTTTTATATATAATAGGGTTATTCGGGGTAAGGGAATGGTTCCAGAGGGTGGCTCTGTTAAGAGCAATAAAAGCAATAAACTCATTCATTTAACCAAATCCCCCTTCCCCCTTAACACCATGGTATAAACCAAGACTGTGCTACCTTAGAACTGAAACTGAAAAGTTACAGACACATTAAAATATATAATATAAGAACAACTTATTAATGCTAACTTACTAATCCAAACTTTATTAATTAAGAAACCAACTCATTAATGAAATGGCTAATTAATTAACAAAAAGATTTGCCACTAGACATCTATCAGAATAAATATTGGTAACTTATAAACTGAAACACTGTTAACAAAGACCATTTTTATACCAAATAAATACTTCATCAGGTTTGTGTGTAAAAACATATCATAATATTAATGAACATGGGTATAAATCGACAAGTGAACACCTACATAGTCTGAAAACTATAGCTATCATTGCTAAGGTGGAAGTACAGTGAAAAACTTTAAAAATAAATCATTGCAGCCCTGTGAATCTGTTCAAGTGTGACATCTAACTAAGAAAGCACTTAGTCTGAATGAGTAAAAGTATCAGAAAACAGCACCAATGCCAGTTGTTTTCATTGTAAAATATTTACAATGTTTGATATTTGTTTGTGACAACATTAGCATGTATAATATTAGTGTATAATGTCAGCATTAATTAGTCCCATATCAGACTTTTAATAGTTTTTTAAATAGTGGGACAGTTTTCTGAGTTCTAGTGTGCTTTTTATGGAGCAGTAATTATTAATCCCTAGTTTTCTAAAAGAGTTAAGTTTCAGCTGCCATAGTAGTTCATGTTTTTACCAGCCACACTATTAACTTACCTTACTGTGCGGAATCACTCCAAAAAAGAACTTACTGTCACTGATTAATGTGCTTTCAAAGGGATTAACTGTTCTTCCTCACTGCAGGTCTCACCCAGCACAGGTATTGGTTGATTTAAAATCCTATGTCAGAAAATTATTTTGAGATGTGCCACATTTCCTAGTAAATAGAGGAGTTTTGCATGGAAATAAAGAAGAGAGAGGATTAAGGTTAATTATATATGCTGCTTCATTAAATTTGTACAAAGTATTAAAGTGAATAACTGAAAAAGATGAGAGATTAGTAGTAAAACTGTATAAATATAAGTATGATAATTTTTTGGGTATGGGAAAAAATTTGTAAAAGAGAAAAAGAGTGTGTAAATGAGGAAATGAATATTTCCAAGAAAAAACATTTTTGTGAAAAATAAAAAAATGGTGATATAGAAAAAGAAACTACAGTATAGGAATGTAATGATAAAATATTACTATGTAAAATCATGAGAAAATATAACAGATGAAAAAATTACAGCTATAAAAATAAGAAATGGAAGGTGTAATCAGAAAATAGTATGTGAAGACTTTTTGTGGAGACAGGTAATAGATAAATTGCCAGTAGAATGAAATATACCATATAAGAAAAAAATAATTGAATATGTTTATATTGTCAAGAGGAAGAACCTATGGAGCATGTGTTTTTGAATTGTAAAACTGTAAAAATGTTATGTGGAAACTATGTGAAGTATTTTTTTTTTTCAGAGATATAAATGAAGTGAATAAAATAAACATAAAAAGTAAAAAATATGTTAAAAGAATATATAAAGAAGTTATTTGATGTTATATGAATTACATGAGATGAAAGAATAAATGAAATTCTGTTTAATGGTAAAAGGATTTTAGCAACAGTGCTAAGTAAAATCAGATGGTGGTTATGGAAAAAGGAGCGGGGGTCTAATAGGGATGAAAATTTAACATGATTGTTTAAACAAATTTGTATATCTATAATATTTGTACAGTTATAAATATTTATAGATATATGCATATTTTTGTAAATAAGAGTTATTTTGTATATAAATAAAGGACACCTACTCTTTTTGGTAAGTGCCATGGGATCTTTCATAGCTACCTGAGCTACCAGCAGCTCAAACAGATGTGACCTCAGTTCATCTCATCCAAAGGATGAGGCACTCAAGAGTACAATACTTGCCCCCACTTATGATGCACTATGATGCAGTGTCGTGCTAGCAATCCATCTACCTCGTGTGAGAATAGAACCCACAAGCTTCTGAATCAAAGTGAGGATGCTACCTGCTGCATCACTTACACAGTATGTTAAATAGCATTCTATTTTTCCAGTGCTTATATAAGTTAAATCTACATTATGGTATTATTTAAAGGTACTTTACTTCACTTAAGTTTTATTTATTTATTTAGCATTTGTTTACCAGGATAGTCCGACTGGGTGAAAACCTGTTTTCAGTAGAGGCCTGGGAAGAAACGCTCCAAAGATAATTAACAATATTTGAAAATACAACATTTAGAAATAGATACATTTTGAAGTATAAAAAATTTAGGAACACAAACATACAAACATTTTACAAATACTAGTTTGAACACATTATAATGGTAAAAATTATACCCATCATAAAAGTACATTTAGTACAATGAAAAGGGAAATTGTAAAGCAAGATGGCTTTTAGTCAAAGTCAGATAAGAAATACTAAGAAAATAAAAATGAACTGGAATGGAAATTATGAAAAAGGAACATCTGAAGGGAGAGAGAGGCAACAGCCTAAGATATGTAAGAAAAGGAGACGATAGTGAGAACAGTAAAAAGTGGAGTGGAGAGTAGGGTAGAAAAAGGGGGTGGGGAGAAAGTACAGAAGAGAGCTAGGGAAGGGGCGAAAAGGACAGGGGGCAAAGATGAGTAGTTAAATGTGAAACAGTAGAAAGAAGTTGGAAAGGATGAAATATAACAGATGAGGAGGGGGATAGGATGAGAGTAAAAGAAGTAAGACAAATTACATACGGAGGAAGTGGTATGAAATGAGGGTAAACTGAGAATCTGAAAGATTGGGGAAAGGGTTTAACCAGGATAGGTAAAATTAAGAGGGATATGAAAGAAAGTTAAAAAAAAAAGTAAATTACATATGGTGGATGTGGTATGGAAGGGGAGTAAGTAAAGAAGCTAATATATTGGGGGAAGGTTTTAACCAGGACAAATACATGAGCACTTAAAACTTATTCTGTGTCATAAGAGTTGAAGCTGAAGAAGTAAAATTGATAATGATTACTGCAAATTTTGATTATGAAAGTGACAGTTACATATATGAAATACACACTGTCATAAGAGATATAAACACACCTGTAGAAGACAGTTTCTGCTTTCATCAGAACATTGCTGCAGTAGTTGGATGGTGTTTAGGAGATCTTATCTAATACTAAAGATAAGAACAGAATGATCCTTAGGCATAACTGTGCTTGCATATAAAACACTGACTCAAATAATCATGGATAAGAATGCAACCTTTTGGTAATTAGCTAATGAAACAGCTATAGAACATCCAACAGTTTCTTGGGAAAGAAATATTAGGGCTATGCAGTTAAGGTACAAAACTAGGTTATGGGAGCTCTCACTGTGGTTTGTATTTTATAGGCTCCTGAATGGTGAAGATCAACAGACTGCATGAGTCCTACGAACCTATGTTTGTAAAACAGCGTAATCAGAAAGCAACGTCAATACTGTCATTTAGGAACAAATTACATTTTAGCAAGATATAACAAAACATAACAAGGGCTTGGATAATATATCTGTAAAAATGTTCACAGTGTGCATTGACCATCAGTCACCTAGATCTTAAGCTACAGCAATACAGGAATGTTTAAGGGAAAAAAAATGCCATTAACCTGGGATACAGTAGCCTCATCATTTGCAAATTTGATAGTGGTCAGTGTGAGAGCCACAAAGAAGAAGTGAGAATGTGTCCAGGTTACGTCGTATATGAAATTAATTCCAGAATTCAGGTCTCATGAAGATTACTATTCTGTGTCTACTCCCTCTTTATATTTTAATTAATTCCAGGTCTACTTAATATAGACTGGGGCATTGATTGTAACAGTTAACTGTACCTGGTTATGTTTGTCCTAGTGATGTCCACTTGACAGGATGCAGTCAGTATATTATTTGTAACCTTGTCCATGAAGATTTGTTTATAAACCTAACAAGAGTTACAACATTTTTTCAATTTGTATAGTAGTCCTTGTTGTAGCCCAGGATGGGGAATCATTTGTAATAGTCTGACTTTAAACTTTTTGTACAGTTAGTTGAGATAGCATAGTCCCAGGGGTCAATTTTCTGCTATTGACACAAACAAAATTAATAACTCACATGTAAATTTTACAATAAAAGTACTACAGTAGAACCAACAGCTTCACATGAGTTGTATGTTACAATGTATTCCACACTGGACTGTGTAAAGACTACATTACAGACTATTTATTTCTGTTTTGTTTTCTCCCTAAAGCCCAAGGCCTTACTCATTCTGAAGCTGATGGTACAGTTCTCGATAGTTTTTACAACATAATATAATGTGGCCATTTGACATACTCTGTACAATAAAGCACAGATCAAAGTTAAATGCTTTGATCTAAAGTTAGTTTACTCAATACAAGGATAGAAAAATGACAACTGAAAGCAAAATGGTGTTGGCTGAGGTAGCTTAGACCCCATGACCCAATTTCTGTTATTTCCACAAACAAAATTTGTAACTCAAGTATAACTTTTATAGCAAAAGTATTTGCAGTGAAGCAGTACATGCATAATATAATGACAACTAAAAACAAAATGATGAACAGCTGCGTAGCTCGTACATAACAGATGTCCTTTATATATATAGATCTAGAGTTGTTCACAGCTGAATTCAACTGTAAAAAAACAATAACCTTGGTTATAAAAGTGTCACAAGCATAACTCTCATCTTCTTATAGCAAGAATTCTGGACGAACCCAAAAGTGGTGGTGGTGGGGGGGGGCACAAAATCAATGAGGGGATTTAGATACTATCGTGCATGTTCTGAAGGATATGAAGTTTGAAACTCAAATGTTTGTCATTATTTAGTGACTTCAATCCTCAATGCTTTTCCTAAAAAACACAAATTTTCTGAACGACAGAGTAAAAATATGTAGCAAGAAAGATGGGTATTCTACAAAAAGTATGGACCGTTGAGCGATAATGGTCACAAGTTTTTAGGAAAGTGGAGTTGAAACCACACGAGCTTACAGATCCAACATCTTACAATTTCCTTAACTATTTTCTTCTTAAATAGTTATATTTTAGAAAGTGAAGTTAGTGGTGTAATCCTGTCCATTATCGCTAGAGGCAAGTGTGTTTTGGAGATGGATGAATGTGATATTTGAAGAGCATGTCCTGTTTTTACTTTATCTTTATTTTACTGTTAGTTGACCAGGTTTATCCCACTAGGCATATGTCTATTTTCAGAAGAAATCTAAGGTAATACTTCTATAGATGGAAGAAGTCTGGCCAGGGGATTGGATAAATCCCCTTACTCTTTTTTAATAAGTGCCATGGGACTTTAGCATCCAAATGAACTATCATCAATTCATACAAATGTAACTACATTTTTCTTATCTCAGATGACACCACAGGACTGCAGCAGCCCCCTTATGCTGCAGTACAGTATCAGTACTAGAATGTGAATCAAAACACCCGGTGTGGGAACAGAACTCACAACCTTCTGGTCCAGCTGTATTTGCAGATATTTTTATCATACTTACTGTTTCAGTCTTCACTTCTGCAAAGTCTATCTCAATGTACCACTGCTTTGGTTTTAGATTGCCTATCCACTGTAATTTTGCCCTTATCTGTAATTTCTAAGATGAACATCTGTGGTCTGCGCAAAGTCTGAAGAAGGTCCAGTATGAGTCAGTTCACTCTTTGGTTTGATAAATAAATAGAACAGCACTTACAGGTCAAAACTGGTGTAAATGTATTTATTTATTCTGTGCTGATCAGACTGGTCCTACTAGGCTACTGGCCTATTTTTAAAGGAGACCCAAGGTAGTATTTTTACTACTAGGACACATATTGCCACAACATCAGGGGACTTCCTTTTCCTACATCCATCTAAGATTTTACCAACTCAGCAGATGGGACCTTGATTTAATGTCTCATCTGAAGGATGATGCACTCAGGCATACAATATGCCTCACCCCACCACACCCCCAATGCTGCACTGAAAAAATAATCAAAGATCAGATGTGGGAATAGAAACCACAGCCTTATGTTCTTTTAGCACCAAAGATGAGTGTGCTACCTGTTACACCACTGATTTGATCCTTGCGATATAATAGTGAGGAATTCCTTTCATTTGTTTTTACTGTTGAGTGAGGACTGTAGTAATTCAGACCCATTGTGTTAAACAGCAAGTGTTGAAGTGCTGGAAGAGAGACATTATAAAACTATGGAACCACAATGGGTTAATCATTTGAGTGGTGGTGATGTTTATGAATCTTGGTATAAAGCATCTTAGTAGACTGGCTTATAACCAATTGGTACTGGTGTAAGGGAATTTTTTTTTCCAAAAAAATAAAAAGTCCATATGCAGAAACAAATCAGTTGTAAACTATAGTAAATATTTATTACTTTAGTTAAAAATACTAATGGATCCTATAATGCTTTTTGGAAAACATGCAGTAGTGGCAGAAATCAATTTTTTTGTTATGTATTTAGCCTAGATAGATTGCATTTCATCAATCTATTAGTGAAATGAGGGACATAAACATTAATGAACGTTCCAAATGAGGAAGACCAGACCACGGAGGAAGAGTAACGAAAACAACGGTGGTTGTTACGTGTTTATCTTCTGTTTCACGAAATGATGAATTTGTGCATTAAAGTCTTCAGTTTTAATGGGTAAACAGAGGAATGGTCTTCACAGATGAGGCAAAGAAACAACGGAGATATACGATGCTGATTCTACAAAATACACAATCAGACACACACAAAAAAAGTGTGTGTGGTCACCACACGTGTTAGACGTGAAACTTCTGTAAGTGCAAAATAAAGCAAATGATGTGATAACTGAAGGAACAGTCAGATTATGGTAGCTAGAATGATTTATTTAAAAGTAATTAATATTAGTTTGTCTTAATATTGCTTGTAGTTAAGATATATTTGATATGAAGTAAACATGTGTGAGTCATATAGAAAGGTTGTGTGTGTTTATGATAGCTCCCAAATGAATCGGGGACAAATCCAGAAATAATCAGGGACACTTTTTAAAATACCGTTAGCCATGGATGCTGACACAATAAGTGAATGTGAATTAATACTTCTGCTGGGGTCTACATTAAATCAGTGAAAGCTAACTTCAACAAACAGTATTTCATTGGAAATGCCGTTCATCGACTTCATCTCTTGTGGAGGGCTGTGCCACCCACACCCCCAGCTAATTACATATACCAACTCCAAGATCGCACTACAGTGAGGAAAGGGCAAATTTTCCAATCTTCACTGTACCGTGATCTCACTATGAGCAGTTCAATGAAGGGCATGCCCAATGTAAGTGCACTGAAAATGACGTTCATTGAACTGAATTTTCAATGACGTAATAGGGACCCCATTTGCTGAAGTAAACGCAGACTATAAGTGTAAGCATTATTAAGTGAAGTTCACCACATTTTCTCAAAAAGTTACCAGTTTTAGGGACAGGGCTAAAATCTGAGTCAAAATCATAGACCTCCCTGAAAGTCAGGCAGTCTGTGTGTGTTTATATGGATGTGTGTGTGTGATTTAAAATGGAGCAAAGATTAATTGGTGGGCTTAAAAAAATAGATCTTTGTAAAATCCACTGCCATAAAATATGACATTACATACAGGATGTGGTGGAACTGGACCAGTTAAGCAATAAGCAGACAAACGTAAAAGAATAATGCTCTCCTGTATAAGCTGGTCTCAATCTAAGCTTAAATAGTGATGCCACCATCAAGAGCAGTATCAGGGGTGCTGTTGGAGTGCAAAATAGACGACAAAGTGTAAGCTACAATGTTATTTTATACACAGAAGGCAAGCAGTGTCCCTTATCAGGAAAATAACATGATTATGCAGCTGTTTAATATTTATTGTAGATTGTGTATCTTCCCTTTCTCTCTCTTCAGACCAGTATGGTAGTGTTTTGTCAATTAAAAACATGAACAAGAGACCATGTTTTTTTCTTTCCCTCTGTGGCTGTGCATTTCAAAATCTCCCATTGTTTTTAAGTTGGATGACTGGACTGCTGTTTGAATCCTGGTTTAGGTCTTTCATCGTTCACCTTTATTCCTATTTTAACATGCAACAGTCTTTTAAATGTTGTCTATTAGGCAGCAAAGCTCAACGCAGTAAACTGATGATTGCCTTCACAGCCTTTAGCTTTTTGTCGCAAGAAGGTCGAGACATAATCCTATGGTAATGATAGACAAGAACCTCAAAGCTTGGGCACCTTTTTAAACAATTCACTTACAAAGTTTACTGAGAACACATGTTTTAATAATAGGTACTTTCTGGAAAATAATTTTGAATCTATGATACATATTTTTATTCAGTGACTGTAGCAGTAGTGATTTGCCAAGAACACAACTTTTATTTTGGACAGAACACCCAGAGTGATAAAACTAGGAACGCTGTGCAAACTAGGGTCAGCTGGGTACTAGGACTGTATTATTTCATGGCACCCTCTTCTGTGATATTAACCCTGTTGCTTTATTTTAAGAATTAATTTTTTACTGTTCCACCCCGTTTCTTACAGATATTTTCCATATCCTAGAGGGTAGTTGGATATCAGCATATTTTATGTAATTTTCGGGACTTGGGGGTGTGCTTAGTTTCACATTTCAGCTTCAATTTTGCATTTAGCACACTTTTTGTATTGATTCATGCTAGCTCAGAGTATGGACCAATGAGTTTATATGGTGAGTACAGTTGTGTAGACTTCCAGGATAAACCAGTCCACATGGTGAACGTTTACGTAGCACATGTTCTTACTTTGAATACAGTAACTAAGCAACATATTTCAGACCACTCCTTGTTTTCCTTGTCATATGCTTTTTAAAATCTCCAACAAAAAACACATTCACAAAATGCACCACACTGGGGGGAGTGGGTACCCACTGTCTGCATTACATTATAAATAATGTGCTGGCACTAACTTTCAAATTGTAAGGGACACTAAAACCAATGACATAAATATTATCTAGCTATCTATCTATCTGTTGTATATTATTTAAAATACCATTTAAAATGAACTGCATAACTATCAGTTCCACACCTGTACAATTTACCTTGCACCACATACAGTTAACTTGAAAAATAATAATGCATATATTTGTCAAGCTCTACAACAAAATCGATCCTTAGTTAATTCCTAGCCTTGTAGTAGCCATTTTTGCACTTGTCATTAGCTTCTACATGTTTATTTAATGTGTTATATTTATTTAACATTACCTTTATCAAATTTTTGTTACAGTTGTACCTTTATAATTCCAATTATCACATAGGCTCATAGGATCATAGAACATTACTAGGCTATTGACTCTGGGACCTTTACAAGCCTAGTCAAGAGTTTATCCACAAAAAAGAAACCTCAAATTTTCCTAAATTATTTATACTCTAAAACAGTACAAAACAGCAATTTTTATATTACTTACTGTTTTTGAAGTGAAACTTCTTTAGGCATGGTAGTGAGAGTTCGGAGTGAAATGGAAGTGAGACTCCACCAGACAGTGACGCTGTTCGGTACCCAACAGTATGATAAATCTCATTAGGAAAAGTACAGTTGTGTAAAAGGTAGATGTCCTTGCCTTCACTGCTGCAGTATTCTTAACATTCTGGAATTCTCTACCTGGAAGCCCATCATCTGGTGAGTATACCAAAAATACTGCAGCAATGAAGGCAAGGATTACACAACTGTACTATGTCCTTACATTCACTGCTGGAGCATTTTTAACATTCGTGAGAGTGCCAAGGCTGAAGAAGAAACTTGGGAGGGGGGAAAGAGAAGAAGAAGAGTCTCCTAAAAAGCCATGGAGAATGGCACTAGCAAAACCAGTCCTAGCTCTAGAGATACCATCCAGCTTCTAGTGTTTGGTAAAGGTATGCACAGAAGACCAGGTAGCTGCTTCAAGAATAGAGTCAGCATCTAAGCCCTTGCAAAAAGCACCAGAAGAAGCCACTGCAATAGTAGAATGAGCCTTGATGAAGAAGGAAGGCTCTTGCCATGAAAGGTGTAGCAACGGGAAATAGCCTTAGATATCCAAGAAGAAATAGTTTGCTTGGATACAGCTAGACCTAAAGATCTAGGATGAAAAGAAACAAACAACTGATCAGATTTTTGAATAGACTTAGTCTGATCCAAATAAATTCTGAGTTGCCTATGCATGTCCAAAGTATGCAGCACCCTCTCACTGTCAGATTGTGGAGGGAGGAAAAAAGTAGGCAGATTAATAGACTGATTAAGGGAAAGCTCATTAACCACCTTAGGCATAAAGAAGGATTACTGTGTAAGGTCACACTTTCCTCATGAAAAATCAAAAAAGAACAAGCCATAAGGGCCTGCAATGCAGACACACTTCTGGCAGATGTAAGAGCTAACAACAGGAAAGTCTTCCAAAAACAATATTGCAAGAAAGATGAAGCAGCAGGCTCAAAAGGAGCCTGAGGCAACTTTTCCAAACCAAAATTAACATCCCATAAAGGAGGAACAGGCTTCCTGGGAGGCCTAATATAAAAGACACCTTTAAAGTACTGTTTAACCTCAAATCTAGAAGCTCAAGGAGGAGATACAGGCAGACAAACAAAGATGGCTGATAAGTGGGCCTTAACAGGAGAATAGGCCAACACAGCATTCAGCAACTCACACAGATAAGACAAAACTAAAGGAACATCTACGGTAAGTGGGTCCAAGGTATGGGAAAGACACCAAATAGAAAACCTGTTCCATTTGGATAAGTACGATTTCCTAGTAGTAGGTTTTGTAGCCTCCTGCAGGACTTGCAGCACATCCTCAGAAAAAGGGTGTCTGTGAGGAATCAAAATCCTACCACCCACAGTGTCAGTTCAAGCATGGACAGGTTGAGAGGGACAAGAGACCCTTGTCTTGTGTGATTAGATCCACCCTGTGAGGTAACTTGTGATGACTGCCCCTGGCTAGATGCAGAAGTACAGGAAACCAACAAGATTTTGGGAGATCCTGTTGAATCTTGATCAGGACGTTTGGAATGAGAGGAAGGGGAGGGAATGCATAAAGAAATGAGAGGGCATCCACCTTCCATACCAGAGGACCTGGGACTCTGGCACAAAACATTGTAAGCTGTCTGTTCAGAGGGCAAGCAAAAATATCCACTTGAGGAGTACCACACTTGTGAATAATGTCCAAAAACACATCCCTGTGAATCACCCATTTGTGGGACTGAGTTAAGGACCTGTTCGGAGTGTCTGTCATAATGTTCTGACCAGAAGGGATATAAACCACCTTGAAGAGTCAGTTGATACTTAGATGCAAAATCCCATACCAGAAGTGCCAAACGGCAAAGAAGGTAAGATCTTGTTCCTCCATTTGTTGATATACCACATTACTGTGGTATTGTCTGTGATGACCTTGAGAGGCCCTGGAGAGGAAAGAGGATGAAAGGCCTGAAGGATCAGCAGAAGAGCTCCCATCTCTTTGTTACTGATCTGCTCCTTCCACTGGTGAGACATACTCCCTGTATCTTTAGGGAGCTAAACGTTACCCTCTAACCCATGTCTGAAGCATCTGTGAACTATTCCTGAGAGGGACGAGGGGGCTGAAAAGGGATACCTAGGTTCAGAGATAACTGCTGAATCCAGCACCACTGAAATTCCTGTTTGAGATAAGGAAGAAGAACTACAAATCTAGAGGATGTGCATGTTGAAGCCACAATGACTTCAGAAACCACTGAAAGTTTCCCATGTGAAGTTTGGCAAGAGGGTTCATTGAAATGGTGGATGCCATGAAACCTAGAGCTCTCAGAAATTCCCTGGCATTAATGGAAGCCAGAGGAAGATGAGTGTGAAAGAAAGAAATGAGAGTTAAGGCCTTTGGAGGGGGCAGGGATGCAATCATAGGCAACGTCTGAATCCTGCAACTCAGAAAAACATGATCCTGAGAAGGAGTCACAGAAGACTTTTTGAAATTTTTTGTAAACCCTGGAGTCTGAAGAAGGGAAATGGCAAAATGAAGATTTTGCAAAAGACTCTCTGGAGAGGACGGCTGAATGAGCAGGTCATCTAAGTAAAACAATATTTGGATCACTTGAAGCCTGCAAAAAGCAATCACAGGAGCAAGGCATTTGGTGAACACCCCTAGGGCAGTAGAAAGGCCAAAGGGCAAAGCAGAGCTTTGAAAATGCCAGGAAGAAACAGAGACTTGTAAAAAATTACTGAACAGAGGATGGATTGGAATATGGAGATAAGCATCCTTGAAATCGAAAGACACCATTTAGGCCTGAGAAAGCAAGAGAGGAAACAGAATCTGAAAGGACAACATCAGAAAGGAAAGCACTTTCAGAAAAGTGTTTAGATGAGACAGCTATAGAATAGGTCTCCAAGTGCCCTCTTTTCTTAGCACTAGAAGGAGTCTGCAGTAGAACCTTTTCCCCCTTTGGGACACAGGCAGCTCTTGAATAGTACCCTGAGTCAAGAGATTTTGAAGAACCTCTGGAAAAAGTGAAGTTGTTCCTGAGGAGGTTGAGGAATGTCCATAAAAGGAGGACGGGATTTCCACATCATGTAGTATCCCTAATGAATGATTGACAGAACCCAACAATGAATCCTGAGTGATCTGAAGCCAAGCAGAAAGAGAAAACGAAAGATGAAAAGAAAAGGAAATATGGCTGGGAAGAGATGAATATTCATAGAGCACCTGGTTTGTCTGGAAAGGAAGGCTTTGGAAACCCTGAAAACTGAGTGGTCTTAGCAGGGGAAGCACGTTTGTCACTCTTCTTGCTTTTAATAGAAGGGCAGTAATGCCTACAAACAAAGGCAGGCTTAGCAGGATAGTTTCTCTGAAATTTAGGCACAGGAGAAACAAATACAGTACATGCTTAAGCTCCCCTAAAGCCTTACCCTTATTCTGAAGGGATTTAAACAAACTAGCAGCAGCTTCCTAAAACAAAAGTTTAGAATCCAGAACATCCATCAACTTCACTTTAATATCATCAGGTAGAGGCTGGAGCCTATCAGAAGAATATCTCCTCATCACTGAACCAAAAACAGCAGCCCTAGAAGAGGCATCTGCCACATCATAATTACATTTAATAGAATGATGAATGACTTGAGAGGAAGTCGCTAACAAGGAAAGAACAGAAGTTTTACCATCAGACTCAGTAAAATCAAAAATAAGTTGACAGGCCTGAGAAAGAAGAGCCAACACATACCTAGATATTATGGGTCTGATAATTAATAGTCCTAAAACATAGGGTAGTGGCACCTAATGGCAGCAGCTGCCTCAGATCTCATCAAGAAAATGCTTCTTTTGTCTTTTTTTTAACAGAAACTTCAAGAAAAGCAGTTAAAGAGGAAGGAAATATGGTTAGATTAAGTTACAGTGCTGAGAATCTTTTAAAAATTGGATCTGCATTGTCATTATGCAGTGGGTTTGATCAGCTTCTTACAGTAAGCTCAAACATACTACAAGAGCTACTACAGCTAAGGATTCTGCTGGAGCATGGAGATGAATGCAGACTTCGAGCAAATCACATGTTCATGGCAACTGATAGTCACAGAAAAAGGAAAAGATGTACCAGACTGAGGAAAAGAGGCACCAGAGCAGGAATATCAGTCAGATTGAAGGTAAACCCTCACAGGCCTGCACTGCCCTCCATACTACTAGCCAATGTACGCTCACTTGAAAATAAGATGGATCACTTAAGACTGGAACTCTCATCACAAAACAAGGTGAGAAACATCAATTTATCTGTGTTTACTGAAACATGGTTAAACCAAAATATCAGTGATAGCAAAGTAAATGTATAGGGCATGACTTTATTCAGAGCAGACAGAATTCAGTCACTATGCGGCACGTCCAGAGGAGGGGGAGTGTGTATATATGTTAATAACAACTGGTGCAGCAACTGTGTAGTGACCACCACCTTCTGCTCAGAAAACATTACATTCTTATAGATTCATAGGTTCATACTAGGCTATCTGCTCTAGGGCATTTATAAGCCTAGCCAGAGTGTGTTTGGCTTTCGCCACCCATTCTAAATAAATTTTGCTATGCCCTTTTTTGAGGTTAGTATACTGTGCCTCTGTCTAACAGTGACACAGAAGTGATACCCGGGGTAAACCTACGATCTCCCATCCACTCATCAAGATTCCTCTTGAAGAGAGTCAATGAGGGACTCTGCATAACCTGGACTGGGATTTTATTCCAGAGTGAAGGGAGCCTCTGGGTTATGAATCTGTCCCTCCAGCATGTCCTATTTATTTCAGTGCTGAGGTTCAAGTCTCTCGAGCGCATAACTCGATGGGATTTAGATTTTCTGAGGTGCAGCATGTCCAATAATTCTGGGTTGGACATGGCTTTATACGTCAGGCACAGATCGCCTCTGAGCAGGCGGTATGCCACTGAGTAGAGCTGGAGTTTCTTTAACCGGGCAGCATATGGCATCTGTTTGAGCCCTTTGATCCTCTTGGTGAGGTACTTTTGGGGTCTTTCCAGTTGCTGCAGGTGTCTGGTAAGGTACATCCCAAAAGGGTCATTGTACTCAATTATGGGCCTGATGAGGGATGAGTAAAGAGGCACAATGACCTCCCCTGATTTAGATGTGAATCCCTTCATGATTAGGTGGGCTATATAAAATGTTTTTCTAACCACTTTGGCCACGTGGTTGTCAAATGAGAGATTGCTATCAACTTGGGTCCCCAGGTCCCTAATTACTTCTTCTGTACTTGATGGATTACCACCTATGTGGTAATTTGTGGACACTTTGTTTTTGCCAAAGGGGATGACTATACACTTTTGGCGTTTAGCTTGAGGCCATGGCTCTGGCACCAGTTGTCTGTTTCTATGAGACCCTTTTGGAGGATGCTTGTGTCGGCTGGAGAGTCGATTATGGCACCCAGTTTGCAGTCATCGGTCAGCCACAGTCCTTCCATGTTGGCCTGTACCTCCGAGAAATATATACTGAACAAGAGAGGTCCCAGGACTGAGCCTTGTGGGACGCCACTTGTAACTGGTTTGGAATCTGACATGGCTCCAGCAATTCTTACCATGTGGGTTCTGTCCTTGAGCCAGTTTGCAACCTATCTAGTGACATGGGGTTTATATTTAAGCTGGTGAGCTTATCTATAATGCCTGAGTGGGGTATTGTATCGAAGGCTTTTGCGAGGTCCAGGTAGGCTGTGTGGACCACCTTCCCTCGTCAATGGCCTTGGTGACTGTTTCAAAGAAATCGACCAGGTTTAAGAGGCAGGATCTGCCCTTAACAAAGCCAAACTGGGTAGGATCCAGTGTCTGTAGGTCCCAATATCTTTATTTATGAGGTCCATGATGATCCTTTCCATAGCTTTGCAGACCAAGCTAGTCAGGCTTATGGGGCGATAGTTTCCAGGATCCGTTGAGGCACCACCTTTGTGGAGAGGGACCACTGTTGCTGTATGCCACTCTTTGGGTACATATCCTGTAGTAAGGCTGAGATTGAACAGTAGTTTTATGTTTTGGTTTAGCTCTTCTTGGAGTTCATGTAGGATGCAGCCCGGGACACCGTCTGGTCCCATTGATGCTGTGTTTTTTGCTTTGGAGAGGGCGGCTCTTACCTGAGCATCTGAGATGTCAGGGGGGCAGCACTCTGCTGGGATAGATATTGGAGTACATGTTTAAATGTACTGTGTCGTAGATTAGAGAAATGAATTAATTTTGTCTACTATTTCTAGTAAAACGGCATAGCATATGGTGCTAAAATACACATGTGGACTACTCTCTTAAGCGCCCCAGCAGACAAACAATGTTGGCGCCTATACCTGCTTGAATTAAATGTTGATGTTTAAAACAAAATTACTGTGGGTATTAAACCTATATTTAGCATGTATAAGTCTAGTTATCAATCCAACTGTTAAAACTAGCGACTAGCAGATGACCTCTCATTGTATAAGCTAGATTCTAATATATTAAGGTTTCCTAGTCGGAGTGAATATACTATTTCAGCACTAAATATCTGTTTGTTCCTCTTCTTTTCTACAGGCAGTCCCCCTCTAAATATATTACCGCGTGGCTCCCTGACTCTTAACGGTGACGCGGAAGGACCTTTATCTTGGTCCAAAGGCACAACCTGGTTCCTGTTTCCAATACTCCTATAAACTATCCCCAAGGAAATTAGGGTAAAAAACATACCCTGTTACAGTTTATTTTTTCTGTAAAGTGTCTCGCTGTAGGCGACATAACAGTACCTCCCATCTAATCTGGTAGCCAAGAAAAAATACTGCCGCTCAACAGCAGTCTCTGTACTTACATCCAACAGGCCTTAAGACCTGGCAAACTCCTGACGGGTGTATCGCTCCGCTTAAGCTCGCTCGGGCTCACTCCGCGCCCCACCCTGCCCCCTAATCCCACCCGCCCCTGCTGTCTCTACATTTATCAGGCTAACAAACCCATCCACCTAACTCAGAACCAATTGCAGCCCTCCTACAATGGAACACAGCTCCTCCCCAAATCCCGGCCATCTACCAATACCTTAACAGGCTTTCCTAACTCCACCCACTTAAATTAGCCTCCCTTTATATAACCATGTGTAAAATAATGAACCCTATTGTCCCACTCTTAGCTCTACTCTTATTTATTCCTTACTTCTTATCGAGGTATGAAAATCAAACTCTATTGGGTATTCACTTCCCCAATGGTCATACCTACAACTACAGAAATCATCCCTCTTACGAGATTTCTTCCACCAACTACCCAACCTCAGCAACATACTCTAAAAATGTGCACCTAACTCAACGATACCCCAAAGCAACCATTACTAAATCTGGTCTAAAGATACTATGCAAATTACTTAGACTTATAGCTCATCTGAAAAAATGCATTGCAAAAGATGGGGATATACATCCCAACCCAGGACCAGCCATTAACCTAGACACTGTTACCCTTAAATCAGCTTCTAGATCTTCCAACTCTCTCCTTATTTTCCATCTTAACCTAAGAAGTATTAATAACAAGGTTCACAATCTACACGCTCTACTAGCCATGCATCTCCCAGACATTATGTGTCTATCAGAAACGTGGCTTAAACCAGCCACAAAGGATGAAGAGATTCTTCCACCTGGGTATAATATACTGAGGGTTGATCGGATAAAAAAAAAGGGTGGTGGAATAGCGGTAATGTTTAAAAACACGCTGAATATCATCTTGAATCCTTGCAACCTCCCAAGGTCTCCAATATGGAACTAATTGCACTAAAAATTTGCCTAAACAACCATAAAACTATAAATCTCATTGTAGTTTATATCCCCCCGGGAAAAATGTAGAAACCCTGGAACTAACCTTATGTTGGTTAGCCATGAATTACCCCCAAGAAACCATCATACTGGGCGATTTCAACATTGACTGGTCCCAGTTCTCTGACCAGACAAATCCCCTACCTATCAACCTACATGGCTACTCCCAAAATATTACATCTCCCACTAGAATTGGAAATACTAGGCAAAAAGAAAGCACTATCGACTGGATTCTTACCAATAAAGATTCACAAAATTATACCACAGGAACCCTCCCCAATGATCTTAGTGACCACCTTATCACTTTCATTAAGAAACATAAATTGATGTCCACAAGACCTCCTATCTATAGACTAGTTAGAAATAAGAAGAAATTCCTCCCAGTGCAATTCCTAGACAAACTCAAATCGTGCAACTGGTCCATATTAAAAACACTTCCCCTAGACGAGAGTGTGGATTACTTCAATGACACATTCCTAAAGACACTAGACACTCATGCACCAAATCGTCTTATCAGATCAAAGATTCGCGTAGCACCCTGGCTAACCAAAGAAACTAAATTGAAAATAAAGCTCAGAGACAAGGCATGGGATAAGTGGCGAACCACGAAAGCTCCCCTAGATCGCATTATATTTCAACAATTTAGAAATTCTACAAAATCCAATATCACTCAGGATAAAAAGAACTATTACTGCCACCTCCAGGACAAACATCAGAATAACCCAAAAAAGTTCTGGGCAGGTTTTAACAACCTCCTTCATTCTGGGAAGCTTACCACCCCTACCCCCGTGAAACTTACTGGTAAAGATCCCGTAGAAATAGCAAATGCGTTCAACTCTTTTTACAACGATCCAGTCCCTAGCCAGTCAGTTACCTTCTTCTTCCTCCTCCATAATCAATGATATTAGTAAATCTCCACCTGCCTTTAATCTCCAACCAATATCCACCTCCTATATTAGAAGCCTATTGAAGAAACTCAAACCATCTAGCCTATCGGCTGATCGTCTTCCGGCCGAATACTTACAAATAGCATCTGACGTTATAGCCTACCTTATCTCAATCTTGATAAACAGAACCATTACAGAGGCTACAATTCCCTCTCTTTGGAAAATATCATATGTCACCCCACTTCATAAGGGTGGTTCCTCCACGGAAATTTCAAACTTTAGACCCATAGCAATACTGTCCCCAATAGCAAAAATAATGGAAAGGTGTGTTCACAAGCAACTCCTATACTATCTCACCCAAAACAATCTTTTGTCTAAAACCCAACATGGCTTTCGCCCCCATCACAGTACAACTACGCCTCCTCTCCTTTGTTGACTCAGTCAACTGTAACGTAATAACAAACTTATTACTTCTGCTTCTTTCTTGACCTGTCAAAAGCCTTTGACATGGTCAACCATCAACTATTGCTTCACACCTCGAAACACTTCACCTTGACAACTCAGCCCTAAGCTGGTTTAACGCCTACCTCTCAGGTAGACAACAAGCAGTCCAGTGGCAAAGCAAGCTATCTCACCTATTACCCAACACCATAGGTGTACCACAAGGCTCCATACTTGGTCCCCTTCTTTTCTCGGTATTTATAAATGATCTCTCTTTAATCATCCCCAAAGCCACCTGCATTCAATATGCAGATGACTCCACACTAATCTGCTCTGACATCTCTCTCCATAATCTCCAAGTAGCCACCCAAAACTGCTTGCTGCGGTTGAAAATGGTTCACAGAACGGAAACTTATCCTGAATCCAACAAAACCAACCTACTATTAATTTTCCCTCCTCAACCACTTCCTTAGGGCAACACCCTCTCATTAATAATATGACCTTCTATGTTCAGTCCACTAATGGCACCATCATAGAGCCTGTTACCAACACCAAACTACTAGGCGTCATTATAGATCACAAACTCAAATTTGACTTGCATATCAGTCAAACAATAAAGACAGTAAACAAGAAACTTGGTTCTATGTACAGAATTAAAAACTTTTTAACTCCCAACACCAAACTAACCATAGCACGGACACACCTCCTCTCCTCTCTAACATATGCCTCTCCAGTACTCTCCTTCCTAAATAAAACTGAGCTTAACAAACTCTCTATCGCTACAACCATATTGCCAAATTTGTTACAGGTGAACCGTACTCAACATTGTATTAACCTAAAGAAACTTGACTGGTTAGAACTCGCCAATCTTCTGAAACTTAACCAACTTACAGAAGCATTCAAAATAATTAAAGAACCAGAAAACCCCTCACTGAACCAACTCTTTACCCCCTACATCAATCTTAGCTGCCTCCGATCTTCACATAGTGTCCTGATACAAACTATCAAATCTAACAATTTAGGTGGAGACGCTCTATGCCAACTCCATTGGAAAACTATGGAATTCCCTTCCTAATAACCTAAAACTAACTACCTCTCTCAACCAGTTCAAAAGTAATCTTAAAAAATTCCTAAAAGCTCATTGGCTATGTCCTTGCACTAAACCGGACTAGTCCAAATAAGTCCACTATCACCCCTTTTCGTTTCCTACTGCCCTCTCCCTCAGCTCTATTTTCCACTAAGATCCCTACATTTACATGTTTAAAACATCTCCAGTTCCTCCGACTGCCTTCCCCTCATAATCTCTATGTGAGTTTTATGGGACTATAATTTCATCCTTCTCCTCTGAGCCTATCATCTTTTTCCACTATACCGTCTGGAACAGCCCAACTCCACTTTCCTTTACATCACTCGACTATTTTACCTATGCCCTGCTTAAAATGTCACCTCTCACTATCATGTTATCAAGCAATTTATGTATTTTAGAAAGATTGTATCCATATATGCATAACAAAGTCTTATTTTTTTAATATGGAGCTTTTCTCCTGGGGTCTCTAACCTGCAATGTGTATGCTTATTTCTGTGTCTCTAACCAATAGCATTATTACGAATTTATCTGTATGTAAGTCAAAGTCCTGTTTTTTAATGCGGAGCTTTTCTCCCCGGGTCTCCACTGAAAATGGATATGTATCCAGTTGGACTAACCCGGTAAACAAATGTAAAATAAAAATAAATAAAATAAATATTTGCCCTTTTGGTGGAGGGGGGGGAGTTTGCGCTGAACCTGTCAGCTAGGATGTTGGCAATGTCTGTGAGTTCAATGTATTTTTTGTCATTTTGGACTAATTCTGAGCATATCTGGGAATTCCCACCCAGGTTCCTAACATAACTGAAGAAAGCCTTGTGATTATCCTTAGTGTCCTGTGCAATTTTTCTCTCGAAGCTGGCCTTAGACGATTTTATGAGTGACCGTAGTGTTTTGCTAATACTGATCAGAGATGCCTTCCCTTTTTGGGATTTTGCTCTATCATGTAGTAGCTTCCTCCTTCTATTGTATAGTTTGTTTATGGCTGGGTTCCACCAGACAGGACGTCTGCCTTTGGAGGATTGGGTCTTGGTTTTATTTGGGATTGCATGATCCATGCATTCCTGAAGGTGTTCATAGAATGCATTTATAAAGGATTCTGTGGTCTGGGCCAGTATTTTCCACAGGCTCGGGGCTTTGAAGGATTCCACCTTGGTTTTGAGGAGTGTGAAATTTGCTTTAGAGAAGTTTTTCACTGTGGTTTTCTGGGCAGGGGGTTGGAGTCGGGATGTGAATATCCAGTGAGATTAGTTTATGGTCTGATCTTACCAGTGAGGGATATACTTCTGGTCTGGAGCATAGAGTCCCCATGTTGGTGATGATCAGGTCCAGTATGTTTTCCCCTCTTGTGGGAGTGGTAACAAGTTGTTCCATAGCATTTGAGTTTATAAATTCTAGGAACCTTTGGGCTAGGGTGTTGGAGCTAGAGTAATGCTCCCAGTCTATGTTTGGGTAGTTGAAGTCACCCAATATAATGGTGTTTGGAGAGACCTTCATATTTTCCAGTCTTCTCAGGAAGGCCGAGTGGGGTTCCTGGGTTTGGGAGGGTGGTCTGTAGCAGGCTATAAACTGGAAGGCAGTTTTACCCACTGTTAGTTGCACATGGATAGTCTCTGATGCTTCGTGCTGTGCCACCAACCTGGAGGTGTGGGTATCTTTGACGAATATTGATACTCCCCCTCCTTTTGTGGTTCGGTTCAAGTTTTGGGGCCAAAAAGCATGGTATGAGGTATAACCTGGTAGTGCTGGGGTGCTCTCGGGAGCCTTGAACCAGGTTTCTGTTACTGCACAGATATTGATGTTCTCCATACTAAGGAGAGTTTCGAGTGCGTGCATCTTGACGTTTAGACTTCTGGCATTGAGTAGCATTACTCTTAGTTTCTTATCCCTTGTGATACCTATGGAGGTGGGTTTGTCTTTTGAGCCATGCCTAAAAAAGGCACTATGGGGGAAGCAAGAGCCTTTGCCAATATCCGAAAGCCCATGGGTGACAGGTGCAAGCCATCCCTAGCGAAGCATCGTGGCTTGTCAAGCATGCCATCCCAGGCTGACAGGCATTGGATCCCCTTTGAATGACACCAATACTTAAGCCAATTGTTGAAATTGATCATCTTGTCTTCATATTGTGGCATCATTCTTGGTGAGGGTAAGATGCTACTCAAGGTCAGGGTCATACCGGCCTGGGCTACATGCTCAGAGAGCTCCTCTACGTCTCTTTTCATGTAGTCCAGGAAGGTACATCTCAGGTCATTCACACCAGCATGGACAATGACCGAGTCATATTTGTACTTGCCTTGGAGTGACCTGAGTGCTTGTGTTATGTGACGGATCCTAGCACCCGACAGGCAGCTCACCGTTACCTTCTCCTTGTTCAGCCTAGTGAGCGGGACGTCAGTGTGCCTGACGATAGAGTCACCTATTACAAGTGTATCAGGCAGTGATAGGCAGTGATTCTGTCACTAAAATGCAGGCCCTTCTACCTGCCAAGAGAGTTAATTGGAGTACGCATCACAGCAGTCTACATGCCACCTGATGCAAGTATCAGTGACACTCTGTCTACCTTATATCAATCTATAAGTGACCTGAAAAACAGAAATCCAGAGCATGCAGTAGTAATTGCAGGAGATTTCAATCAGGCTAACCTAAAGACTGTATTACCCCACTATCACCAGCATGTAAACTTTGACAAAAGGGTGGTAAATGTACTGGATAAGGTCTACACTAACATCAAAGGTGCATATAAAGCAAAACCTTATCCACATCTAGGGAGCTCTGACCACCGAGCCATCATGCTGGTTCCAGCTTATAAATCCATATTGAAAACCAGTATACCAGCTAGAAAACAAATAAGGATCTGGCCTGAGGGAGTAATCTCAGCTCTACAAGACTGCTTTGACTGTACAGACTGGTCAGGGTTTAGAGAGGCTGCTGTGACAAACAACCATGTTGACTTGGAGACATACACTGAGTCAGTCACATCTTACATTTCTCAGTGTATGGGGATGTAACAAACACCAAACTCATCACCATAGGGGCAAATCAAAAACCTTGGCTAACTAGTGAGGTGTATGAGCTCTTGAAAGTAAGAAATGCAGCTTTGAAATCCCAAGATTGGAAGCTTTAAATGTGGCCAGAGCCAAACTGAACAAAGGTATCAAAGAGGCGAAAAGATCCTATGGCAGAAAAATCCAAAGCCACTTCAGGGACCAGAAGGATACCAGGCAACTATGGAAAGGAATTTAAACCATCACCAACTATAAACCTACATCAGCTTCATGTGATGATAGCATCGAGTTTCTGAACCAACTGAACAAATTCTTCACTAGGTTTGATGCTAACAACAAAGCAACGGCATGCAGAACCCCTGAAGACAAGGATGCAGCGGTGTTGAGCTTCGATACAATCGAGGTCACGAGAACCCTAAAACGTGTCAACCTGAGGAAAGCAGCTGGCCCTGACAACGTCATGGGCAGGGTACTAAGGGAATGTGCGACAGAACTGGCTCCAGTACTCACTGACATCTTCAACACTTCACTCCATCTAGCTGGTGTTCCAAAATGCTTCAAGAAGATGACTATCACTCCTCTACCCAAGAAACCACACCCAACAACTCTGAATGACTACTGACCAGTTGCTTTGACCTCGATGGTAATGAAGTGCCTGGAGAGACTGGTCAAAGATCATATAGCCTCAATCTTACCTGTGCCACTGGATACACTGCAATTTGCATACAGGACAAACCACAGCACAGGGGATGCCATCTCACTAGCTCTCCATGAAACAATGATCCACTTAGAAGACATAAACTGCCATGCAAGACTGCTATTCATCAATTTCAGTTCTGCTTTCAACACTGTCATTCCTCAGAATCTGATATTGAAGCTATTTCAACTGGGCATAGACTCTCATTTATGCAATTGGATTCCGAGCTTCCTTACTGAAAGGCCTCAAAAGGGTCGTGTGAGAGACAACAGCTCCGGAAGTATCATCCTGAACACAGGAGTACCACAGGGTTGTGTCTTAAGCCTTCTCCTTTTCACTCTGCTGACACATGAATGCATGGCCACAAATGAGATGAAAAGGATCATCAAATTTGTGGATGACACCACTGTTATAGGCCTGGTCAAAGACAGAGTGGAGGAGGCCTACAGGAATGAGATTGATCAACTATTGGTCGAGTGTGACAGCAACAGTCTAGCACTGAATGTAAGCAAGACAAAGGAGCTGACTGTTGATTTCAGAAGATCTCAAGTACCACACAAACCTCTAGTGATGAAAGGGATGACAGTGGAAAGGGTCAAGAGTACAAAGTTCTTGGGTCTTCATTTCATGGAGAACTTATCCTGGTCAGTCCATGTAATCAGCACAGTCAAAAAAGCCCAGCAATGCTTGCACTTTCTAATGAAACTTAGGAAGGCAAAATTACCAAGCTTCATACTTCAGACTTTTTATAGGGGCACCATTGAAAGTGTCCTGACCAACAGAATTGCAGTCTGGTATGGGAGCTGTAATAATCAGGATTGGAAGGCTCTCAAGAGAGTTGTAAGGTCAGCAGAAAGAATCACTGGCACCTCTCTTACTCCTCTGGAAGATCTACACAAATGCTGCTGCACAGACAGGGCCAAAAAGATTTCCAGCGATCCAACATGTCCTGCCAATGGTCTGCACACTCACCTATCCTGTGGCAGGAGATATAGAAGCCTGCATTGTAAGACCACCAGACTAAAAAACAGTTTCTTTCTGCTTCCCGTTAGACTGTTGAACTCTTTGGAAAAATGAACTATGATGTCTGTTACATAACTAGCCCTTCAAGGGGCTTATTTTATGGATGTGCAATAACAAAGTGCAATACTAAGATGGCTCACCTACACACTGAAGGACTGTAAAGTGCAGTAATTCAGTCTAATCATAGAGATGCTGCTATTGTTTCACTTTTACTTTGACAATATTACCTTCATATTGTTCCTTGTCTTCATTGTCTCCTGTTCTGGGATGGGTGTGGGTCACTGCTGTCCTACTTTACTTACAAATTGCTACTTATTAAATTTCTACTGTGATATTTTATTAATTTTTCCCTAGCTATATGTGCAACTGTTTCCTGTATTGAGAATGAAGCATAGTAATTTCGTTCAGCTACACTGCTGTGTAGTTTTGAATGACAATAAAGTTTTCTTTGACTTTGACTTGACTTGACTAGCAAAAGTGTAAACCTTCTTACCCAGCCTTTAAATACTTCTGCTATCTTTGTCAGAAGGCAAAAACTTGGGAAAAGGAAGCAAATGAGATAGCTTATCAGAGGCTACAGAGACCACAGAAGGGTCAGCAGGAGGACATTTATACAAAAAGAAACAATCCTTGGGCATCTTATAAAACCTATCAGGCTTCTTGGAAGCGTGGTGGGGGGGGGTCAGGTGCATGAAAGGCATTGTTAAAAACACCCAGCAGAGCATCAGAGCATCCAAAACAGGAGGAATAGCTGCAGGTTTAGGAGATTCCATCTGCAGTAACTCATAGTACCTCCTGTGGATATCAGTGACCTGAGCACAATCCCACTTAAAAAATCGAACATCCTAGAGTGTGTGTCCCCAAAGGAAATTTCCTCAAAAGGAACATCAGGACTAATAGATTACTGCTCCTCTGACCCATAGTCCAAAGGAGAAGGAATTTGAGTAGAATACGTCAGGGATTCGTCATCAGACTCCAACTCATTCTCAGAAGAATCCTGTTCTCTAGGCCTTTTAATGTGAGTAAAGGACCAAGGAGGAGCAGGAACTGAAACCCTTTGAGGAGGCTTTAAAGATATTAAAGCAGTAAATAGCCCATGAATGAAGGCCTGCCATTCATTTGAGGATCCTTAGAGCAGAAGAACCATGTTTAATTTTTTTTTTTTTTATGGCAACGTCCTCTCCAAAAAACTGAGAAGACTCAGACCCAGAGTAGTAGTTGAGAACCATAGTAGGAACATCTTCCCCAAATAAAATCTTAGAAACTCCCCTAGGCCCCTTGGAAAAAATCAGCCATGGTTCCCCCTGAATGTTTGAGATGGATGCCTGCAAAGCCTCTTCAAATGTGCTTCCATTTGGATCCCCACTGGCCTGCAAAATGGTCATGGTAGAAAAATCTGAAAACACAGTCAGGTAAGCCTCCAGGCTTGTAACAGTCTTGGGAGAAACACCTGCCAGAGGCTGCACAGTGGAAGATTCCAGTCACATCTTTTACATCTTCATCTTTCCTAATGGCTGACCATCATGGAGAGAGAATCCTTCCATTATATCTTTAGCGAGAAGCTTAAGATGCTGGTTCTCAAGATACAAGGAAAGGGAACAAAGCCTACTGCAAAGGGCTTCTGGGATGAGCACCTTGCACCTGACAAACTGAACATGACACATGGTCATTAGAAGCTCATAGACAAAAAGAGACTTATTGCGGTGGTCTTTATGGGGAATCTGTCTGCCACACTGGCATTTGCCCTTCCTGGATGACATTAACCCCAAAGAGGACAAAAAAAAGAAAGAGAAGCAAAAAACTCCAAAGGGGCACTTATCTCCACTGCAAACAGGCAATCACTGCAGAAAAAAAATTCATTCAACTTGCAAAATGGATGCAGGTAAACAAACCAACAGTAAAAATAGGTTAGTACTAAGCTAACTGTCCTTGCAAGCCATTTTAAGCCTAGCCAATAATCCCTTGTGAGACTTGAACTCTGCACCTGGAGTTTGTAAGGCAAACACCTTAACCATTGGGCCACCCTCCCAAAACTGAAAAGATGCATTTGGACTGGCAGCAAAGAAGCTTTGTGTATGGTAGGCCTGAATGTCATCTTTATGCCTTTTGTTATGCAAGGAGAGTTTGGGTGACATTCAGGCATACCTTTAAAAGCAACAGGAAGTCTTTGGTATACTGGCCAGATGACGGGCTTCCATGGCAGGGAATCCCTGAATGTTAAGAATACTGCAGTAGTTAATGTAAGCACATCAGGTGTAGCCTGTCTGAGGAGAGCAAAGCTTCAGGCCACCATTTATGTTCCCAAACTATCTGGTAGCTCGAGCTATTTTAAAGCTAAGAATGTTATGTTTTAATGGACTGCCTTGATACTGTAATGAATTTTTAAATGGAGCACTCTTTTTATTTTTACAGACAGATTTTTTCAGGCAAAAAAATGAGAATAATCTGGGATCAGAAGCACTGCTTGCCTTCTGTGTATAAAATAACATTGTAGCTTACACTTTGTCATCTATTTTGCACTCCAACAGCACCCCTGATACTGCTCTTGATGGTGGCATCACTATTTAAGATCAGATTGAGACCAGCTCGTACAGGACAGCATTATTCTTTCATGTGTGCCTGGTTGTTGTGTAACTGGACCAGTGGGGGGCAGTACAGATACTGTCCTGGCCACAGGATACTGGGATGAGCAATGTGGATTCTCTCTTGTCCATGTGACAGTGGGTGGATCAGTGTGGGTTCTCTCTTGGCCATGGAACAGTCGATCAACTCCTTGAACATATGTTGCAGGAGTTATGGAGGTTCACTTGGGCTGTGTGTGTTTTGTAGACATTTGGGATACCTGTGACTGTGTACTCCAAAATGTCTTGTGACAAGTGTTGCAACAGTATGAGACCCATGAAAATTGTTATGTGTTGTTTGTTTCCTATATTTGAGGAATGACAGTTATGACTGCTTTCTCACTGTTAACTCAAATATATTCAAGGTAGGAATAGGACTCTGTCAAGTGTGTGCATTTTTTCTGTTGTTTGTGATTTTTGTAGACTGGATATCAAGGTACAACCAAGATCTGGAGTCTATCCATTTCATTTTTTACCTTATAAAATAGCTTAGAGATATCCCACTCAATAGTCCGGAATTTTTCAGAATGTCCCTGATTTTACAGCATAATTTTATCCTGTCCCTCAGAACATTCTTGATTTTTCTGGTAAATCACTGAGGATTACCATTAGTCAGTAATGCCAGACATCAGAGTTACATATTTTTTATTGCTCAGAAAATGCACTCTGATGCAAAATGTGTTGTTCTATTAACTTTTTAAGTAAATGAGACTGATGTTTTAAAATTGTCCCTGAATTTTGGTGTTTGTGTCCCATTATTTTGGGCTCTGTCTGGAATCCTTGACAAAGAAGTTGACAGTTATACCTATAAATACCTTGCCTGTACACATATATCTCAAGTGCCATACATTTTATTTTATTAGTTAGTTGGGGTAGACTACTGAGCTATGTGGACCTATTTCAGTTCCAGCCTAGAGTTACAAATGTCAGGTTATAAATATGGTACTTTTTTACAAATGTGATAATATTTGCAAATGCCAAACAGTAGGAATTACAGATATAAGCTAAGTATACACCGAGGGGGGGGGGGGTGCAGGTGCCATTATACATTTTTAAACAAAGCTAGCCAAAGTAATAGTATTTAGTGTTTGCAACATATTTAGTAGCAGTTAACTCATAAAGTTCTTTACTTAAAATATTTACAATATAGGTTGTTATATAAGGGGGAATGATGAATGAATGGGGGGTTAAGAGAAGAAGGGAGGGTGTTACAGAGGGAAGGTTATTATACAGAAGAGAAAATGACTTCATTTGAAGTAGAACATTTGAAAATAGAAGGGAAGTTGGAAGGTAAGGCTGATAAAAGAGTAGAAGATAGGGTGGAGAGATATGTGTGTGTGTGTGTGTGTGTGTGTGTGTGTGTGTGTGTGTGTGTCTGTGTGTGTGTGTGTGTGTGTGTGTGTGTGTGTGTGTGTGTGTGCCTTATGATAATTAAGTTAGTAGAAGGGGACGAGTACATGATTAGAGGAACTGGTTTAGTGAAGTATCCATGTAAAACTGCTATTCCAGAAGGATATTTATTGGGCAAACTTGAATAGATTTTTTTTAAGGTCTAGACACAATTAAATTAAGAAATAGAGTATAAAGGATTAGTCCAGATAAAATCACTTTACCAAGCAGATTTAAGAGACTCTCTCTCTCTGATACCCTTCCTTTGGAAGGAATAAAGACGCCTTGTTGAAGTTTAAAGTAGTTTATTCAGTTATGTAGGTAGATGAAGGCGTGCTCATGTTCTAATACATTACATTCAATAGGTCAGTTATTTATAGCAAGTTACAGAAAATGCTGGGAGGGTCCAGGGGAGCTGATTAGAGGGAAATCTGGGAGAAGGAAAAACAAGAAGTTAATTCCAAAGCTTATAGGTTAGTCCCTTATTTCAATATTCCGGAAAGACCGATTAAGTTTTACCAGCTCAGCAGCCTGCAGTACCTCATTCTTAGTTAAATGTTTTTTTTATTTTTATTTTTTTCCAATATTTTTATTCCAGATCATTTATTTATTTATTTACTTATTTTTCAGTTTGATTACCGGGAAAGTCCACTAGGCCAGAAAGTGCCCATTTTCAGTGGAGGCCCGGGGAGAAAAGCTCCATAAGCAATATGATACAATAAAGGTCACATAATGTTGAAGGTAAAGTTACAAATATAAAATTCATACAGTCAAATAAAGTCAATGAATAAAATGTACATCAAGAACACAATTAAAGATAACAGAGAACACAGTTTACAGGAATTTCCATTCAGGGCAGCAGGTTTCAACTGTCTGTACTATAAGGATCTGGGGTTACATGCTATTTACAATATTTACATACTTGGAGTCAAGAGAGAGAAATTGCTCAGTCAGAGAATGTTAGCTTAGGTTTGTTTTAGGAGAATAGAAAATATTAGTTTGAGGGTAGCGTGGAGCAAGGAGTATAGAGAGCTTAAAGGGGAATTACCTTTGAATTTATGTAGGGTGAGAGCAGGAGCATTTCCGTTTAGAAGACAGGTATGAGAAAAGTTGGGTCTTGAAGGATTCTAAGTTTGGTATGGTCCTAAGTAAAGGAGGTAGGGAATGCCATTTTTTGCCTAGAGAGAAAGAGAGAAGGAGCTGGCCTGCATGACGTTTGGGTTTGTGGATAGAGATTAAATTTTGGTGTTCAGATCTCAGAGATCTATTTGGGATGTATGGGGGAAGGATGTTTGTTAAGGCTGGGCATTTATCTGGGTAGAAAATTAATTTGTGAGCGGAGGTTAGTTGGAGATAGTCTAGGTGGTTAGAGAGTTCTAGCCAGTTCAGAGATTGTAGGGAAAGGCAGTGGTGAGTAGAGTTTTTGGATTTAGTTGCAAATTTAGAGATCTTATTATAGCAAATTTTGAGTTTGGATGTGTTAGAAGAAGACAGGTTAGTTAGAAGAGGGGCTCCATAAAGTAAAGAAGGTAGAAGGTAGGTAGTTGCTAAGGTATGCCTAGAGGAATTGGAGAGAAAGCGGTTATTCCTATAGAGCATACCTAACTTTTGGTGGGTTTTCTTTATGTTTTGTTGTATGTGGATATCGAATTAAAGGTTTTCGTCTATGGTAATGCTGAGGAGTTTTGCAGAAGGGACCACTTCTATAGCAGTGTTGGTTTGGCTTAGGACTTTGAAAGCATTTTTGGCAAAAGAGAAAGCCCTGGAGGGAGGGAAAAGAAGTATTTTAGATTTATTAGAGTTGAGAGAGAGATGGTTTTGGTGCATCCAGTTCTCAGTAGTGGAGAAAGCTATTTGGGTTTTAGTCAGTAGTTCAGGAAGGTTGGAGGCGGCGCAGACTAAGGTGGAGTCATCAGCATATTGGATGACTGTTGTGTCAGGGATGACAGTGTGAAGGTTATTTATGAAGATGTTGAAAAGCATGGGTCCGAGGATGGACCCCGGAACTTGATGGGTGTTGGCAAGAAGGAGGATGTAGAGTTCTTCCATCTGACAGCTTGAGATCTGTCTGATAGGTAACTGGAGAACCAGGATAGAGTATCAGGGGAGAGATGAAGGTTAGTGAGATGAAAGAGAAGGTGTTTGTGGGAGATGGTGTCAAAAGCTTTAGAGAGATCTAGCAACACTGTGGATACTAGTAGTCCAGAATCTTGGGCTCGATTGACTGTTTCTAGGAAGGATAGTAAGGCAGTAATGGTGCTGTGGCCAGGGCAGAAACCATGTTGGGTGGGTGTTAGGAGTTGATTCTGAGTTAAGAAAAGCATAAGTTGGTGGTGGACACATTTTTCTAGAATTTTTGATATTGGCAAAAGTAGGACAATCGGGCGGAAATTGGAGATATTGGTGTTTTTGCCTCCTTTGTGAAGAGGTAGAATGTAGGCTGAACGCCAAAGTTCGGGTACATATTGGAGCATGGCTTTAGTTTGGATAAGAGTCTTTTTATAAAAGTGGTTGAAACAGGTTTGAGCTGGAAATTGAGCGGACAGTTATTAGGATTGTTGGGTGTTGAGGAAGGAGTATTGGATGGATTATTGTTTGGGAAAGATTTGGTTAGCATAGCTATGGATTCTGTAAATAATGTGTTGAATTGAGAGCTTAGTTCCATGTCAGTTATACTAGGGTCAGGGCAGGGATTATTCCTGGACCCTGGATGTAGTAGGGAATTAACTGTTTTCCAGAATTGTTTTGGGTTCTTGTTAATGTTGGACTGAAATTTATTGTAGTACTTTTTTTTGTCCAAGGTGATACGTTTTTTTACTTGGTTGCGGAGCTGGGTGTATTGGAGCAAGGTAGAAAGCATTTTATTGTTTTGGTAAAGCTTCCAGAATTTGTCCCTGTGATGCATGATTTGTTTTGTTTCTTTGGACAGCCAAGGAGCAGAATTAGCTTTGACACGTCTGTTTCTTGGAGGGGCTTGGGAGTTAAGAGTATTTAGGAAGATAGAGTTAAAATGTTCTACAGCATTGTCAAGGGGAAGAGTATTTAGTATTTGCCAGTTGATATGTTTAAAAATGTTTGAGAAAATAGTGGGGTTGAAGTTGCTGAGATTACGAATGTGGATGTAATGATGTTGATATTGGGTGGAGTTGGCTGAGCGATAAATGAAAGCAGGGAGATGGTCGCTAAAGGAGTCAGGGCTAGTGCCAGAGAAAATTATTTTGTTTGGGTGAGAGACCAGGATCCAGTCAATGATGGATCCTGGGGGGTGTTTTTTGTTAGGATGAGTGGTTGAGTGGATTACTTGGGAGAAGTTGTAGAGGTTAATGAATAGGGAGGGGGAAGGCGAGTTGATTTTATTCCTTTCAATATTAACATCGCCTAGAATGTAGGTTTCATATTTTATTTCAGTTAAGGCCCAGTAAAGAATTTCTTGAAGGGTAGAAATGTTGTCACTTGGGGAGATATATAGGGAGATAATGCAGATATTCTTATGTTTATTTAGTCGTAGGAGACTAGCTGTTAGTTCAGAATTTTTGAATTGTGGAGTTGGGATTTGTAGAGGGATTAAGGAAAGACAGTTAGAGTAGATTAGTGCAGAGCCTCCACCTTTTTTATTTAGTCAGTCACTTCTGTGAATTTGGAAACCAGGAGGTAAGATTTCAGTCAGCAATGTGGGGTTTTAGCCAGGTTTCAGAGATAGCTAAGATGTCAGGTTGGTTGTGGCAAATCCAAGCTTGTACTTGGTGTATTTTGTTATTAAGGCTCTGGGCATTGATAGTGAAGAATTTTAGGGTGTTAAGAGAGGAAGCAGAAGAAGAAGAGGGAGGGGGGGGTTGTGTGTAGTGGGAGAAGTAGGGGGTGGGGGGGTGTTAGTGGTGTGGAAGGGGCCAGGGTTGGGATGGATATCTCCAGATAAGGCTAGGTCATTACAGGGAGTAAAATAAAAGAATAAACACTAATACATTAATTATACTGAGGAGACAACTTTTAACAACAATGAAACTAAATCAACTATTTACATTATTTACAGAGGCCTGAAAAATGTTTGTATAGTACAAATATTAAAAAAAAACTTTCAGTGAAGCAAACAAATAATGATTAAACAGGGTTAAAAATCAGTTTGGAAAGTCTCAATTAGGTTTGAAACCTTTGTCCATGGATTGTTAGTAAAACTCCTCGGATATATTCTAAGTTCTTTAGTTCTGACTTCCTTGTTTATGGTTTCTTCTGGTAAGGAGAGAAATTCACCAAGAGTCAGAGAGGTGATAGATGTCCATTTCCTCATAATACATTTTCTGGCTACTGCTAATATTGTCCATAATAAGTATGAATCTGATTTATTCAAAGAAAAGGTTTCATCAACAATAAGAAAAATTAAAGTTTTAGTTAATGTGAAGTTATCTGAAAATAAAGTTGAAAGAAAATCATCAATATCTCTCCAAAAATTCCTTAGTTTAGAGAAATCATAGAAAATATGAAAGCAATCTGCATTACATGGTGTAAGATATCTCCAGCAAATGATGTTATTTGATTTTTTGAATTTAACAATTTTGTCAGGAGTTAAAATGTTCTGTGTAAATGCTTCCAAGTAAATACACTCCAATACTGACCCCAAGAAGTGAATTTTACTGAAGATAGAATTTTAAGTTTTTCTGTCTGGGATAGACTATGAGGTAGGCCTTTAATCATTGTGTCCCATCGCTTAGTTGTGAAAATGGACTTGTAACTTAACAAAATAGTATATAATTTGGATACTAAATTGTCAAACTGTTGATCATTAAATAATATTTCAGATATGAGAGTGATTAAGGTTTTAATGTTTATTTTTATTTTTAACAAACAAAAAAATGACAACATGCCATTAGCTTAATCTGGTTGATCAATGCCATAAATTATTGTAAACATTCAAATAATAGGTATCTCACCAATATCATAGGTTCATAGGTTGGTACTAGGCTATCAGCCCTAGGGCCTATACAAGCCTAGCCATAACAATTCCCTGGCTATTTCTTCCCACACTATTTACTTCCCTGGACCCCTGTCTAGCAAGGCGACTGACGTGATCCCCGGGGTTAATTTCCTTTCTCCCATCCAATTGTCAAGGTTCCTTTTGAAGAGGGCCAAAGAGGCATTCTGCTTGACATGTATGGGCAATCTATTCCAGAGTTTGGGGAGTCTCTGGGTCAGGAACCTATCCCTCCAGCATCTTTTGTTTATTGTGATGACAAGGTTTAGATCCCTGGAGCATGTGGCTCTGAAGGATTGGGATTTCTTTAAGTGTAGCATGTCCAACAGCTCTGGGTTTGACATGGCCTTGTATGTTAAGCAGAGATCGCCTCTGAGTAGACGATATGCGACCAAGTATAGCTGGAGTTTTTTAAGGCAGTCAGCGTAGGGCATCTGCTTTAGGCCTGTGATTCTTTTAGTGAGGTATTTCTGCAGCCTTTCCAGTTGTTGCAGATGTCTTGAGAGGTACATACCAAACGGGGCGTTGTATTCTATAATGGGTCTAATGAGGGATGAGTACAGTGGGACAATGACCTCCTTTTTTCTGGATGAAAAGCCCTTAGTGATGAGGTGTGCCACATAGAAGGATTTCCTGACTGTTGTGGCGATGTGGTTATCAAAGGTGAGACAACTGTCTACCTGTGTCCCTAAGTCGCTTATCACACTTTCGGTGTTTAGTGTACTGCCATCTATATGGTAATTCACGGGTACATGTTTTTTCCCAAAGGGGACAACTATACATTTCTTGGCATTGAGCTTGAGCCCATGGTTCTGGCACCAAGCATCTGTTTCTGTAAGGCCCTTTTGTAGACTATCCACATCATTTGGGGATTCAATAATGGCTCCCAGTTTGCAGTCATCTGCGAACTTTGTTAGCAAGAGTCCCTTAGTGTTGGGCTGTACTGCAGAGAAGTAGATGCCAAACAAGAGCGGTCCCAGGACGGAACCCTGAGGTACTCCACTTGTCACTTGTCTGGAGCTGGATTTGGAGTCGGCTACTTTTACAGTCTGGGTTCTGTCAGTAAGCCAGTTAGCAACCCATTGGGTGATGTAGGGATTAATGCCCAGCTTAGTAAGTTTATCTATAATTCCAGAGTGGGGGATGGTGTCAATGGCCTTGGCAAGGTCTAGATAGGCTGTGTGGACCACCTTACCCTTGTCCATAGCTCTGGAGACTGATTCAAAGAAGTCAATCAGGTTCAGAAGACAAGATCAGCCCTTCATGAACCCAAACTGGGTGGGGTCCAGTGTTTGAAGGTTGCCAATGTCTTTGTTTATAAGTTCCATGATAATAAGCTCCATGGCCTTGCAGATAAGGCTCATCAGACTGATGGGATGGTAGTTTCTGGGATCCAAAGTGGATCCCCCCTTGTGGAGTGGGATAACTGTAGCTCTGCACCACTCAGTGGGCACAAAACCTGAGGTGAGGCTATGATTAAACATGACACTTAGGTGAGGTGCCAGTTCATATTGTAGTTCATGTAGTACACAGCTCGGGATGTCATCTGGTCCCATGAATGCTGTATTTTTAGCTTTGGAGAGTGCGTTTTTTACCTGTGTGGCCATTATTACCGGAATTTGGCAGTCTTCCGGTTTTGAGATGGGCCATTTAGGGGGTGAGAGGGGGGTGAAGTTGGCACTGAATCGATCTGCCAGGATATTGGCAATATGCTTGGGATCAGTATATTTAATGCCATTCTGTTTTAGCTCAGAGCAGATCTGAGCATTGACATTTAGATTCTTGACATAGTTATAGAATGCCTTGTGGTTGTCTTTGGAATCTTTGGCAATTTTATTTTCGTAACTAGCTTTGGAGGATTTTATGAGGGATCTCAGTTTCTTACTGAGGCTGGTAAGGAAGTTTTTTGCATCCTGGGATCTTCATCTTTTCTGCAGCAGTTTCTTATTTTTGTTGTAAAGTTTGTTTATGGCAGGAGACCACCAGATTGGCTTCCTTTTTTTGGATGAGAGCATCTTGGTTCTATTTGGGATGGCATGATTCATGCATGCGTGGATGTGCTCGTACAGTGCCTTAGTGTAGGATTCAGCAGTTGAACTTTCAGGTCCTGTCTGCATGGGTGTCATGAAGTTTGTCACTTCTGACTTCAGTAGCATGAAGTTGGCTTTGGAGAAGTTTTTTAAGGAGGTTTCCTTACTGGGGGGTAGGGGTAGGATGTGGGTGTTAAGGGTGATTAGCTTATGGTCAGACCTGACTAACGAGGGGGTGACTATAGGTGTGGAGCATCAATTTCCCATGTTGGTAATGACCAGGTCTAGGATAGTGGAGCCCCTGGTGGGACTATGGATTAGTTGATCCAGGGTGTTGGAATTTATGAATTCCAAGAACCGTTGGGCAAAGGTGTTGGTATATGAGTAGTTTTCCCAGTTAATGACAGGGTAGTTAAAATCACCCAGTATTAGGGTGTTTGGTTCTATCTTAATATTTTCCAGTATGTTTAGAAAGGTGTAGTGAGAATCTTGGGGTATGGGGGGGGAGGAATCTGTAGCAAGCTACAATTTGGATTGCAGTCTTACCTAGTGTTAGTTGCACCTGGAGAATTTCAGATGCATTGTGTTGGGCAACTAGCCTGGTGGTGTGAATATCCTTGGTGAATATTGACACTCCTCCACCTTTAGTGTTTCAGTCCGGTTTGGTGGCCGAAAAGTGTGGTAAGAGTTGTAGCCTGGTATTGCATGAGTGCTCTCTGGAGTCTTGAACCAGGTCTTAGTTACTGCACAGATATCGATGTTCTCCATTTTTAGGAGTGCCTCGAGAGAATGCATTTTGAGGTTTAGACTTTGAGCATTGAGTAGCATTACCTTCAGATTTTGCATGCTTGTACATGTTATGGTGGTGGTTTTGTCCTTTGAACTTTTCCTAAAAAAGGCACTATAAGGGTGGCAAGAGCCTGAATCCCAGGGACGATAGGTGCAGACCATCTCTGGCAAAGCATCGTGGTCTGCCGATCATGTCGTCCCAGGCAGACAGATACTGTATCCCCTTTGAATGACACCAGAAGCTTAGCCAATTGTTGAAGTCAATCATTTTGTCCTTATATTGTGGTATCATTCTGGGTGAAGTCAGGATGCTACTCAGGGCTAGGGTCAAACCTGCCTGGGCTACATGATCCAAGAGCTTTTCCATGTCTCTTTTCATGTAGTCCAGGGAGGTACATCTCAAGTCATTCACTCCAACATGGACAATGACAGAGTCATATTTGTACTTGTTGTGGAGTGACTTGAGTGCATGCGTTATGTGGCAGATCCTGGCACCCGACAGGCAGCTGACTGTAATTTTCTCCTTGTTCAACCTGGTGAGTGGGGCATCAGTGTGCTGGACTATAGAGTCACCTATGACTAAAGTGTTAGGTATGTTGTCTTGCCTTAGGGGCTGTTGCTGGGTTGCACACTGGTGTTGTGAACTATGTGACACTTTGGTTGTGATTGGTGTTTGTTTGCATTTCAGCTTCAGAGGTCCTTGTTGCTTGGGCAGGTTACAGTTAAGGGCCTCTGCATATGTGGATTTAGTGTTGCTATATGGGGGTGTTGGTGGTGTGGGTTTAGATGGGCTATGTGTTGCTTGAGGTGTAGTGTGGGTGTTAACCTTCGCCTCTAGCACAATCTAGCACAATCTTGGGTGGAGAGAGCTTTGCTTCCATTTTGGCTATGTAAGTTCATCTCTCACAGGTTGCAGTGTTGGGTTTTAGGAGGAGAGGGTTGTCTGTGTACATGAGGCAATTGCTGCATTGCCCCAGTATGCCCAGATTCACAATGTGGACAGGAGAAATCACCGGAAGCTGACCCTTGGACATGCCTGGTTTGATGCTTTTTTTTTTTTTTGTAAAGTACAGGAGCTGTTTTCCCTTACCTTAGCAAGGTACTTGGCAATTATAGGCTGTTTAGTGCCTACGATTAATTTCTCCTTATTAACAAGGAGAGTTGAGTGCTTGTATTAGTTTAAGGCTTCCTAGTGCTTTCCAGCAGGTATTAGAGAAAATGCTAGTCACAGGGATGCTTAAAGGTAGGATGAAAAAGAATGCACACTGCAGTGTGCACTAGAGAAGTTAGATGTGGAAATAGGTAACTTAAGTTTTACCTGTTTAAAAAGTTAAGGTTTAGTGGAGAGTTACTGTTTTTAAAACAGCAACATGGATTGAAAGGGGTGGTCACTTTTGTATTCTGGTACTATGGAAAACAGTAGGATGGCCAATAAATTTAAATCGGTGAAGGGGAGGGATTTCAAAAATGATGATTTTGTGATTACTCACACAAGCCAGTGAAAGAAGAGAGGAAATGAGATATATGGTCAGATTAACATAAGAGGCAGGCAACTAGAAAGACAGTGGTATTTAACAAGACAACTGCAACTGTGTGGGAAGGCAGGAAAAAAATTCTGCCTGACTCAGAAGAGACAGAGCTGTGGTCTCGTTTGAAGTTTTAATATGCAGTTAAAGCAGAATGCAAGTAAATCACAAGGTAAAGAAAACAAACCACAGTATTCAAAATATAAAAAGGAAATAAAGTAATACAAAATACAAAAAATAAAAGCAAACTAACCTTTCCTTCATAGCAAAGTGTAGCAGAGTCTGGATGAGCCTTCCTGGTAAAGCTCTGAAATGTTTTATTTTACCCCTTAAATAGAAGGTTTAGTTCCTAGCTCCACCCCCTCTGTTCACAAATGATTAACCTTAAGTGACCTCTTCTATCTTATGAATGAGTCCTTAATTGATCAGTTCTAATTTCTGCCTGACTCAAAAGACACAGAGCTGTGGTCTCTTTTGAAGTTTTAATATGCAGTTAAAGCAGAATGCAAGTAAAACACAAGGTAAAGAAAACAAACCACAGTATTCAAAATATAAAAAGGCAATAAAATAATACAAAAAAAATTAAAGCAAACTAACCTTTCTTTCACAGCAAAGTGTAGCAGAGTCTGGATGAGCCTTTCTGGTAACGCTCTGAAATGTTTTATTTTACCCCTTAAATAGAAGGTTTAGTTCCTAGCTCCACCCCCTCCGTTCACAAATGATTAACCTTAAGTGACCTCTTCTATCTTATGATTGAGTCCTTAATTGATCAGTTCTAATTTCTGCCTGACTCAGAAGAGACAAAGCTGTGGTCTCATTTGAAGTTTTAATATGCAGTTAAAGCAGAATGCAAGTAAAACACAAGGTAAAGAAAACAAACCACATTATTAAAAATATAAAAAGGCAATAAAGTAATACAAAATACCAAAAATAAAAGCAAACTAAGCTTTCCTTCACAGCAAAGTGTAGCAGAGTCTGGATAAGCCTTTCTGGTAAAGCTCTGAAATGTTTTATTTTACCCATTAAATAGAAGGTTTAGCTCCTAAGTCCACCCCCTCTGTTCACAAATGATTAACCTTAAGTGACCTCTTCTATCTTATGAATGAGTCCTTAATTGATCAGTTCTAATTTCTGCCTGACTCAGAAGAGACAGAGCTGTGGTCTCTTTTGAAGTTTTAATATGCAGTTAAAGCAGAATGCAAGTAAAACACAAGGTAAAGAGAACAAACCACAGTATTCAAAATATAAAAAGGCAATAAAGTAATGCAAAATACAAAAAAATTAAAGCAAACTAACCTTTCCTTCACAGCAAAGTGTAGCAGAGTCTGGATGAGCCTTTCTGGTAAAGCTCTGAAATGTTTTATTTTACCCCTTAAATAGAAGGTTTAGTTCCTAGTTCCATCCCCTCAGTTCACAAATGATTAACCTTAAGTGACCTCTTCTATCTTATGAATGAGTCCTTAATTGATCAGTTCTAATTTCTGCCTGACTCAGAAGAGACAGAGCTGTGGTCTCATTTGAAGTTTTAATATACAGTTAAAGCAGAATGCAAGTAAAACACAAGGTAAAGAGAACAAACCACAGTATTCAAAATATAAAAAGGCAATAAAGTAATACAAAAAAAAATTAAAGCAAACTAACCTTTCTTTCACAGCAAAGTGTAGCAGAGTCTGGATGAGCCTTTCTGGTAATGCTCTGAAATGTTTTATTTTACCCCTTAAATAGAAGGTTTAGTTCATAGCTCCATCCCCTCAGTTCACAAATGATTACCCTTAAGTGACCTCTTCTATCTTATGAATGAGTCCTTAATTGATCAGTTCTAATTTCTTCCTGACTCAGAAGAGACAGAGCTGTGGTCTCTTTTGAAGTTTTAATATGCAGTTAAAGCAGAATGCAAGTAAAACACAAGGTAAAGAAAACAAACCACAGTATTCAAAATATAAAAAGACAATAAAGTAATACAAAATACAAAAAATAGAAGCAAACTAACCTTTCCTTCACAGCAAAGTGTAACAGAGTCTAAATGAGCTTTTCTGGTAAAGCTCTGAAATGTTTTATTTTACCCCTTAAATAGAAGGTTTAGTTCCTAGCTCCACCCCCTCTGTTCACAAATGATTAACCTTAAGTGACCTCTTCTACCTTATGAATGAGTCCTTAATTGATCAGTTCTAATTTCTGCCTGACTCAGAAGAGACAGAGTTGTGGTCTCTTTTGAAGTTTTAATATTCAGTTAAAGCAGAATGCAGGTAAAACACAAGGTAAATAAAACAAACCACAGTATTCAAAATATAAAAAGGCAATAAAGTAATACAAAGTACAAAAAATAAAAACTAACCTTTCCTGCACAGCAAAGTGTAGCAGAGTCTGGATGAGCCTTTCTGGTTGATATCACATCATCTCTCTCCTCTCTGACCTGTCAAAGTTGTGCATATCCCTGATTTTAGTCCATTTACAACTTCTTGAGGCAGCTTCCCATCTATATTTTGAATGTTGCAAGATCTCTAGATCTGTACCATACTCCTGTGGTGTTGCAACATTTAAGCAAATATAATTTCACTTGAATGGCAAGTCAATTGTAGCCCAGCCCCCCCAGAGCACCTGATATTCTGTGGGCCACATTGTATTTTAAATTGCTAGTAACACTTTATGTGACCATTTATTTTTACAGTAATGAAGTACTGTATTAAAAAATAAATAGGGAAAAAGTGCCCTCATGAGCACTGGTATGTGAAAAAGCCAGCCCTCATTTCCTTACCTTTTTAACCATATTTGAGCTTGCTTAGGTTCATAGGTTCATAGATAGGTACTAGGCTTTCTACTCTTGCAGGCCATTGCAGGCCTAGCCAGTTTTCCATCTTGTGCTTGAAATAGCTTATCCCGTTTGGTTATAGACTGGCCTTACCCATCCCATGGTCAATAATTTAATATTACCCCTAATGAGGATAACTAGGATCATACTATAGATAATTTGAAGGGAACCATGTATGGGATGAAGCATTCAGGACCTGTCTCTGTCCATTAGTAGTACAGGGGGCAGTCTTGGGGTAAATTTTCTGTTTCTCATCCATAGATCTAAGTTGCACTTGAATATGGAGAGGGAAGAACTTTGTTTTATGTAGATGGGGAGTCTGTTCCACAACAGCTGTATCCTCTGTGAGATATACTTGTCCCTTCAAACTATTCTGTTGATGTTGCAGAAAAGGCTTAGATCCCTAGACTGAGTATTTTGATGCCATGTGACTTGCTGATGTGCAGTAAATCCAGCAGTAATGGGTCAGAGGATGCCTTGTATGCCAGATGCAGGTCATCTCTTAACAGTCTGTAGGATACCAAGTATAGTGACAGGGCTTTAAGTCAGCCCACATAGGACATGTCATTTAGGTCTTGTATCCTTTTAATAAGGTACCTCTGTGGGCATTCCAGTTGTTGCATGTGTCTGAACAGATACATTCCAAAGGAGGCCTTATATTCAATGGCTGGCCTAATGAAGGCTGTGTAAATGAGGGCAATGGCATCCCTAGATCTAAGCTGTGCAACATACAAGGACTTCCTTACAACAATGGAGACATGTTGGTCAAAAATTAGGTGATTGTCCACATAAGTTCTTAAATCCCAAACAACTGGGTCAGCTCTTAGGAGGGTATTTTCAATCTGATAGTTCCCTGGGATAGAAGACATCCCAACGGATACAATAATGCATTTTTTGGCATTTCGTTTCCGTCCATAATTTTGGCACCAGTTATTTATTTGGGACAAACCTTCCTTCCTGCAGGGTGGCTAAGTCATGTGGGGATTCAATGACTGCTCCTAGTCTGTATTCATCTGCAAACTTAGTCAGCCAGAGCCCTTTGGTATTGGTTTTTACTCCAGAAAAGTAGATGCCAAAAACAAGAGATGTCCCAGCACAGAACCCTGGTGGAATCCAGTTGTAACTGGTCTCTTTGTGGAGGTAGCTTCCCCTATTTTGATTATCTGCTTCCACGATTTTCCTTAATAACTGCCATCAGTTGCTGTATTTAAGTTGAAATAATGCAGACCTGCCCTCTGCAATGCTCTTTATCTACTCATGAGGTATAACCATCTGTCATTTAAGTAGTAAAACTTTACTTTAGAAAAGAAAACAGCCTTCCGTCTTACATTTTATCTTCTATGCCACTTTTTATGCTTCCAAAGTAATTCTGCTGGTTTTGCCTTTTTCTGTATTTTCTTTTCTTATTTTAGCTATTCAGTGAATGGGAGAGATGGACTTTCTCTGTAAAATTATTGTGTCATCAGATGATAAAATAATAGGACGCTGATGATTTGTTAATGCATAAAGAAAGTAATATGGGGGATAGGAATATGAACCTTGTGGTACACCTTTGTGTAAAAAAAAAAGTGCTAAAGGGCACAAATTGCTTTATTTATTTGTCTTTGTTTACTGGGAAAGTCCAACTGGGTCATACCTATTTTCACTGGAGGCTTTGCTTGCATTGTATTATACTAAGTTCCAGGTAAACACAGCATAGTTACATTTATATTTACATCTATAGACATGCATTAGTTACATTTATACATTCCAAGATTTTACAGAGGTAGAAGTTAGTAAAGAGAAAGCCACATGCAACATAGTGGATTGTACAGGCAGCAGTTATGTATAAAACCTGTTTTGTCATTTCAGTGAGAGATTGAGAGTATTCTGTTTAGAGAATATTTGGTGAGTATCGTATACTGAACACAAACCTCCGGATTTACTAATCTTCCATGCAGGACTAGCTTAGTCCTGCATGGAAGTGCCCATTTAGGAGCAGGACGACAGAGTGCCATGCATATTAATAAGGCATGCTGCCTGAGCTCCTAGGCTTACACTGAATATGTAAGAGTGCAGGGGGCATGTCTGAGAGCAGAGCTCTTAGAATAAACACCCCCCTGCAATGTAGAACAGGAGAAAGGGGTAAGGAATGGGTGAGACTGCTCATGGGTGTCTGCATATCCCCACCAACAGTCCCCCATGTGTACAACAGCAACAGTACATAAAAATAAAATGAAGAAACCCGTTTGTTTTTTTTTTAATATCCGATTAAAGCTAATCGTAGGTGCGCGGGTGTGCCCATTGCTTAGTTACGGTTAAAGCAGCTTAAAAGGCTAAAAAAGATAACAAGGAAGATATATGCAAATAAAACAGCACAGCAATAGTGTAGTGGGCAGAGCATTTGCCTAACAAGCAGGCATTCCCGGTTCGAGTCCCACTACAGCACAGTCTATTTTACATGGCAGAGCACGTAATAACCAATATTTTTGTTGCAAAACCCACTAAGTAACATATATTTATGAAATGGAGTACTGCAGGAAATGCACATGTGATATGTCAGTGTCATAATGAATAAGGCACTAGTAAGCAGGTTTAAGCACAAATAAGCAGTAGTAAGCATATTTAAGCACTAGTAAGCATGTTTAAGTGTGTTTGCAAGGGGGTAAGCACTGCCCACACAGATTAAGCAATTTAGAAGCTAACTGAGTATGAGAAACTGTAACCGGAGGTTAGCAGTGCTTACCTCCACGCAAACATGCGCAAACTCGCTTACAACTGCTTTAAAGTGCCTTGCTCACTCTGTATCCAACGGCCCATGTTCTGCCCAGCAACAAAATAAACAGACTCTGCAAGGCTTGAACCCAGGACTCTGTATACTACAGTCACAGTAGTTAACCAATAAGCCATCATAGCAGTACATATGATTGAAGTTTCAACAAACAAATCCTCACCATAGAAAAATCAAACTGAACATGTGAAAGTAATTTGTGTACAGTGTGATGTTGTATAACCTGCTACATAACATAAATATGTGAACTCCAGTACTGCAGTAAGGCCAGATGTGAGGTGTTATTGTAATAAAGTGTTGAAGTCCCCAGGACCCCATACTGTGTACTTACACATGAATCACGGATATCAGACACATATGTAACATCTAACAAATAATAAATCAATGCTAAAAGGAAAATATAATGCAAATTAAATATTAAGCAATGCTAAGCATTGCATAGCTCAGCTTAGTTGGTGTAAGCAATTTGTAGGCTGACTAACTCAATCTGCCCAGTGGTATACCCGTTTAAGCAATGTCAACATTAGGTAAGCAGGTGTTCCCATAGCTTAGCCTTTTCAAAACCATGCAATCACGGGAAAGTGCGGGAAATTGGGTGCATTTAAACCTCATACTTCTCATAACTGGTTGCAGCTCCCTACTGTAGGCAGAATGGATTGAGTTGGGGAAAGCACTTGATTTAGAGCACAGCGCTGGGGCATCTTGGAGTCCAGATACATGGTATGGCTCCTGGCAAAACACCATGAACAGAAACTACTGCAGGGCCAGTACCAGGGCTCTCAGTATAAAATGGAGGCCTGGGACAGTCTCGGCCATGACCTCACCAGTGCCACTGGTATCCCCTGGACTGGTAAGCAGGTCAGGCATTACCATGCTGACCTGAAGAGGCAGAGGGGGGATCTCTTGGAGCAGTGGATCCAGGAATCAAGGCAGATGGCCGATGCCCCAGCACTGAGTAAGCATTCATTCTACTACATAGATAATGATTGCCTAGCTTGTGTATACTTTGGCTAGGTAAGGGCTAAATATCACTATATTTCTCTGACAGCTGCTGATGAGTGGGCTGTGAACCAGCAAGCCCATGCTGCTAGGCTGCAAAGGCTGCATTGTGAGGTAGGTTAGTAATAATCTTGTATGTACTGTCATAACAAATAAATATAACAGTTCTAGAAAGTGTTGTACCAGTATAAAAATGTATTGTGTATGAGATGTACTGAATAAACTAGACAATATGGCTGGAAGACTGTCATATAGGTTGTGTGGAAATAAAGGTGTAATATCTTGTGAATAAAAGTAACACCCCAGGAGTGCTTGTGCACATTCTGCTGTCATATGTTGTTGTGGTGTTGCATTCTATAAATAGTACTGTTGTAATAAGCAGTCTTACCCACACTGTTTAACGCAGATAAAATGTGTAGGAAGTTCAGTATAACAATGTTGGAAGTCCCAAGAGGTCAGTTATATTGTACAATTGAGGGAGACTTAGACAGAAAACACTGGAATGCTTCACACCAATTCCCTGATAGCACAGTGTACTGTGATGTCAACAGTAACATTTTTACCACACACAGCAGGGGTTTGAACCCCGCAGCTGTACAGAGTTTGTGAGAATGTACAGATAGAAAGCTGCATGCATAATTAGGCCCAACAACTGTACAGAATTTGCTAGAATGTTCAGATAGTAAGCTGTAAGCATAATCATAACCATCAACTGTACAGACTGGCAGAATGTTCAGGTAGTAAGCTGTATGCATAGTCATATCCCTCAACTGTTCTGATCTGTCCAGCATGTCCACATAAATGGCTCAAATCTGCTGCCCGATAACCTGTTCCCCTGACAAATCAGTGTGATGATCCAAGAAATGTAGGCAGCTTTTACTGATATATAACTGATAGTCAGACCTGTACATAAAGTAAAGTGCAAAGTCCACAACGAATCTCCAACACTAAACTAGTCCAGAAGGATAAAGCACACCAGGCAAAGCTATAATACGTCCTGTTTAATATAAATAACTCCACACGACAAACATGAAGGTACAAAACCACTAGTTCAAGAAAAAATAAACGGATCAAGCGCTTTCATCCACATGCATGTGGACTTCATCAGAATCAATTAGTTAATTAACTAAAACCTTTTTAAACGCTTTTTGGCGCCAACACAGCACTTCCATTTAAAGAAATACATCACTAAAAAATGTATCAAAACATATGTTATGTCCATCCTATTTAAAGTGCATATCATGCTCTAAATATATAACCGTCAACAGTTTTTACATAAAATTGACATTAAATAAAATATGCAAGGATAAAAATATAAATAAAAAATACATAAAAATAAAAACTGAAACAAAAGTATTGTGTGTATGTATTAGTCATATATTAAAATATCTCTTGATTGCTGATTCTAATTCAAGTAAAAACCAATGCAGATTACATAATTAGCTGTCATAAGAAAACAATATTCCTATACATATATTCCATCTTGATTTCCCAATGAATATATATTTGGGTATCCGTAAATACAATGATATATAGCAGCAATGAATGAACATTAATAATGGATATTATAAATACTAAAAATGCAAAAGATCTCGTATATAAAATCGATTTTAACAATAAATTTCAATATTACTGTAAGTAAATTGATCTATGGCAACCATAGATATATGGAACCACTAATCCACCTAGGCGTGTAAAAATAACTATAATAAATATAGTACTACTAAGACCTCATCACTGTTATGTCCATAAACAGTCCCTTCTTAGCACCACATTGTCCCCATTTGTGAAGTATGCAATGGGAATATGAGGAAGTATGGCAGATACACACATGGAGGTGGTCAGGATTGGTAGATATAGAGGACAGTCTACATGGGGTGGTATGTGACACATGTGGTGGGTAAACATTGTGAATGGTGTGTGTGTGGTGTGTGATGTGCATGCCCCATGGTCCCCAATATGGGTGCAATGGGAACAAGGCTCCTACCAACTGCCCCTTACAACAGAAGTCCACATTCTGAAGGTGCCTGGTCTGGAGGCTGAGCAGGAGGAGCATGTTGGCCATGTGAATGTGTACTGGGTGCCTCAGACTGATGTAGCACATCCCACATGTGTCTGTGGAGCCCGGTATGGAACAGACCCTAGACCTGAGCTCAGGTGACAGGAACATGTTGGTGTGTGCCCTGAGGGGGGGCCAACATCCCCTGGGTGGTTCAACCTGATGGTATTGCTGTAACAGTACACGAGGAGGCCCCAGGTTGGCACACACATGTGATGTGGCCAGGTACCCTAGTCAGATGGGTGTGGAGAGGTGGATCAGCTGGTCAATGGAACATATACATGTTATTGTGTCACTGTTATAGTACATTTGTTGGTAGTAATAGTCTACACAATCCCACTACATGTCCAACAGTATGCATAGATCCCCAAATAACACAGACTGCCAGATATGCAGCAATCTCAAAGCAGTCATACCACTGGCATAAATGTAACCATAGTGGCCCTGACAATGGCATGCAAGTGAATACTCTGTAACAGGCCAGCAATGATAGTGTCCACATAGGGGACATGGCTACAATCACATATCAGAAGGTGTGATACAATACACAATCTGTCCAAACGGTAGTTAAGCTGTAGCCATACCTAATGAGTTGTGTGTACAGTCTGTTGAAGTTGATATGGTGGGGGGTGACAGAGATGTATATTACAAACTGTGGTAACCTTGCCATATGAGTTGCTCAGGCCTGTTTCCATCTTTATGTCTTTCAGGCAAGATGTTACACAGCAGGATACCTGTGTATTCAGCAGATGAAAATGAGGTCATCATCAACCATCTGGTACAGCACTACCAGGTTCTCTTTGTCAGGACAGCCCATGACCAGCAGGAGCGGACTGCCCTGTGAAATGATCTAGTCCACAGTGTCAATGATGTCAGCCTGCATAACCGCAGTTATGAGCAGGTCCAGCATCATTGCAGTGACCTGCTTTGTAATGCCTGTTGGTGTGCTGCTGCAGTCCGGGGGGATCACCTTGCCACAGGGGGGACCATGCCATCCATCCCCCCCGACACGTGTGGATGAGCTCCTGGCTTGCCTCATGGCACCTGACCGTCTGGAACACCAACAACCACTGGATCCCTTCATGGAGGTGACTGTCACCCGCACACCAGCCGAGGAGTATGAAGGTAAGGACACAGGGCACATCAGTAGACCACTGTTGTGTAAATATCCACAGTGGTACAGGTAGATCATGCATATCTGACATGTCATACATATATTGTGTTGCTGCATTTTAGTGGCAAACAGATGTCCAGATGTGGTAGTATTGTGGGAATTTACCATTGATGTATGGTAGTACTCACCCAGCCTGTAGCAATGCCACAGGTGTGGCCACTGACATTGCATCTCTAACCCTCTTATGTAGGTCACTCCAGGGTAACAACAAGGCAGCAGCCTGAAGCTGGTGAGTATGTCTTATATAGATGCATGCCAACACACCTGATATATAATGGTGATGGTATATATTCCATGCACACATCTAACACACCTATCCTGAATGCATGCTGTACATGTGTATGTATTGTTGCTGTGAAATGCACGGTCTCACAGGGGTGACCATGATGGTGTATTGAAAGTGTATGTCACAGACCTGCATGACAACTAACATCTTGTCATTGCGGAATGTGTCCACAGGGAGTAATATACTGCTGGTAGACATGGCCTACAGTAGTGACATGTTCTGAACAACACCCACATACAGTGCAACACTGGTGTATATACCTGTAGGACAATTCCAACTGCTGCAGAGATACACTATAGCATAATGCATTACAGTAGTCCACATTATCAGCTGGGTCTAGGCTGCAACATGTGGTGCTCAGTGTATGGGACACTGCAAGGTGACACAAATGTGTAAGGCTTACCTGTCATGCATCTGCATAAAAGCTGAGGGGGGGAGTTCAGCATGACACACCAGTGCACTGCAGCAGGGATCCTAAGGATAGTAGGAATGGCTCTATCTGCATATAGTCAAGTTCAGGACCTGTGGCAGCCGTAACCCTACCCACACTTCAATAGTGACAGCATTGTGTGAACACCATGGGATGTGCACATGAGTAGACCTTGCAATCATGCAGAATAGGGAGACAAGTGTAGGGTAGACTGAACATACACTGGCAATTGCAGAAGGCCCACACTGGTATACCCCTGCCATGAGCAGTGACTGCTGTAGTACACACAACATGAGGTGTGATAAACCGTCATGATAAGGGTGTGCACACATATGCCCACATGGTGTGTATGCATTGCGGTCAGCAGCCGCACACCTAACACAATCTGTAGACACTGCATGTGAAAGTACAGGACATATATTACTGACCGGCCTTGTGTACTGCTAAGATATGCGGTGCTGTGGTCCTATGGCAGATCAAGAATGTGTGTGTAAAATCAATAAAGATGTGTACACCCCCCATAGCCATGGTATGCTCTGATGGTTGTCAATGTAAGAATTTCTGCAGTGGTTATACATGGTCTGTTGATGTTGACAGCTTTAAATCATTCATCAGGCATTCACCGATGACAACAGTCCACATATCATCCCAGGTATGTGTTGCTGAAACACATAGGGGCTGTGAGAAGTAACGCTGATATAACTGACACAGTACTACACATTCCGCAATGGGTTGTACACCTGTCAGTTGTGATGCATAGTACATGGCAGGGTGCAGAACAGGTGCACAGCAATACTGTGTACATGGGTGCAGTGGCATCCAGGGGAAGGGCATCACCTAGTCACAACACATGCATCACACACATGCATACTGTTGCTAGCATGGATTGACTATAGCTGAACTGCATGCTGTTCTGTACCATATGTTCTGCATATTGGCAGATGGGTAATAGGAGGACTGTGTGTACGATCATTGTGCAACCTCACCTGTATATGTGTGTGTGTGTGTGTGTGTGTGTGTGTGTGTGTGTGTGTGTGTGTGTGTGTGTGTGTGTGTGTGTGTGCATCCTGGTGGTTAGTTAGTTTGCCTGCAGGGTCACTCTTGTGAAGTGGTGGAAGGTAGATGCATGTATGCTGCTTGTGTGCATGTGTGTATTTCTGTGTGTGGCCATGTATGCACATGTGGTTCATATGGCTGTACCCCCCTTTGAGACCGTGCAGTGCATGGACATGAACTGCCACATTACATACCAGGAATACCTGTCATGTAATCACAGGACAGCAAATAGTATAATATGGTCTGTAGCATGGAACAGGCATCCAGAGGGAAGGTAGACTCCAGGTACACACTTAATATTGCAGTCAGCAGAGAGGTCACCTACAACCCACATATGCAGCTCTACAGATGCATTGGGGAAGTAATAGGCAACACCAGGGAATGTATCCAAATATTACAGCTGACACATAATGGGCTGACGGAGCAGCATATCTGGCATGTACTAAGCATTACATACACATGACGCACCAGTGGGAGCTATTATGGATACAACATAGTAACCCACACATATAGGGGCCATGCACATCATTCCGGCCATACAGGGGGTGCATACCTAATGACACCAGTGAGGCCATGTAAATCCACTACACACAGGTCAGGCAGGTAAAGTAGCAACAGGCATTGTGTTGTGGCCGCTTGTGTGGGCATTTAGAGGACTGTGATTTTAATGAGTGGTATCAATGTGTTTATGTTAACAACTGTGATGCAGGATGGGGTAACACATGGACATATATGTGGGACTGTCTGTAAAGCCATGGACAGGTAGGTAGTACAGAGATGTGTGTGTGTGTGTGTGTGTGTGTGTGTGTGTGTGTGTGTGTGTGCGTGTGTGTGTGTGTGTGTGTGTGTGTGTACTGTTAGGCAATGCTGTACAGGTTTTAAAGTGCATTTATTGTTTTCCCCCACAGGTGGAGAGGCGGGGTCAGGGTCCCTCCTGCATGTAATTTGATGTAGGTATCCATACAGACACCAATGATGATGATGATAATAATGTTGAGGCACAGGTGGGGTTGTCAGGGGCCAATGCTGCTCCATTTGACATCCCCCTTTTAGCCACCCCACCCCTGCAAACAGTTACAGTGCCTATACACACCCCATCACCAGTGGCAATAGCAGAGGGACAGCTGTCATTCGGTGGCAGTGCACAGGAAAGTGTGGTAACCATGCCTATTGTGTCTGGTTGCAGCAGGTATAGCTGGATGTCTGGCAGGCTGCCACATAGGTAGATGTCCCAGGGTGCTCGTGGTTGGGCCGCTGAACATCATGCCCCTGGCAGAGGTGACATAGCTGCAGAAGCATGTTTCAGGCTGTAATGGTGGCGCAGGCATGTATTGAGTGTTACACCAGACAGGGCCTTAGGCTACAGAGGGCTGCTCTCGCATTTGTAAGCAACAACCTCCGTGAAGTGTTGGGTGCCATCCATGCTTCTACAGAGCAAGTGGACAGATGGCATGATGAGATGATGGCCCTCATCAGCCGTGGTGTGTCTGTGCTTCAACATGTGGTGGGGATGCAGTGACACCCGCATGGATGTGGGCCAGCAACACCAACAGCTGGCAGTCAACATGGGCATGCTAGGACACCAAAGGACTCCCGTAGTGGCAGTAGTAGCCCTGGCAGTGCAGGGGGTATGCTGTCCCCTCCACACCACAGCAGGCCATTTACACGTGGTCCTGGCCAGTCCCAGGAGGGACCTGGTACCAGCAGACAAATGTCATCAGCAGATGAGAGTAGCACATCAATGCCTGTACCTGGATGTGCCCGTAGAACCCCTGACAGGCACAGTCCACGTGTCCATGGCCAGAGGCAGTGAACTGCACACCCTGCCAGGTATGGCCTGCAGCTGTCCATAAACACCTGTGTAGTGCAGTCACATGGCAGAACTGTGTGCATGCATACCCACACACTATGCAAACACACCTAGGACGACCTCATACCTACACACACCACATTACCTCAGCCAGCTCCCCAGAGTACACCCCTCACCCACACACATGGTGTCAAATGTATGGCCCACCCTCAGCCTCTGGCAAACCAACACCACACCCTGTGCATATGACGATACCTGTGCCCCATCCCTGTCATCCATACCATTGATGCAGGGACAGGCTGATATGGTTTTGATGCACACGGTGACTGTACAACAGTGTACCACAGTTCTGCAGTGTAACATGTTGTAAAGAGTAGAGTGTGAGGCATATTTGGCAGGTAATGTAGCCATCCAGCAATGATGCCTTCTAGCTGTTAATAACACTGCTTGGTTGTGGTCTCTCAAATGTTATGCAATTGTGTTGTAGGTGTACATGTTTCAGCATGAGGATGCCCTGTGCATATGATGATACCTGTGCCCCATCCCTGTCATCCATAAGACATTGCAGGGACAGGCTGATATGGATCTGATGCACATGGTGACTGTACAACAGTGTACCACAGTCCTGCAGTGTAACATGTTGTAGAGAGTAGAGTGTGAGGCATATTTGGCAGGTAGTGTAGACATCCAGCAATTATGCCATCTAGCTGTTGGTAACAGTGCTTGATTGTGGTCTCTAAAATGTTATCCATGTGTGTTGTAGGTGTACATGTGTCAGCACAAGGATGGTCTGCAGTTATATTGCACAACGGGGTATGTCACTGTGCTGACACCATGGCAGTGACATATCTGGGGTACAGTCAAACACATTTCACAGGTTACTATACTGGGTATTGCCTGTGCCACATGGACAAGTGGCCCACTGAGGCATGTATATCCTGCAACCTGATGTAGACCCATCCACATACACGCACACTGTTACTTGCCAACACTGGGACTAGACCCCTACCTAGCAATGTCGTGATACTGATATGTGTGTGGCTTACATTGCACAAAAACTACCTTAACCATACTGTATCTGACAGGCCTTGTTCTGCCCAGCAACAAAATGAACAACCCTTGCAGGGCTTGAACACAGGACCCTTTATACTTAAGTCACAACACTTAACCACTACACCATGACCATTGACCATTGTGGAGAGAGCTGTCGTTTTACCACTATAGCTGTCAATACATATATTGAGTAGTATTGAACAATTGCCTTTACTTCCTAAATTGTGAAGTCCTTGTTATTAATATGACTGTTGCATCAAATATGTTGTTTTATGACACATAGCAGATACATACGGTGAGATACATTTGGGGGGGGTATACACAACTATGACATTTACTCATGACAGGAATATGGTTGCATACATATCATAGGTGTATATATGTCTACATGTACATACACATGTATACTCATACATATGTCTGTATACACATCTGTAAAGTGCTACATATATATGGCCATGTGTACATCTCTTCGTATGTACATATGCTTACATATATGTACATATACGTATATGTACATATGTGTATATATAGGTATACGTATATGTACATATAGATATATGTGTATATAGCTATATATGTATGCACAACCTATGTGTACAGATGTGCCTAGTTATATTGGTATGTATATATATATATATATATATATATATATATATATATATATATATATATATAAAACTATCTGTGCATACATATCTATTCTGATATACCTACTACTATCAATATATCTGTAGATATCCATACGTATATGTGCATATGTATCACTATCTGTATATGTGTAGACATATATTGCTCTGTATATGTATATATCTGGGTGTGCATATGTATATCTATGTACATATACATACCCATCTATATATGTTGATATGTATATGTGTAATCATATATATAGATATCTGGATAATTATATGCACATATATTTTCACCATATGTCCTGGACATGTAGTGCAAGGGGATGTCAGGTATGTATAGCAGGTATATTAGTAGACTATTGCTACTGTAACTGGGATTGCCTTCACAGACATGGTGTGTATGGGAGGACACATCTGCTTTCCACATGTGTGCCATTGGCTACTGACAGACATCCTAAGGACATCATAGTAAAGTACCGCTGCTAGCATGTAATGCCCCTGTGGACTGCAGCAGAGATATTGGCCAATATATGTGGACATTCTGAAACACTCTGTGCAGTCCAGAGGTATACACAGAACCCCTTAGTGCAAAACATGTGTACCATGCCTGACAATATGGATGTTAGCAGCCATGTAGATGGGTGTAACACATAATGACTGGTATACATATGCCACCATAGGTTATGTATTCACACACCCCTGTCTGGCCTGACACATAATAACCACTGCTACAGGGATGCCATAGCCACATACTACCCACTAGATATTGATATACATCTGTACAGCATCCCACTGCTCTGTCTGACATACATGAGTGTTAAGGGAGGCCTGGCAGCAGCACACCTGGCAAGTATCTGCACATGACATCTCATTGGGTAAGTGCACTAAGCTGCTAGGCATGTAACAATGCACTGTGCAGGCTACAGACAGACTGGCTCAACACTAGTCTACATTTCCTATGGGGGAATGCACATGTACCTGCATATATAGCAGGCTATGTAGGCATGTCACAGCACAGGGTAAGATACACCTGTGTGAAAGTGCATGACCACAACGAATGTGAACACAGCCCCAGCCACATATGGTAAGCTAGCATAATATTACAGTATATGGACTATCTGTTCAACACCATCCTCATATGTGCCACTCACAGACTAACCCTACATATACTGGGTTGCTACATGGTTTGGTCTGCTGGCTGTCTGTGGTATGGGACATGTGTGTGTATGGCTCTACAAACATGTAAGCCAATACAGTAAAATACAGTGGAGCAGCATGTAACATCAGATATGATGGGACATATAACAATGCCATCTACTACAGTCTATACACAGGCTAAAGTACATATTAACAATACACACACACTGCCGACATTCACCATAGGTAGACAGACCTCAGTACTGTACAAACGACCACAGAATGTCCAGGTTATGTCATCAAATATAACCCCTACTGTACATAACATGTGTAGCAGTCTGATATCTCACTGGCTTGTTATCAGATATGATGACACTAATTATGTTGTACAGCACATACGCACCTCTTAATGCACGACATATGTACAAAGGTTGACAGAGTTGTGGCTGGAAGCACACACACAGGGCCAGTATTGACATCTTGCTGTGATAACCTCATGCATTTACTGTTGTAACAGGGTTTGTCGCAACATATGTTCTATGAGGGATATGAAATCAGTAACTGTCATGGCTTTCACCATCTACAGACTGCAATCCTCACACTACCTTCTACAGTTCACAGATAAATGCTCTGTGGGTAACACATGAAACCAAGGGCACAACACACTGCCCAGTCTGCAGATGACCCTACAGATGGGGATTCCTCATAAACATAGAACTGACATGGCAGGTATTGAAACATGCAGGACAGCCATATCCACACACACACACATCGGCCACCAAACCAGGACCGAAACACTAAAGGTGGAGGAGTGTCAATATTCACCAAGGATATTCACACCACCAGGCTAGTTGGCCAACACAATGTGTCTGAAATTCTCCAAGTGCAACTAACACTAGGTAAGACTGCAATCCAAATTGTAGCTTGCTACAGATCCCCCACCATACCCCAAGATTCTCACTACACCTTTCTAAACATACTGGAAAATATTAAGATAGAACCAAACACCCTAATACTGGGTGATTTTAACTACCCTGCCATTAACTGGGAAACTACTCATGTCCCAACACCTTTATAGCGGTTCTTGGAATTCATAAATTCCAACGCCTGGATCAACTAATCCATAGTCCTACCAGGGGCTCCAATATCCTAGACCTGGTCATTACCAACATGGGAAATCAATGCTCCATACCTATGGTCACCCCCTCGTTAGTCAGGTCTGACCATAAGCTAATCACCCTTAACATCCACATCCCACCCCACCCCCAGTAAAGAAACCACCATAAAACTTCTCCAAAGCCAACTTCATGCTACTCAAGTCAGAAGTGACAAACTTCATGACACCCATGCAGGGAACTGAAAGTTCAACTGCTGAATCCTACACTAAGGCACTGTACGAGCACATCCACTCATGCATGAATCGTGCCATCCCAAATAGAACCAAAATGCTCTCATCCAAATAAAGGAAGCCAATCTGGTGGTCCCCTGCCATAAACAAACTTTACAACAAAAGGAAGAAACTTTTGCAGAAAAGAGGAAAATCCCAGGGTGCAAAAAACTCCCTTACTAGCCTCAGTAAGAAACTGAGATGCCTCATAAAATCCTCCAAAGCTAGTTACGAAAATAAAATTGCCAAAGATTCCAAAGACAACCACAAAGCATTCTATAACTATGTCAAGAATCTAAATGGCAATGCTCAGATCTGCTCTGAGCTAAAACAGAATGGCATTAAATATACTGATCGAAGGATATTGCCAATATCCTGGCAGATCGATTCAGTGCCAACTTCACCCCTCTCACCCCTAAATGGCCCATCTCAATATCGGAAGATTGCCAAATTCCAGTAATAATGGCCACACAGGTACAAAACGCACTCTCTAAAGCCAAGAATACAGCATCCATGGGACCAGATGACATCCCGAGCTGTGTACTACATGAACTACAATATGAACTGGCACCTCACCTAAGTGTCATGTTTAATCATAGCCTCACCTCAGGTTTCGTGCCCACTGAGTGGCGCAGAGCTACAGTTATCCCAATCCACAAGGGGGGATCCACCTTGGATCCCATAAACTACCGTCCCATCATTCTGACAAGCCTTATCTGCAAGGCCATGGAGCGTATTATCATGGAACTTATAAACAAAGACATTGGCAACCTTCAAACACTGGACCCCACCCAGTTTGGATTTGTGAAGGGACGATCTTGTCTCCTGAACCTGATTGACTTCTTTGAATCAGTCTCCAGAGCCATGGACAAGGGTAAGGTGGTCCACACAGCCTATCTAGACCTTGCCAAGGCCTTTGACACCATCCCCCACTCTGGAATCATAGATAAACTTACTAAGTTGGGCATTAATCCCTATGTCACCCAATGGGTTGCTAAATGGCTTACTGATAGAACCCACACTGTAAAGTAGCCAACTCCAAATCCAGCTCCAGACAAGTGACAAGTGGAGTACCTCAGGGTTCAGTCCTGGGGCGCTCTTGTTTGGCATCTACTTCTCTGAAGTACAGGTCAACACTAAGGGACTCTGGCTAACAAAGTTTGCAGATGACTGCAAACTGGGAGCCATTATTGAATCCCAAATGATGTGGATACTCTACAAAGGGCCTTACAGAAACAGATGCTTGGTGCCAGAGCCATGGGCTCAAGCTCAATGCCAAGAAATGTATTGTTATCCCCTTTGGGAAAAACATGTATCCATGAATTACCATATAGGTGGCAGTACACTAAACACAGAAAGTGTGATAAGAGACTTAGGGACACAGGTGGACAGTGGTCTCACCTTCGATAACCACATCGCCACAACAGTCAGGAAATCCTTCTATGTGGCACACCTCATCACGAAGGACTTTTCATGCAGAAAAAAGGTGGTCATTGTCCCACTGTACTCATCCCTCATTAGACCCATTATAGAATACAATGCCCCATTTGGTATGTACCTCTCAAGACATCTGCAACAACTGGAAAGGCCTCAGAAATACCTCACTAAAAGAAGCAGCCTAAAGCAGATGCCCACGCTGACCACCTTAAAAAACTCCAGCTATACTCTGTCGCATATCGTCTACTCAGAGGCGATCTCTGTTTAACATACAAGGCCATGTCAAACCCAGAGCTGTTGGACATGCTACACTTAAAGAAATCCCAATCCGTCAGAGCTACACGCTCCAGGGATCTAAACCTTGTCATCACAATAAACAAAACATGCTGGAGGGATAGGTTCCTGACCCAGAGACTCCCCAGACTCTGGAATAGATTGCCCATACATGTCAAGCAGAGTGCCTCTTTGGACCTCTTCAAGAGGAACCTTGATGATTGGATGGGAGAAAGGAAATTCACCCCAGGGATCACGTCAGTCGCCCTGCTAGACAGGGGTTCAGGAAAGTAAATGTGGGAAGAAATATCCAGGGTATTGTTATGGCTAGGCTTGTATAGGCCCTAGGGCTGATAGCCTAGTACCAACCTATGAACCTATGAACACTGTTAAACCAACATTACTCCAAATGCAGTATAGCAGCACTTACAGTCTGTAGTCAGGTCAGGCACACCCCCCTCCTGTGTGTTGCCCTGTTTCCACAGTGTATGTTGTTAGAGGTAAATCCCCAGTCCATCTGAGATGCTGTTTGCCAAACAACAGATCTAGTTCCTGCTCACAGTGAATGAAAAGGGCCAACACCAACATGATGTTCTTAGATATTAGAGTATGTTTCCATGCAATTGGCTATGGGAATGTTACCACAGCTGTTCCACATGCAATCAGCTGGAGGAGGGTTGCAATTCATGCAGAGGCCATCAGCTGATCATGAGCATCACTTAAAATACACATGCTGCTGCCAAGCAAAGTAGGTGTAGGTCTCCACATCCACCAGTGAGGGAGTGAGAGAAAAAGACAGCGGCAAAGACAAGTTAGGGAGTGGTGGGGGAGTAAAACCTAAGAATATTTGTGTCACACACCTACCAGCACAGGGTATCAAACCCCTGATGACTATGTAGTGCTATCACATTTCTATGCAGTTATTGGATGCGCCACATAGGTTACATATTGTGGAGCCCTCAGACCGTATATGTGATGGTGAGTGACATCTGCAACAGGGATATGGTAGCTATACGGTAGGTGTAGTACATGTGCCTGTCCGCATGAACAGGTACCAGCTTCAACACAGCCACATTCTCACAGGGATGCACTCACACTGACACACTTGGCAGGGTCAGGAATACAACCCATCACTAGTGAGATTGCCACAACACATTACTGTGCAGATATCACACGCACCACAGGGGTCATACAGAGGTGATATGGGCAAAGGGTATGGGGAGGTGTCTGACATCAGATGGCATGCTTCAGTATGCCAATGGGGGTTGTAGTGAGTGTGGATGTGATCATACACATCATACAACACACACACACGCACACAGGCTGCCAGTACTGACATGCATGGGTGCATTTCTGCACGGGTGTGTGGTGCCAACTGTGCCAGATGGCTATACAAGGCTAAGTGATGGGTATACCTTGGCATCAGGCACATGACAATAGTCAGCATTGTGGCTCAGGGCTGTTGTTTCTGCATTTGCCCGCACAGGTGGGTATTGTATCCCCCATCCAGTCACCTGGGTGACTATTGTGTGTGGCCAATGCTGTGCATTGCTTGCCATGTATGTGTTCCTTAGTCCATGATATGGACAGTGTCTGGGATGTGCACACCACCCACACTGCATGTACAGTGACATGTGGAACTGTACCTGGGGTGTCTGGTCCATGTTGTGTACACAGATTATCATCAGATGTGCCAGTCTTGGCCACCTGTGGCGGGAACTGGTAATGGACTGCAGGTTTACCCTGCACCCACATTGATAGCATGTTAACAGCATTCCCTGGTGTCAGTGGCATAGCTCCATACAGGGCATGTTTTCAGGCAGGGTATGTCCTTTGTAGGTCACATGTGATGGCACCACAGGTGTTTCAGGTGTCCAGTGGGGAACATGGAGAAGGTGCACTGTCTGCATGTACATGCCTATTGGACAGATGGACAGGATGCCATGCCCTCTGTAGCCCACTGCAATCACTCCATAGTTACTATCAGTGACCAATATGCAGTGTACTACCCACATATTGGCTGTTGCCTAGGCATGTGTGTGTGTGTGTGTGTGTGTGTGTGTGTGTGTGTGTGTGTGTGTGTGTGTGTGTGTGTGTGTGTGTGTGTGTGTGTGTGTGTGTGTATGGGACATGGGTTGAAAGTGTGCTCTGGGTAATACTGGGGTTGCTAACTGTGATTGACTGGCCTTGATGTTACATATGGGTATGGATTTGCACCCCAGCTCTTGGCTATTTCACATCTGTTATCCCTGTATGGTGGACATTGTGATATATACTAGGGCCACCATATAAGAAATTTGCAAAACCCGCTCCCCATTGGGCCCAGGTATCACACACTCACACCCACCTCCACAGAGGATACAAGTTACATGTACACACACACATATCTGTTACGTCTGGGAGTAGAACCCCTACCTAACTAGTTTATTACACTACAGCAATACACAGTTATAGTACGTGCCACAGAGATTACTGGAGGACTTCTACCCCAAAGGTGTATATCACATTGGATGACATCAACAGGAATGGCAAAGTAGGACATTTGACTTGTAGTGAGTGTGGCTAGGCTAAAATGCATTGCTCCTTACACAGACAGTGACACACACACAAAAGATCAACAACCAACATGTGTGGATATAGAGCCCCTAACAGAAGTCTATATCATACTACAGCATAGAGCTGTTATAGGATGCACCACATGGATTACTGGAGAACTCCTTCCCCAAAGGTGTATTCAACAATGAATGACATCAGCAGGATTGCCAAAGTAGGGCATTTGAAATGTACTGTGTGACTACCCTAAAATGCTTTGCTCCCTACACAGACATTGAAACACACGCAAAACATCCACAACCGACATGTGTGGATATTAAACCCCTAACAGAGGTCTATATCACACTACAGCATGGGGCTGTGATAGGACGCACCACAGGGATTACTGGAGAACTCCTTCCCCAAAGGTGTATGTCACAATGAATGACATCAGCAGGCTTGCCAAAGTACGGCATTTGAAATGTACTGAGTGTGACTAGCCTAAAATGCATTGCTCCCTACACAGACATTGAAACACACACAAAACATCCAGGACTGCCATGGGTGGGAATAGAACCCTACCAGAGTTCTATATCACACTACAGCAGCATGCAGTTACAGGACACGCTGCGGAGATTACTGGCTACATCCTTCCCAGAGGTGTATTTCTAGGTGGATAACATCAGCAACCTTGCCAAAGATGAGCATTGGAATTGTAGGGAGTGTGACTACCCTAAAAAGCATTGCTCTCGACACAGACAAACAGATGCACCCACTTACCAAGTCTAGGATTAGAACAGTTATCTAACTAACTACAGCAGTACACAGTTACAGGAGGTGCTATGGAGACTACTAGGCTACAGCTTCCCAGAGGTTTATTTCTAGGTGTATGACATCAGCAGCCTTGTGAAAGATGAGCATTGGAATTGTAGGGAGTGTGACTACCCTAAAACACATTGTGCTCTACACAGACAGTCACACACACTTGCCATGTGTGGGATTAGAACAGCTACCTAACTAATTTATCACACTACAGCAGTACGCAGTTACAGGAAGCACTATGGAGATTACTGGATTACAGCTTCTCATAGGTATATTTCTAGGTGGATGACATTGGCAGCCTTTTCAAAGATGAGCATTGGAATTGCAGGGAGTGTGACTACCCTAAAAAACATTGCTCTCTACACAGACAGACACTTGCCAAGCCTGAGATTAGAACAGCTACCTAACTAATTTATCACACTACAGCAGTATGCAGTTACAGGAGACACTATGAAATTTACTGGGTTGCAGCTTCCCAGAGGTGTATTTCTAGGTGGATGACATCAGCAGCCTTGCCAAAGATGAGCATTTGAATTGTAGGGAGTGTGATTACCTTGAAATGCATTGCTCTCTACACAGATAGAGTCAGACAGACACAAACTTGCAAAGTCTGGGATTACAACAGCTGCCAAACTAATTCATCACACTACAGCAGTATACAGTTACAGGATGCGCTATGGAGATTACTGGGCTACAACTTCCCAGAGGTGTATTACTAGGTGGATGACATCAGCAGCCTTGCCAAAGTTGAGCGTTTGAATTGTAGGGAGTGTGACTACCCTAAAAAGCATTGTTCTCTGCACAGACACACACACACACACACACACACACACACACACACACACACACACACACACACACACACACACACACACACACACACACACACACACACACACACTTGCCATGTTTGGGATTTGAACTCCTACCTAATTACTTTATCACATTACAGCAGTACAAAGTTATGGTACACGTCATGGAGATTACTGGGCTACATCTCTCGTAAGGGTGTATTTCACAGTGGATGACCTTAGCAGGCTTGCCATAGTAGGGCTATGGGGAGGGCAGTGTGTGTGCATGGGCCATAACCCATTCATCTAGAGGTTGACATGCCACATGTGGGCACACACAGGGTCATATTTCACAGGTACGTGTATACAGCTGCTAGATGACTACTTCCTTGTACAGTCATGTTGCACAGCTGGCACGTGCACCACATGGTCTGTAATGCTGACAAATACTGGTGGCTAGTATCTGCAGTGAGTGACATCTGAACCTGATGTGGTTGGGGCCCTTTGGCTGTGTGCTGGGTGGGACAGGCCTGGATGGTTCCTTGTCACAGTCACCCTCTTCCACACATCTATGTATGTCTACCGTTGGCTTACTGTTGTCCTTACATATATGTCTGTATTCCTATCCACTGTGTGTGTAAAGCATGCATAGTGCATACTGACAAGTGTCTGCACTAACAGCTGCAATTGCCAGATATGTCTGGTCCACTGGTTTTTGCAGACATGGCCTTCATGTGTTTGCCTGTGAGCATGCCCAGTATGGCCTTCTGCATTTAATGTGTGGATTGAGTCCAGGTAGTTTGTACTGCAGTGCTAACCTTGGTGTTGTACACCAACAGGTGGCATGCTGTTTCTGCAAGGTATCCATCAAGCATTTGGCATTGACTGTTCCTACATTTCTGCATAGGATGAGGGGGGGGGTTCAGCCAACTATTTCTACATTTCTACACAGGATGGAGGGGGGCACACCTGGCTGTTATTATATTACTGCATGGGGGGGCACACCTGTCCATTTCTACATTTCTACACAGGGTTGGGGGTGTACACCTGACTGTTATTACATTCCTATGTAGGGTGGGGGGGCACACCTGACGATTTCTACTTTTCTACACAGGGTTGGGGGGCACACCTGACTGTTATTACATTACTACGTAGGGTGAGGGGGCTCACCTGACTATTTCTACATTTCTACACAGGATGGGGGGCACACCTGACTGTTATTACATTACTACATGGGGGGGCACACCTGTCTATTTCCACAGTTCTACACAGGATTGGGGCGGGCACACCTGGCTGTTATTACATTACTATATAGGATGTGGGGGACACACGTGATACTTGTACACATTTGCTATGACTGTACTGGTATGTCAGGTATGCCATTTCATTCTGTATTGTTAACTATCATGCTGACTAGAGGCATACCAGTGTACTACAGATCATGGCTTGGGTTGCCCTACATATTATTGTCTGACTTCCTACCCTTCAGAACTAACATCCCACTGCCTGCCCTGCTGTACTCTGTCTGTGTAGGCCTGGGGGGAGGTTAACCATAGCCATCATTCAGGAGCCACGGCACAGGCACTGTTTGGTTTTGTCTATACCTGTCCTGCTGGCTGAGACTGTTGTTGGGTATGTGAACTGCCCTGACTGGCATGTGTGGGTCATATGGACACACATTTCACTCAGCACATTTCTTGCAGTGGGTTTTGTCACCCTGTGTAGCACTGGCTTCTATGGTGACTGCAGTATGTGTTACAGATGTCATGGTGCCACTATGGGTGTCTACTGTCTGCTGCCATAACATTCAGCCACTCAATTCCTTTGCATGCTCACATCCATACCATAGATACAGGTAACGACAAATTCTACTCCATTTGGCAATTGGTAGGTTGATTGACTTACCTTGAGGGTGTACTAGACTTGTGGATGGTGCTGAAGGGCTGCCTAGGTCGGATGCACATAGTACACTCCCTATACATGTTTGAGCACAGGTAGTGTCATGTTTGGTATTCCTGTTACTGTATGTGCGAGTCAGAGAGAGAGGTGTCATTCCCTGGGTCCCTACTGTGTCAATGTATGTGCTATGCATTGTCTCTTTGCTGCAGCCTTGGCATACTGAGCATGCTTCCATCTGCCTACTGGGGCAGGTTCAGGTTGTTCCTCCTTTGAGTCACTCTGTGCTTGTGCAGGCCTTAGCATTGGTGGGGGGGGGGTGCTGTGTGGCCCTGCCCCATGCTGTTCCTGCTGCAGCTGTTTCCCCACGATAATAGTGTGTAGTATAGCACATGCCATAACAATTTGGGTACATGTAGCCAGTGAGTACTGCATGGCTCCACCAGATGTGTCCAGACACTGGAACCTTGACCTAAACATCACAGACACATGTTCTATTATGTCTGGTCTGTGTGTGTGCCTCATTATGTCATTCTTGTTCAGGTGTGTGTGCATTTCTGATGGGTGTCATCAGCCACGGCTCCAGTGTGTAACCAGCATCCCCACTAGATCACTGTAGGGGATGTCCCCATTGGCAAATCTCTGATACAGCTGTGTCAGATGCCATATGTGGGAATCGTCATAGCTTCCAGGTCACCCAGCACACATTCATTATAATGCCCTGGGCATCACATACGACCTGGCAGTTGATGGAGGATGCCTCTGCAGTTGATGTAGGCCCTACCCTGCTCACGGGGTGGTGCTTTGATGCATATGTGCATGCAGTCTATAGCACCCACTACCCCAGGCTATTCTGCTATTTGGTGGAAGAGACATATATTGCTGGCCAACACCTCACGGGTGTTGAGGAAATATACATGCTCACTGGCATGTGCTGACATGGCATCCAGGAACTGGTAGAATACTCTGGATGTGGTGACATGGCATCCAGGAACTGGTACAATACTCTGGATGTGGTAACATGGCATCCAGGAACTGGTACAATACTTTGGATGTGCTGACATGGCATCCAGGAACTGGTAGAATACTCTGGATGTGGTGACATGGAATCCAGGAACTGGTAGAATACTCTGGATGTGCTGACATGGCATCCAGGAACTGGTAGAATACTCTTGATGTGGTGACATGGCATCCAGGAACTGGTAGAATACTCTGGATGTGGTGACATGGTATCCAGAAACTGGTAGAATACTCTGGATGTGCTGACATGGTATCCAGGAACTGGTAGAATTGGATGTGGTGACATGGCATCCCGGAACTGGTAGAATACTCTGGATGTGCTGACATGGCATCCAGGAACTGGTAGAATACTCTGGATGCTGATGCCTGTGAGATCCCCATGATATACCCAGTTGTGCTTTGGGAGGTACCCGTGGCTAGTATTCCTAGGCCTACACATACCTTGGTATCCACTGGGATGGGTTCCCCTTGGTCAGTTTGGTGTGGCCAGCACAGCTCAAATATTTGCTGTAGGAGGTCTCTGTCTACCCTATAGGGCTCCACTATCTCCAGCTCATGTAGCCCCTGGTAAGTTACCTGGGTCTGTACACTCTTCTCCATCTCCTCACTGTGGGTTGTTCGGCAGCATTCACATCCTCACCACCCTCAGCCTCTTGCACATGTTGTTCTATGTTGCCTGCTGCAGCCCTTCTCATTTTGTAGGTTTGTTTGTTACAATTTCCCTGCTTGTATGCACCGGTGATGTAGAGTATGCTTAGTTTATAGTAGTGTTCTGGGCTGGGCTGGTCTGCTGCCTGTGTGATTGGCTGATTCTGATACATTTCACCTGCCAGCTTAGCAAGTTCTCCTTGATTACCTTCTTACTGCTGTTTTCCCTTCCCATTGCCTTCCTGTTTAAGCCCGTGTGAGCGCCACACAAACAGAGTGCTGAAATGTGCACACTGCTGCTATTTCCTGGTTTAACTTCTTTTTTCTTCCTGTAAAACCCGGTGCGCGGCACGCACACCCGCTTAGGCTTTGTAAAGAGCGCTAAGCAGGTTTAGTGGTAAGCTAGGATCAAACCCAAGCCACAGGACTCCAATCCACTTACAGTATGCCTGACACACCCACCCATGATGTCACCTAACTCCTAGGCTTGCACCAAGCTATTCCTACTCTTACACTGTTGGGACCTAACTCACATGCTGGGGAAAACTGGGATTCACTATGCTTCCCCTCATTTGCATAGGATTGCCTGCTAATGCATAGTTACATGTCTCACACTGAGCATCCCCCCTTAGCAACCACTACTCACTGTCCAGGTTGTCTTCTGTCTGCCATTGACTTGCATGGCAGACTACTGATTTTAGTTAGAATGCTTAATTTAGGTTTATTTTGTTATTTTTCCCCCGATCCCATTTGAGTGCCGCTGCCCTACGCTTAAACAGCCGTGATCGGCTAAAAAAAATCAAAGTGATTTCTGTATTTTTTTTTTATTTGCAATGCCAATGGCCTTATTATTTGCTATTGGCATGCTTACTACATGATATGCAGCCTTTATTTGGGGCTGTCACAGCTCCGTTTTGGATTTTGCAGAAATGTACTCTGTTACTTACCGAGTACATTTCTGCAGATAGCACTAGTCTTGCACGGACTGTTGCAAGCTTCCTGTATTGCAAAATCACCTCATTTGCATAGATTTCTCCTGCAAATTGGGTGATTTGCATACCAGGGCTTAGTCTGTGCAGGATTAGTACAGGAGCGCTCGTGCACGCCCCTGCAGGTTTTCCTGGATCGCACGGCAGACATATTGCCTGCTTGAGCTCCTGCAAGCTTTTAAGAATCCAGGGGAAAGTCTTAACCTGGTGATGAGCATGTGCAGGACCAGGATTGGTTAAAAAAATAAAATAAAATAAAATAAAGCAAATCCTGTTTACACTTTTGTGTGTGTCAGTTGTTGAGAAAGGATTTGAGCTATTAGAGTACCAGGAGTGATCCCAGCTCTTAGCAGTTAGGCTAGAAGGAGAGCACAGTCTACAAGATAAATGTTTTTGTGAGACCGATGAAAAGGCAGCCTGCAATCTGTATATCATCATCAGACCCCTCATTATAAAATGTATCCCTAGCCAGAAACTGTGCTAATAACATCATAAGGTAATGTGTAACTGAATATTTTAGTTGGTTGTAAGTTAGTCTTCCTAATATTTTGGCTTGAGTTGTTAAGAATAATTGTCCTAAAGTCATTGGTAGAGGAGAGTTTGGAGATCTTGCGTAGAGGTTTAGTTATGAAAATATTTTTTTGTGGGGGCCACAATTCCTTTAGTGAGGTAGACGCTCTATATTTACTCGAGGCATAACTCATCCTCTGAGCATTACAAATCATGGCACTGTCCTTTAAAAATCATAGAGGGTCAGAAAATGAAGCAGTCATTTTATTTTTCAGCAGGAAATTTTTGGTTTGCTTAATTTGACCATTATTGATGTATATGCCCTGAAAAGGGTATAATTTTATGAAGAAAATTAGTAACCTAAGGAGGATCATTGGTAAATTTGATGGCATGAATCTTTCTCCTACACCTAAAGCATAGCAGTTGAGAGGTATGGCTTGAATGGATGCAGGGTATAAGCTTTCTAAAGCAACAGTGGAGGTCAGCTTTTCTGACTAGAGTGTCTGTTGGGACTCTTGTCTAGGAGAGCTGCTGTGGCACTAGATTTTAGACATTTAAAGTAGAAATGGGGAGGGGAAGAGGTGAATTCTAATGTGAGGTACATCACCCATTATGGCTCACAAGCCACAAACCTCTCAAACCTCCAGTATACTAGAAGCAGATGAAAACTTTCTATAATTCCCAGTGGCATTTAGGGCAGTCATTGCTAACTAAGATCTCGAGTTTAGGAAGATCCTTCATATTGGGTTTCTCTAGTATTATATTGGGTGCACACAGCTAGGCTTATAAAGACCTTTGGGTCAATAGCACGATAACCACCTATGAACCATAGGTATATATGGTGTTGTGCAATTTATACAAGCATTGCACTTCCCGTTTTGAATCTGTTTACCGTCTGTTTTTGTCCACTTGTGTCACGCTGTGTTCATCCTTTTGGTAAAATGGTTAAAAGCCAGATGCATGCACCTGCAACAGCAGCAATAAGCAGGCTAGCGCGAGCACCTGAAGTGTTTACAAAGTAAGTGTCTGGCTGCGTTCTATCCAAAGTTAAGTGTTGCACTGCCGCGGCCCACTCCAATAACCACCCCTGTGCAGTGCAGGATATTCCCTCAACCTCTCTAACTTCCCCTTTAAGTGGGGTAGAGGCATTGCTATTGTGGTCGGTGAGGCGCGTAACCTGAATTTTACAACTATCATCAGTTGGCTGGCTTTTACGTGTGTCTCTTCTTTGTTTGCACTGGTTGAGGGGAATAGAATAAAGTAGCATTTATCCTTTACAAAATCAAAGTAGTGTACAGCTCCAATATAAAACTTTAATGGATCAACGGCAAGCACTTTCACCCTTCTGGGCTTCCTCAGGCCAATATGATTCTTAAAAAAAAAAAAAAAAACACGGATCGTAAGTACCATTAATTAAGTGACATAATTTCCTGTGATACTTAAATTAAATAGTTCATTCTTTAAAATGAAAGTCAAGAACACATTTATACATTTAATTTATGCAGATATAACATTAAATTAATTAAAAACCTGAACATTTATTAAGACAAAACATGTTAAAAAGTATATAAATATAAATATATAAATGAGATATAAATATACATATATGTATATATATATATATGTATATATATATATATATATATATATATATAGATATATATATATATATATATATATATATATATATATATATATACACACACACATATATTTAAAAACTAATCAAACTTTATGAATTTAAACATTCTTTAATTTCCTCCCTGGTTCTTATTTGACTTTTCCTGCTACATAGTTCACACTGGAGCTAACGTTGGTTTATGTGGAGTACAACTATCAGTTTTGGTTTGTTCCTGAACTCCGTTTGCTTTATCATTATTTATTGTTGATGTTACAGGAGCATTCACACTTGGAGAGCTAGCTTTGTGGTTTTACTTTTTGTGACGTTTGTTTGCTATCCTGGTGACATGGCTGAACAAAATTCGAATTCCTCATCTATTGAGTTACCTTATTATCCGAATAATGGTACGAGCCTTGAACGGAACCTGAATAGGTTCAGAGAGTGTGTTTCCAGTCATGAGAATCCTCTCATGGCATATGAAGCTATCTGTGATGGGACAGAAGGAGCGTCATCTGTGGACTTTGAGGCAAATGGCCTGTCAGAATTATTAGATCGGTTAGAAGCGGACCTTTTGAAGATGAAACGACTACAAGTGCAACGCCGGCATTTTGAAGTTTGCTTGACAAGTAAACTTATACCGAGGGGTCTGAGGATCCTCAAAATGCCCACCACAGGTACTGTCTATCCTGAACTTTTATATAAGTGACAACAGATAAACATTGACTCTAGTTTATGTTACACGTCTTTATTAAATGAGGTTTTTCATCTGAAGAAACTGCATTACGTGAACGTATAAAAGAGCAACAGGACTATATTTGCTCTAACTTTTCTGGACCTATTGCAGATAGATTAATTGAACGACTGTTAGATAATGTTTTTCTGTTTGAAAAAAGGCTTTTGGAACAGAAAAGAAGTAAAATATTAAGGGATACGGCTGATTTTAAAAGCGGACATGTTTTCACTTGGCCTAAGTCTGACAATAATACTAAGCAGTTTAAACGGAATAATGGTGTTAATGATATTTTAAAAGTTAACAATGTGAATACTAAGAATGTTAACTTTACTGTGAATTCTGAATGTGGTCCTAGTAAGGATATAAATGATATAGGAAAAATCTCATATGGAATTGAGAAATACATGTGTTAAAACTGTTGCAATAGTACATCAAGATAATGATACCTCTTCCTTAATTACACCTAGAACTGAATATAGTAATAGTGTGGCTAATAATTGTGTTACTTCAGGAAATGACGATGTCCTAATTATTCCATCTGAAAAGGCAGATATAGGCCTTTCAGTAAGACAAAAGGTATTCAATTATAAAGAAATTCTGAACTGTAATGGGCCAACCCCTTTCTCGATCAGCGATTATCGCAGGGTTGGCAGGGACAGGTCGATGAGCAGATGGAGGCAGAAGAGAAAGGTCTCGGTAGAAGAACATCTAGGCCTCACTATCAACAAGATGTGGGAGAAAACTGTAACACATTAGTATGAAACATCTCCCATAGGGTTTTGTCCAGTGATGAATTAGAATTATTGAACAAGGGCCTGACATTCATTCCATCCATGAAAAGTGATCTAACTGACACATTTGTAGATGACAAAATCTTCAGTAGGAATTTACAACTAAAACTTGAATTTGGGAATTATTTCTGATATAGGGAAAGACCTATTTTTAAAAAAACGAGTACTTATATTCCAGTTCTACATCCTTTAGTCGATGCATTTTCAAAGTTGGTTGAAGATGATTTACATAGATACTATAATGAAAATAGGCATAGAAGATGGTATGGAAATTTAAATGTTAAATTAAGAACAGCATTAAATGAACTTAGGATGGATACCACCATTGTTATTAGACCTGCTGACAAAGAAGGCCCTGTGGTAGTTATGGATAGAGAGAAATATTATGATAGTATGATTGAAATGTTAAGTGACACTATTTTTTATTCTACTATTAGTTTGGAAGATGTAGAGAGATGTATCTTGAACATATCACAATTGGTTTCCAATCTTTTTGCAAGTGGTTTAATAAGTGAAGACTTGTCTAAGTTTTTTCAGGTCGAATACTCCCTTCTGCCCATTATACAGGGCCTACCCAAGGTTCATAAGGACCCTGAACAACCGCCCATGAGACCTATAGTAGCGGGTCGGGGATGGGAACTGAACCTATGTCTCTTTATGTAGAACATTTTTTGAGACCTGTAGTCAATACATACGATGACATTTTAAAGGACACCAAACAGTTCCTCATTATGCTTTATGAATGTATGGCCAACTATCCTTCTGATTTGATATATTGGTTGGTCACTTTGGATGTTCAATCCCTATTTACAGCTATCCCTAATATCGAAGGACTGGAGAGTATATGTAGATGTCTAGGGTTATATGGTAAATATTCTTTACCACAAATTAAAGTCTTAAGCTCATTGCTGGAGGTTGTACTTAAAAATAATATATTTATGTTTAATGGGACGGTTTATATGCAAAAAGATGGCGTAGCTATGGGCACTTATAGGTTCATAGGTTGGTACTAGGCTATTGGCCCTAGGGCTTATACAAGCCTAGTCATAACAATTCCCTGGCTATTTCTTCCCACACTATTTACTTCCCTGGACCCCTGTCTAGCAGGGAGACTGACATGATCCCTGGAGTGAATTTCCTTTCTCCCATCCAATCATCAAGGTTCCTTTTGAAGAGGGTCAAAGAGGTGCTCTGCTTGACATGTATGGGCAGTCTATTCCAGAGTCTGGGGAGTCTCTAGGTCAGGAACCTATCCCTCCAGCATGGTTTGTTTATTTTGATGACAAGGTTTTGATCCCTGGAGCGTGTGGTTCTGAGGGATTGGGATTTCTTTAAGTGTAGCATGTCCAACAGCTCTGGGTTTGACATGGCCTTGTATGTTAAGCAGAGATCGCCTCGGAGTAGATGATATGCAACAGAGTATAGCTGGAGTTTTTTAAGGCGGTCAGCATAGGGCATCTGCTTTAGGCCTGTGATTTTTTTTAGTAAGGTATTTCTGCGGCCTTTCCAGTTGTTGCAGATGTCTTGAGAGGTACATACCAAATGGGGCATTGTATTCTATAATGGGTCTAATGAGGGATGAGTATAGTGGGACAATGACCTCCTTTTTTCTGGATGAAAAGCCCTTAGTGATGAGGTGTGCCACATAGAAGGATTTCCTGGCTGTTGTGGTGATGTGGTTATCGAAGGTGAGACCACTGTCCACCTGTGTCCCTAAGTCTCTTATCACACTTTCGATGTTTTTCACAGGTACATGTTTTTTCCCAAAGGGGATAACTATACATTTCTTGTCATTGAGCTTGAGCCCATGGCCCACTTCTTGTGCCAATAGCTTTGCCAACTTAGTCATGGCTGATTGGGAAAATTACAAATTGTTTACTTTACCTAGTTATAAGAAGACAGGTGACAGGGATGAATTGGACACCTTTCTCAGTGAAATTAATAGTTTAACCTCATATTTTAAGTTTACCATGAATATGTCATTAACAACTATACCATATTTAGATGTTTATATAGAAAGGTTGACTAATGGTTTACTTAATACAGGTGTATACAGGAAACCTTGCCATAAGAATGCATTGCTACATAGGTATAGCATGCATCCTAAACGTAATCAAAGGACAGGCCATGAGGATATCATGACTCAATTCCAACAATGAAGCATTTAAAGGTGAATTAGCTGATTTACAGAGTAGGTTACTCCATAGATCCTATGGTTTAAAAGCAGTCCTAGAAGGCTTAGATGGGTTAGATATATTAAGGAAAGATGAAGCTGCACCATTCTTTATGGATAGGAATGCCCTAATAAACACTGAGAGTGAACCCACTAGAGAGCCAGTATGTACTGAAATGAAAGTTGCCTTGTATTATACACAAGATGTTAATAAGATTAGGAATATTTTTATTAAACATTGGGACATTTTAACTGTTGATCCAAGTATTAAAGATATAGTTGGAGTTAGACCACACTTTACATACAAGAATAGGATGAAATGACACAGACTTTTATGTTATCCTTCAGATAATAGGATGACTATATCACATACTACATGTTCTTGTACTATGCCTTGTAACAACTGTAATTTTTGCCATTATATAGATAGTAATACTTTCTTTATACATCCATTGACCTCACAAAGGTTTGATTTTAAGATAAAAGCTACCTGTGACTCAGAACATGTTGTATACCTAGCTACTTGCACGTTATGTCTGGCATTTTACGTCGGCAAAACTGACAGGAAACTGAAATACAGGATTAGAGAACATCTTTATAATATCCGGACCAGATCCTGCAAAAATGCCCTCTCCAAACATGTTATTGAAACCTCAGAGGATCATGTGTTTTAAGTTTTTACTAATGCAAATTAATATACCTGGTCAAAGAGGTGGAGATGTGAGGAATTTTACAGAAAAGTGTGAGGTGAAGTGGATTATAAAACTTAGGGCAGACAAGAAACTGGGCCTCAATGATAAAACTTCTATGAGACCCATGTTAAAAGGGAGGAAATTAAAGATTGTTTAAATTCATAAAGTTTGATTAGTCTTTAAATATATGTGCATATATATATATATATATATATATACATTTTTATATATATATATATATATATATATATATATATATATATATATATATATATATATATATGTATATATATATATATATATTTATATCTTGTTTATATATTTATATTTATATACTTTTTAACATGTTTTGTCTTAATAAATGTTCAAGTTTTTAATTAATTTAATGTTGTATCTGCATAAATTACATGTATAAATGTGTTCTTGACTTTCATTTTAAAGAATGAAATATTTAATTTATGTATCACAGGAAATTATGTCACTTAATTAATGGTACTTAAAATGCGTGTTTTTTTAAGAATCATATTGGCCTGAGGAAGCCCAGAAGGGTGAAAGCGCTTGCCATTAATCCATTAAAGTTTTGTATTGGAGCTAACGCTGGTTCTTATTTGACTTTTCCTACTACATAGTTCACATTGGAGCTAATGTTGGTTTATGTGGAGTACAACTATCAGCTTTGGTTTGTTCCAGAACTCTGTTGGCTTTATCATTATTTACTGTTGGTGTTGCAGGAGCATTCACACTTGTATAACTAGCTTTGTGGTTTTACTTTATCACAAAACTCAGTGACATTGATGTATCAGCCACATTATATTAAGTTACTTTATCGCAAAACTCAGTGACATTGACATATTAAGTTACTTTATCACAAAACCCAGTGACACTGACGTATCAGACACGTGATATTGTTACTTTATCACAAAACTCAGTGACATTGATCTATCAGCCATGTGATATTGTTACTTTATCACAAAACTCAGTGACATTGACGTATCAGCCACGTGATATTAAATTACTTTATCACAAAACTCAGTGACAAATTTTGCCTATGCATTGTTCCTTTACTGTATGTCAGTCAGAGAGGTGTCATTCCTGGGTCCCTACTGTGTCATATGTGCTATGCATTGTCTCTTTGCTGCAGCCTTGGCATACTGAGCATGCTTCCATCTGCCTACTGGGGCAGGTTCAGGTTGTTCCTCCTTTGAGTCACTCTGTGCTTGTGCAGGCCTTAGCATTGGTGGGGGGGGGGTGCTGTGTGGCCCTGCCCCATGCTGTTCCTGCTGCAGCTGTTTCCCCACGATAATAGTGTGTAGTATAGCACATGCCATAACAATTTGGGTACATGTAGCCAGTGAGTACTGCATGGCTCCACCAGATGTGTCCAGACACTGGAACCTTGACCTAAACATCACAGACACATGTTCTATTATGTCTGGTCTGTGTGTGTGCCTCATTATGTCATTCTTGTTCAGGTGTGTGTGCATTTCTGATGGGTGTCATCAGCCACGGCTCCAGTGTGTAACCAGCATCCCCCACTAGATCACTGTAGGGGATGTCCCCATTGGCAAATCTCTGATACAGCTGTGTCAGATGCCATATGTGGGAATCGTCATAGCTTCCAGGTCACCCAGCACACACATTCATTATAATGCCCTGGGCATCACATACGACCTGGCAGTTGATGGAGGGGATGCCTCTGCAGTTGATGTAGGCCCTACCCTGCTCACGGGGTGGTGCTTTGATGCATATGTGCATGCAGTCTATAGCACCCACTACCCCAGGCTATTCTGCTATTTGGTGGAAGAGACATATATTGCTGGCCAACACCTCACGGGTGTTGAGGAAATATACATGCTCACTGGCATGTGCTGACATGGCATCCAGGAACTGGTAGAATACTCTGGATGTGGTGACATGGCATCCAGGAACTGGTACAATACTCTGGATGTGGTAACATGGCATCCAGGAACTGGTACAATACTTTGGATGTGCTGACATGGCATCCAGGAACTGGTAGAATACTCTGGATGTGGTGACATGGAATCCAGGAACTGGTAGAATACTCTGGATGTGCTGACATGGCATCCAGGAACTGGTAGAATACTCTTGATGTGGTGACATGGCATCCAGGAACTGGTAGAATACTCTGGATGTGGTGACATGGTATCCAGAAACTGGTAGAATACTCTGGATGTGCTGACATGGTATCCAGGAACTGGTAGAATTGGATGTGGTGACATGGCATCCCGGAACTGGTAGAATACTCTGGATGTGCTGACATGGCATCCAGGAACTGGTAGAATACTCTGGATGCTGATGCCTGTGAGATCCCCATGATATACCCAGTTGTGCTTTGGGAGGTACCCGTGGCTAGTATTCCTAGGCCTACACATACCTTGGTATCCACTGGGATGGGTTCCCCTTGGTCAGTTTGGTGTGGCCAGCACAGCTCAAATATTTGCTGTAGGAGGTCTCTGTCTACCCTATAGGGCTCCACTATCTCCAGCTCATGTAGCCCCTGGTAAGTTACCTGGGTCTGTACACTCTTCTCCATCTCCTCACTGTGGGTTGTTCGGCAGCATTCACATCCTCACCACCCTCAGCCTCTTGCACATGTTGTTCTATGTTGCCTGCTGCAGCCCTTCTCATTTTGTAGGTTTGTTTGTTACAATTTCCCTGCTTGTATGCACCGGTGATGTAGAGTATGCTTAGTTTATAGTAGTGTTCTGGGCTGGGCTGGTCTGCTGCCTGTGTGATTGGCTGATTCTGATACATTTCACCTGCCAGCTTAGCAAGTTCTCCTTGATTACCTTCTTACTGCTGTTTTCCCTTCCCATTGCCTTCCTGTTTAAGCCCGTGTGAGCGCCACACAAACAGAGTGCTGAAATGTGCACACTGCTGCTATTTCCTGGTTTAACTTCTTTTTTCTTCCTGTAAAACCCGGTGCGCGGCACGCGCACCCGCTTAGGCTTTGTAAAGAGTGCTAAGCAGGTTTAGTGGTAAGCTAGGATCAAACCCAAGCCACAGGACTGCAATCCACTTACAGTATGCCTGACACACCCAGGCATGGTGTCACCTAACTCCTAGGGCTTTTC
>NC_056740.1:490798951-490880423 GCF_019279795.1 Protopterus annectens | reverse complement strand
ATGGCATTCCTATAAATGAATTTACATCATCGACAGTTTCAAAACTTCAGCAGCGATGATGACATCATCTCCACACTCGGAAGGTATGAGTCATGGTGGATCATCGACAGTCACAGGCTCTGCAAATAAAGTTTTTTATTTAAACAAGGTCAAGTGCTGAGTGGACATTGCAACAGTTCTTTTCCCAGTCTATGGTGGAGAATGATGGGCGAGCTAATACACAAACCAGCTCTAATCAAAGAGGTACTGTTTTACCAGTTCAACAGCCTGGTTGTAGTGGTAATGGCTCAGTTAATGCTGTTGACAATATTAAAGTAAACGGAATGGCTAATAGTACTGTTATCGGTCCTTCTTTATGTTTTAAAGAAGTGATGGATAGGAATTATGAATTTAACATTAATTCTAATGAAAGTTTTTTTAACAACTATGATATTTTAAATGGGGAAAATTATGAGGATGTGCCAACATTAAAAGAAATGATTTTTTTGTTTGAGAAAAAGCTTTTCAAATTGAAGTGTTTGCAAATAGATAATGGTTATTAAAATGTTGTTTGAACCACAAAATTATTCCACAAGGACTTAGATTTTTTAAGTATCCCTTTGGTATAGTTTATACTGAAACAGTGATAAAAGATTTTCATAACTTCTTTGATGAATGTGGCATAGGTTTGATTACACGTTTGATTAAGTATAACAATGTGGCTCTATCTAATTTGACTGTTGATACCAACAGATTAAATGCTGATATTATTAAAGACATCTAGTTCCCTGAGTATGAACAGTTATATAAAAGGGTGTTGGTTAACCTTGATAAAAGGACTCAAAAACATTTACAATAGAAAGCTGATAAAGTTTGCAAGGGACAAACAACACTATGGGGTAGGGAAGGTCTACCCAGGTCCATTTAGGAACTACAGCAATAAGGTTGTTGGTAAAATATATTCTAATCAAAACAACAGGGATGATAGGGAGAAAAAATACACGGAAAATAGGACACCTATAAATGGAAGAGATACATCAGGATATTCAGTTACACACAGGCCTCTAGATGAGTTAGATTCTTTTCCTGAACACAATGAGAATTTTTTATTACCAAGAAGGTTGGAGCATTTAGCAAACAAGACCAGGTATCCTTCAGATTCAGGCCAAGCATTCGACACCTATGGGATGAATTACAGGTGGAAGAAGGTAACGAGGAAGGGGAAATAATAGTAGTAGATGACACAGAAGGTATTCTCAGTGAATACAAAGGTTTCAAAATATTTAATTATACATCTATTACATTGACTAAGGAACATTTTTTCTCTTTTCAAAGGGTTTTAAATTTGTTAAATCAAATTATGGGGACATAGCTGATCTTTTAATAGATTTCAAATTATACCTCAGAAAGTTGAATTTAAACATTTTGTTCAACAACAATAATAATAACAATAACAACAGTAACAATATTAATAATAATAATAATAATAATAATAATAAAGATGACAACAGTAATGTTTCGTCTGAGTTGGTGAGAAGTAGTACATACAACCCACCCCTCCATCTGGTTTTATTAATGTTTGAGAAAATAGTTACAGAGGAAATATACGATGAATATACAAGAAATAAATGGAAGGCAGGACATTTCAACCTGACCACTGATGAACTGAATTTATTATATGATTTACAAACTCAAGGAACTTGTCGCATAATGAAACCTGATAAGGGAGTACTTATGGGTGAGTACTACCATGTGAGGTAGGGTGACACCCACTGTGCTGTGATTAAGGGTGAGTACTACCATGTGAGGTAGGGAGAGGCACACTGTGCTGTGATTAAGGGTGAGTACTACCATGTGAGGTAGGGTGAGGCACACTGTGCTGTGATTAAGGGTGAGTACTACCATGTGAGGTAGGGAGAGGCACACTGTGCTGTGATTAAGGGTGAGTACTACCATGTGAGGCAGGGTGAGGCACACTGTGCTGTGATTAAGGGTGAGTACTACCATGTGAGGCAGGGTGAGGCACACTGTGCTGTGATTAAGGGTGAGTACTAACATGTGAGGCAGGGTGAGGCACACTGTGCTGTGATTAAGGGTGAGTACTACCATGTGAGGTAGGGAGAGGCACACTGTGCTGTGATTAAGGGTGAGTACTACCATGTGAGGCAGGGTGAGGCACACTGTGCTGTGATTAAGGTTGAGTACTACCATGTGAGGCAGGGTGAGGCACACTGTGCTGTGATTAAGGGTGAGTACTACCATGTGAGGTAGGGAGAGGCACACTGTGCTGTGATTAAGGGTGAGTACTACCACATGAGGCAGGGTGAGGCACACTGTGCTGTGATTAAGGGTGAGTACTACCATGTGAGGCAGGGTGAGGCACACTGTGCTGTGATTAAGGGTGAGTACTACCATGTGAGGCAGGGTGAGGCACACTGTGCTGTGATTAAGGGTGAGTGCTACCATGTGAGGCAGGGTGAGGCACACTGTGCTGTGATTAAGGGTGAGTACTACCATGTGAGGTAGGGTGAGACACACTGTGCTGTGATTAAGGGTGAGTACTACCAAGTGAGGCAGGGTGAGGCACACTGTGCTGTGATTAAGGGTGAGTACTACCACATGAGGCAGGGTGAGGCACACTGTGCTGTGATTAAGGGTGAGTACTACCATGTGAGGCAGGGTGAGGCACGCTGTGCTGTGATTACGGGTGAGTACTACCATGTGAGGCACACTGTGCTGTGATTAAGGGTGAGTACTACAATGTGAGATAGGGAGAGGCACACTGTGCTGTGATTAAGGGTGAGTACTACCATGTGAGGTAGGGTGACACCCACTGTGCTGTGATTAAGGGTGAGTACTACCATGTGAGGTAGGGAGAGGCACACTGTGCTGTGATTAAGGGTGAGTACTACCATGTGAGGTAGGGAGAGGCACACTGTGCTGTGATTAAGGGTGAGTACTACCACATGAGGCAGGGTGAGGCACGCTGTGCTGTGATTAATGGTGAGTACTACCATGTGAGGTAGGGAGAGGCACACTGTGCTGTGATTAAGGGTGAGTACTACCATGTGAGGCAGGGTGAGGCACGCTGTGCTGTGATTAATGGTGAGTACTACCATGTGAGGTAGGGAGAGGCACACTGTGCTGTGATTAGGGGTGAGTACTACCATGTGAGGTAGGGTGAGGCACACTGTGCTGTGATTAAGGGTGAGTACTACCATGTGAGGTAGGGAGAGGCACACTGTGCTGTGATTAAGGGTGAGTACTACCATGTGAGGTAGGGTGAGGCATGCTGTGCTGTGATTAAGGGTGAGTACTACCATGTGAGGTAGGGTGAGGCACACTGTGCTGTGATTAAGGGTGAGTACTATCATGTGAGGTAGGGTGAGGCACACTGTGCTGTGATTAAGGGTGAGTACTACCATGTGAGGCAAGGTGAGGCACACTGTGCTGTGATTAAGGGTGAGTACTATCATGTGAGGTAGGGTGAGGCACACTGTGCTGTGATTAAGGGTGAGTACTATCATGTGAGGTAGGGTGAGACACACTGTGCTGTGATTAAGGGTGAGTACTATCATGTGAGGCAGGGTGAGACACACTGTGCTGTGATTAAGGGTGAGTACTACCATGTGAGGCAGGGTGAGGCACACTGTGTTGTGATTAAGGGTGAGTACTACCATGTGAGGCAGGGTGAGGCACACTGTGCTGTGATTAAGGGTGAGTACTACCATGTGAGGCAGGGTGAGGCACACTGTGCTGTGATTAAGGGTGAGTACTACCATGTGAGGCAGGGTGAGGCACACTGTGCTGTGATTAAGGGTGAGTACTATCATGTGAGGTAGGGTGAGACACACTGTGCTGTGATTAAGGGTGAGTACTACCATGTGAGGCAGGGTGAGGCACACTGTGCTGTGATTAAGGGTGAGTACTACCATGTGAGGTAGGGTGAGGCATGCTGTGCTGTGATTAAGGATGAGTACTACCATGTTAGGCAGGAAGAGGCACACTGTGCTGTGATTAAAGGTGAGTACTACCATGTGAGGCAGGGTGAGGCACACTGTGCTGTGATTAAGGGTGAGTACTACCATGTGAGGCAGGGTGAGGCACACTGTGCTGTGATTAAGGGTGAGTACTACCATATGAGGCAGGGTGAGGCACACTGTGCTGTGTTTAGGGGTGAGTACTACCATGCGAGGCAGGGTGAGGCACACTGTGCTGTGATTAAGGGTGAGTGCTACCATGTGAGGCAGGGTGAGGCACACTGTTCTGTGATTAAGGTGAGTACTACCATGTGAGGCAGGTTGAGGCACACTGTGCTGTGATTAAGGGTGAGTACTACCATGTGAGGCAGGGTGAGGCACACTGTGCTGTGATTAGGGGTGAGTACTACCATGTGAGGCAGGGTGAGGCACACTGTGCTGTAATTAAGGATGAGTACTACCATGTGAGGTAGGGTGAGGCACACTGTGCTGTGATTAAGGGTGAGTACTACCATGGGAGGTAGGGAGAGGCACACTGTGCTGTGATTAAGGGTGAGTGCACAGTTGGGGGAGTGAAGAACAGTGTGGGTATCTGAGAGATGAATCAGGTTAGTAATCTGGTGACTGAGCAATTGGGGATGGTGAAAGGGCCTAGCCAATGAGAGGAGAGATGTTGGTAGAATGACAGAGCATTATTTATAGTCCATAGAGAAGGTGGAAGGGCATTCCAGAATTTAACTACAGTGAAAGAGTAAAGGTATTGGCCTACAGGGAGTTTAGGTCTCTTAATTTGGATAAGTGATCGATTTTCAGGTCTTAGTGAACAGTTTGGTTGATAAAGAGTCAGAAGTGAAGACAGGGTTGGGCATTTGGAGGAATTATAGATGAATTTGTGTGCTGTGGCTAGTTGTATGTAAGTTAGGTGTTGTGGGAGTTCTAGCCAGTTCACGGATTGTAATGAGTGATAGTGGTAGGAGGAATATTTTGCTCTAGTAACGAATTTAGCAATTTTGTTATAGTAGCTCTCCATTTTTTTTTTAATGATGATTGGATATTTGTCAGAATGGGGGCACCATAGAGAAGAGAAGTTAGGAGAGAAGGTCAGGTATTCAAAGAGGAATCTGGGTAAGTACTATAGCCATAGGGACTGAGTGGATAGGGAGATTTAGAATTAGGTCTGGGGAGTGTGGCGTCAGGATTAGGGAGTGAGCAAGAGATTTAGGTTTAGAGGGCAATGTCTGGTGTTAGGGTTAGAGAGGAACTGGGAACACACTTCACAGCTGCTACGGTTTAGACACAGCACTAATATTTTTACCCTCAGTTTTAGTTTTACTCTTCCTAGATTATTGATATTCCTTATAAAAGTTAGTCCTGTTTATGAGTACATGCTTTTGTTAAAGTGTTCCATCACAGTTTTGGTATATATTGTGGCACTGTGTAACTTAAGTACCACAATGTATTTTCTACCACACTTTAGTAAAATTAAGTCATTAGTTTCTAAATAAAAAGCTTCATAAACTTTTTATTAAAAATCTGCCTACATAATTTTACAGAATCACTCACTGACATCAGTATAGGGGTAGTGTGCAATGCATCCATAGAGTTTAATGTATGGGGATCCGGGCATGCGCTGTGGTGCATCCATTGACATCTAGGGACACACACACTTCCTGCAGTGACATCACTGAAGATAAAGTTCATTGAATTTTTCAATGATGTCACACAGGGAGCCGTAACAATCTTTTGAAGGATTTCACTTTAGAAATTGTGCTATAAAACAGGCACTATTGGGGAGAAAATATAGAGCAGCACTGGAGGCAACATATGCCATGATGCATTAAATTAAGTAAAAAAGTGACAGAACAGTTTAAATATATAAACTAAACTGATACAAAGTTATACTGAAAAACTATAAATGGTTTAGTATACAAAGACCTTCTATCATGAAAAATAAAAAGTGTTCCTCTTTCTAACCCTCTGTTATGATTTTTATAGTCCAGTGCTATGATTTTTAATGCTTGGAGACTGAGAGCTATGGCCGAGAGTTTTAGAGGTATGGGATAGCCAGTGAGGTTTAGAATTAGGGTTACATCACAAATGTTGGCATTAGAGTTATAGAGCAAGTGGGAATATTATGGCTGGGGGCATGGTTTAGGGTTAGGGTTAGGTTTTGGAAGTAACTGGGGCTGTTCTGCTTAGGGGGTGATATTTGGGACTAGGGTTGGGGACGGAATGAGAGAGGGAGTGGGAGATTTAGAGTTTAGTTAAGATTATGGAGAGGTAAATATTAGGGTTAGAATTAAGGCTAGATTTAAGATTCAGGCCATGTGTTAGGGTTAGGGTTAAGATTAGGGTTACAGTTAAGACTCTGGAAAGGTGTTAGGGTTAAGTTTATGGTCAGATGTTAGGGTTATTGTTAGTGTTAAGATTCTGGACAGGTGTACGGGTGCAGTAGGATTGAACTATTGGATTGTTAAATGGTTGCCATTCCAAGCAAGTGACAGGTGACCCATGAGCTAATAGCATCCTTTTTTATAAATGTGTTATTGCTAAGGGAAGGTACTTTATGGCTTCACTAGTCTTGTATTTTATCCTGCTCAATTTGCAGGATTTCTAGGTTATTTTTCAAAGTGATTATTACTCCATTTTCAGTTGTTAGCATATGTTGCTAACTATAATTCTTTCTTTTTTTATGTCTATTACAAAAAGACATATTGAGTGAGGGGGGTTCAGGCCCAACATGGACCCCTGCAAGATGCTACTGTTATTTCAGCAGCACTAGCCGATGTTTTCTGCTGTTGTTTTTTTTCAGTTTAGTCAGTTGCTCATCCCTATGAGTGTATCACCAATGACATCAGAATGATTTTACTTCTCTGAAGCACCATTATGGTACTGAAGGTACTCACAAAGTCAAAACATGTTGCATGCACAGTAAAGCCATTAACTAATTGATATCACCTCCTCAAAGAATTCCTGAATCTCAAGGAAGGATGTACATTTTGCAGCTCTATACTATTTGATGTCTGTTAGTAGGAGGTTAGTGGCTTCCATTATGATAACTTACTTTAAGAACCATTCTATTACTGCGGTGGTGGTGCTGCGGTAGCGTTGTCGCCTCACAGTTAGACGTTGCCCGTTCGATTCTCAGTTAGAGCGTCTTCTGTGTAGCGACATGCGTGAATGGGTGTTCCTTTGTTGAAGGTTGTGCGTTAGGCCTGGCAAGCCAGTACGTAAAAATCTACTGCCAATCATTAGTGGACCGGAGTTCCTCTGTGGTGACCCCTAACCGGGAAAAGCCGAAAGACACAAACAAACAAACAAACTTTAAGAACCATTCTATAATTTTACAGACAATGGCAGTTAAGGGAGGTTGATAAGTCAATAACAGGCTGAAGCAGACATGACATCTCCTTTCATTACTGCCAAAATTATAGTTTTGGCTCATGAAAGAGGAACATCTTTACCTGGCTCTGTGTTGCAAAGGGGTAAAGACTTCACTTTCTCCAGATGACACTGGTTCAGCTAGCAGAATATGTGTTGCATGGGATGATGGAAGTGAGTGATTGAGGGCAGCTGGAGCATCCTGGGGGATGGGGGTGTAGCTTTGGCTCACTACAACAACAGCATTATGAGCCCAGTGAGCAAACATTATACCATTTAGTCTGGAGATTTTGTATGCACAGAAGTGAGCATGCTCCAACAGAAGGCAGCCATTGCAGAGCTTGCAAGGCTGCAACAGGGTGGCAGAAGTTAAGGCATACTCCCAGTGTCAGTATGATACTGCACTAACATCCTTTATTTATTTATTTTATTTATTTCCAGTTTGATTACTGGGGTGGTCCACTGGGCTCAAGGAGCCCATTTTCAGTGGAGGCCCGGGGAGAAAAGCTCCAAAATTACAAAATTAGAATAAAAAATTAAAAATAAATCATAACATTATATAATATTTTAAACAAAATGTAAAAAGATACAGAGAGATATAGCAAAAATACAGTGCATTAATAAAGACAGAAAACTAGAGGATAGTTCGTGATATACATGCAATACAGTGCATTAAGAAAAAGATAGAAAACTAGAGGATAGTTCATGATATACATGCACGGCAAGTAGGATGGCTATTGGAAAGTGAAAAGAGTCGTAGGAATATATACACAAAATGAGGAGAGTGGAGAGAGAGGCAGATGAGCAGTAGAGAAAGAGAGAATTGTTTATTGGAAAATGATTCAGGTGTGATAAGAGATAAGAAGATATACATCAGAAAAAGAGGCTAATAGTTCATAGGTTCATAGGTTCATACTAGGCTATCTGCCCTAGTGCATTTATAAGCCTAGCCAGAGTGTGTTTGGTTTTCGCCACCCATTTTAAATTCATTTTGCTATGCCCTTTTTTGAGGTTAGTATACTGTGCCTCTGTCTAACAGTGACACAGAAGTGATACCCGGGGTAAACCTATGATCTCCCATCCACTCATCAAGATTCCTCTTGAAGAGAGTCTATGTTTAGTAGAAAAGTATTGGACACATTAGATAGTGTCATTTGTTAGTCAATTTTATATAGATTTAGAGGGAAGAAGTATAAAGGGAGGGAGAGTAGACAAAAGAAAATTATGCATAGTATTTACATTATGTACATTAAAGGTTTAGAAATTATGTTATAATTTATGAGGGGAAGATGTTGGAAAAGAACAGCATGGAGTAGAAGCATTTAGTGAAGTACAAGTAGGAGTGAGTTCAGTAGGATTAGGGGGTAGAGAGCAATTACATTTCCAATTATGGGAGAGATGGGAATGGATCTCCTCACCTTTCCCAGATATAGGTCATGTTGAGCCTGGGTGAGGCTAAAGTGGATCCAATGAATCCAGTGAATGAGGAGAGGAGATCTGGGGAGGTGGGGAGATGAAAGAAAAAATAGGAACATATTTGGTTACTAATTATTGAACATAATATGTAAAGGCTGCATTAAGTTATTGTTAATATTGTGAAAGGAAAACTCCAACTTGTCCTACAATTTAACTCAGCTCTTAGGATGCTTTTCTCCCTTTAATATGGTTCCAGTGCTGTCTAAGGACCAGAAACCTGCTTGTACTTTATAACAACTTTAATTTCTTGCCTTGGAATACAAGGAAGGGAAAGACCACCCACTTTTTTTAAGGTTAACATCTCACATAATTTGCAGAGGAATTTGTCTGCATCTGCATGACATGCCACAGATACAAAAAATCTGTAGTTTACTCTTTCATGTACTGCTGACAATTTTATATGGGCAATTAGTCCTGCTGATATCAGTAGCTCAGATTGGTGTAAAACTGTTTTCCACCATGTTTGTTGCATAGAAGAAGAGAACTTATTGTTGTTTCTAATGCAGCCTTGCCTTTCATAACAAAACAAAGCAAATCGATCAAAGGAATTTGCCACCTCTTTTGACAAATTTACATAAGCAACATCACAGTATTGAAATGCTATGCTTTAAGCTTTAAATGTTTGCTGTTTATACTACTTTACATTTTAAGATAACTTAAATGGAATATCAAAGATGTCTGTGACATTTAGAGAAAAGTCAGAAAATATTTTTTCTTGTAAGTCTTGTGAAGCATCAACACATTTCCCATTTTTATGCCCTCCCATCTCAACAGGACAAAACTGTCCAAAACAGAATTTCTCTGCGGAAGTGAAACAGGTGGCAACCCTATCAACTAAGTACACTGATACTGTTTATAAGAAGGTCTTTTATGCTATCTTGTGACATCCTTTCAGAGGAGGATGGATATCTGGTACACAGATCCTTGGGAAGAGACATCTTCACTGACTTTGAGTCAGTTCTTACACAAGTTAAATTTCGTAAGGGGAATTGCAAAACCAGGATGATTGTGTGCATGGCCAAGTGTGTAGGATGCTATGCATTCTATATAGGCAAAACAGAGAGGGCATTTAAAGATAGAATGTATAAGCATCAATATGATATAAGAACTGGAAAAGAGACCAGCATCTTGTACAAACATTCTTTGTCATGCCCTTTTTTCAATGGTTTTAAATTTGGCATCATAGACCTTATTGTAACAAACAATTTTAAAGGTGGAGACATGAAAAATGCTTTGCTCAACAAAGAATTGAAATGGCAGCTTAGATTAAAGTCTTTTATTCCACCTGGCCTTAAAGAATATGTAACAATTAAACCTGTTTTGACATTTAAGGCAGAAAATATTTGATGTATTTTATTTTATTCATATAATGTTAATAAGTCCATGTATTTGTTTGTTGTAGACCTTTCATATGAGATGCTTTATGCAAGAATATAACAACATATATACAAACAATTTTTTATCCTATTTGTAACACAATTATATAAAAGTGGAATGTAAGTTGGCACATCCATCATTTAGTCATAAGACAAGATCAATTAGTCATAAGACAAGATTTTTTTATGTACTTTTTTATGTACCTGTTTAGGTACAGGGTGCACTGTTAGGGTTTTATATCCTGTAGTGAGCGATGTACAGATTTTTTAAAACATGTGTTTTTTTTTTTTTAAATAGATTTTTAAGTGCGGTTTCTTTAAATATTAATTGATATGTATTAGGAGAAATGGTATTTAAGTAATGAGCAGCAGGTGTGTCTTTTTATCTGATGAAGTCTAGTTTTCAGATGAAAGTGCTCATCTTTGTATCTGTGGTTGTGATATAAAAGTTTATTATTGCCTCAAAACGGTGGCCTGGATTCTTTTATATTTGTCAGTACTTGGTTTGCATTTCTATATTTGACTTTGAGTGTGTTTTTGTATCCAGTTGCCTGCCTTTTGGGGTGGAAGCATCGTATTGTTTTTGCACCCCTTGTACTCTACATGGAGGATTTATCTAGCAACTCTACTATTACATTAAATGATGACCTCTGTAGTTCTGACAGGGCGGTCAGAACAGGGCATGAGGTTATAAAAGTTCGGGAAGAAGTTGCTTCATTAAAAGGAGACCTTACCAGGCTCATAGAATTATTGAGTCAAAATGAACCAGGAGATGGCATTCCTATAAATGAATTTACATCATCGACAGTTTCAAAAACTTCAGCAGCGATGATGACATCATCTCCACACTCGGAAGGTATGAGTCATGGTGGATCATCGACAGTCACAGGCTCTGCAAATAAAGTTTTTTATTTAAACAAGGTCAAGTGCTGAGTGGACATTGCAACAGTTCTTTTTCCCCGTCTATGGTGGAGAATGATGGGCGAGCTAATACACAAACCAGCTCTAATCAAAGAGGTACTGTTTTACCAGTTCAACAGCCTGGTTGTAGTGGTAATGGCTCAGTTAATGCTGTTGACAATATTAAAGTAAACGGAATGGCTAATAGTACTGTTATCGGTCCTTCTTTATGTTTTAAAGAAGTGATGGATAGGAATTATGAATTTAACATTAATTCTAATGAAAGTTTTTTTAACAACTATGATATTTTAAATGGGGAAAATTATGAGGATATGCCAACATTAAAAGAAATGATTTTTTTGTTTGAGAAAAAGCTTTTCAAATTGAAGTGTTTGCAAATAGATAATGGTTATTAAAATGTTGTTTGAACCACAAAATTATTCCACAAGGACTTAGATTTTTTAAGTATCCCTTTGGTATAGTTTATACTGAAACAGTGATAAAGGATTTTCATAACTTCTTTGATGAATGTGGCATAGGTTTGATTACACGTTTGATTAAGTATAACAATGTGGCTCTATCTAATTTGACTGTTGATACCAACAGATTAAATGCTGATATTATTAAAGACATCTAGTTCCCTGAGTATGAACAGTTATATAAAAGGGTGTTGGTTAACCTTGATAAAAGGACTCAAAAACATTTACAATAGAAAGCTGATAAAGTTTGCAAGGGACAAACAACACTATGGGGTAGGGAAGGTTTACCCAGGTCCATTTAGGAACTACAGCAATAAGGTTGTTGGTAAAATATATTCTAATCAAAACAACAGGGATGATAGGGAGAAAAAATACACGGAAAATAGGACACCTATAAATGGAAGAGATACATCAGGATATTCAGTTACACACAGGCCTCTAGATGAGTTAGATTCTTTTCCTGAACACAATGAGAATTTTTTATTACCAAGAAGGTTGGAGCATTTAGCAAACAAGACCAGGTATCCTTCAGATTCAGGCCAAGCATTCGACACCTATGGGATGAATTACGGGTGGAAGAAGGTAACGAGGAAGGGGAAATAATAGTAGTAGATGACACAGAAGGTATTCTCAGTGAATACAAAGGTTTCAAAATATTTAATTATACATCTATTACATTGACTAAGGAACATTTTTTCTCTTTTCAAAGGGTTTTAAATTTGTTAAATCAAATTATGGGGACATAGCTGATCTTTTAATAGATTTCAAATTATACCTCAGAAAGTTGAATTTAAACATTTTGTTCAACAACAATAATAATAACAATAACAACAGTAACAATATCAATAATAATAATAATAATAAAGATAACAACAGTAATGTTTCTTCTGAGTTGGTGAGAAGTAGTACATACAACCCACCCCTCCATCTGGCTTTATTAATGTTTGAGAAAATAGTTACAGAGGAAATATACGATGAATATACAAGAAATAAATGGAAGGCAGGACATTTCAACCTGACCACTGATGAACTGAATTTATTATATGATTTACAAACTCAAGGAACTTGTCGCATAATGAAACCTGATAAGGGAGAGGGGGTTGTATTGTTTGGTGTACAGGAATACAACAACGTTATTATGAATATTTTACTTGATACCTCTACTTATTCACCAGTGTCATAAAATCAGATTAGTATAGCATATAGGAGAATTGATTCATTACTGGAAAAATACTTGTTGGACAATAGGATAGACAGTAAAACTTACAATTATTTAAGACAAATTCATCCCATTATACCGAACATCATTGGTGTGCCTAAAATTCACAAATCTATTGCAGAGCCTCCTTTTAGACCGATAGTGTCAGCTAAAAATTCAAAGACCCACCCTCTTGCAGTTTATGTTGATAATTGTACAAAAGAAATAATGGCTAAAACATCACATTTAATAAAAGATTCATGGGAATTTCTTAGTAAATTAACTAAAGACAAATGGACAGAAAATTGTAGCTTCCTGACCATAGATGTCAAAGACCTTTTTACTAGTATACCCAGAATTGAAGGACATGAATACTTTAGTGTTAGTCTTCATAGGTACTACATTTTTTCTAAAGATAAAATTTCTTTGATTTTAGAACTTATGGCGATGATATTAGACAATAACTACATAAACTTCCAGGGGGAATATTACCAACAAACAGGTGGTGTGGCAATGGGGGCAGCATGTGCCCCCATATATGCCAACCTAGTTTTGCTTGAATGGGAAAATAAGCACGTATTTCATAGTTCCTTTTATAAGAAAATAAGGCTGTACTTAAGGTTCCTTGACGATATTTTTATATTGTGGGATGGAACCAAGGGCACCGTGGAACAACTCATGGATTATCTTAACAGTAGTACCCCCTTTTTCACTTTCACACATACATGGAACGAAAACAGTATAAATTATCTTGACACTACTATTACAAAAACATGCAATGGATTTAAATCAAAAATCTATCGTAAAAATACTTGGTGCAACAGTTACCTGCACTACACTAGTCATCATCCTCAGGCACAAAAAAGAAGTCTTATTAAAGGTCAAGCTGTAAGAGTAGCAGGAATGACTTCAGAGTTTAATGACTAGATCAATGAGCTTACATTTTTAGGTAAAACATTTTTGGAAAGGGGGTACCCGGTGGGGATGGTAAAAGAAATACTAGATGAAGTATATAGAGGCTGGGGCAGTAAATATAAGGCCTTGTTGGGACAAACTCTGTCTAAGGTAACAAAAAGAGAAACAGAATGAAAAAATTTCTATGGGGCCTGCGTTATGGAATACAATATGTTTTCTGAATTATTCATTAATGTAGTTAGAGCCAATTGGAATACACTTAAAATAAATAAAGAGGTGTATGATGTAGTAGGTGCTAAACCTGTTTTCACCTACAAAACTGGTAAAAATTTTAAAAGAATATTTGAACAGGGTGATATGGTTAATAGCACTTTTAAAGCAACAACTTCATGTGGCAAATGTAGTTCATGCCACCTCATCTTTAGGGAAGCATGGATTAAGTTAAACAATGGTTTAAACAGTGTTGTTAAATTTCGTAAGGGAAATTGCAAAACCAGGATGATTGTGTACATGGCCAAGTGTGTAGGATGCCATGCATTCTATACAGGCAAAACAGAGAGGGCATTTAAAGATAGAATGTATGAGCATCAATACGATATAAGAACTGGAAAAGAGACCAGCGCCTTGTACAAACATTCTTTGTCATGTCCTTTTTTCAATGGTTTTAAATTTGGCATCACAGACCTTATTGTTACAAACAATTTTAAAGGTGGGGGCATGAAAAATGCTTTGCTCAACAAAGAATTCAAATGGCAGCTTAGATTAAAGTCTTTTATTCCACCTGGCCTTAAAGAATATGTAACAATTAAACCTGTTTTGACATTTAAGGCAGAAAATATTTGATTTATTTTATTTTATTCATATAATGTTAATAAGTCCATGTATTAGTTTGTTGTGGACCTTTCATATGAGATGTTTTATGCAAGAATATAACAACATATATACAAACAATTTTTTATCCTATTTGTAACACAATTATATAAAAGTGGAATGTAAGTTGGCGCATCCATCATTTAGTCATAAGACAAGATCATTTAGTCATAAGACAAGATTTTTTATGTACTTTTTTATGTACCTGTTTAGGTACAGGATGCACTGTTAGGGTTTTATATCCTGTAGTGAGCGATGTACAGATTTTTTAAAAAATGTGTTTTTTTTTTTTTAATGGATTTTTAAGTGCAGTTTCTTTAAATATTAATTGATATGTATTAGGAGAAATGGTATTTAAGTAATGAGCAGCAGGTGTGTCTTTTTATCTGATGAAGTCTAGTTTTCAGACGAAAGTGCTCATCTTTGTATCTGTGGTTGTGATATAAAAGTTTATTATTGCCTCAAAACGGTGGCCTGGATTCTTTTATATTTGTCAGTACTTGGTTTGCAATTTTATATTTGACTTTGACTAAGGAAAATAAAGCCAGGGAAATCAGCAGGCTCAGATGAGGTCACAGCAGAGATGATCAAGATGTTGGAAAGATTAGGAGAGAAATGGCTTTCCAGGATGTTCATGGCAGTATGGAATGATAGACACATCCTAAATGACTTTGCAATAAGCATTTTAGTGGCAGTGTACAACAACAAAGGGGACATTCACAACAGTGGGCATTGCAGAGGCATCAAAATTCTGTCACACTGCATGAAAGTTCTGGAAATGGTGATTGATAAGCAGATACACAGGGTAATACAAAGTAAGATGGGAGATGAGGATAACTGATTAATGAATGTGCATAGTAGTAGAATGTAAGATGGGAAGAGAGTTGTTCAGAGTCAGATGAGGATACAGTACAACCGATCTGATGTTCGAAGTGAGTCAGCTGAGGGGAAACTAAAGATGAGGAAAGAGTCTACCTGCTCTTTCCTAGATGGTTCAAAATCCCAGAAACATTGGTATAATTAGTGAAGGCTATATACAAGGACCCAAACATACAAGTACAAACAGTGTTTTGACTCACAGAGTGATTTCCCAGTAGAAATGGGTGAGCTTCAAGGTTCAGCTCTGAGTTCACTACTGTTCATACTGGTGATGGACTGCATTAACAAACTGGTTGGAGAGAACAGATTAACAAACCTGCTGTATGCAGATGGTATGCCATTACAGGCACATATGTCAGAAAATGATAGGGGAATGGAATGCAAAACTGAAGGCATGTGGGTTGAAGTTGAGTACAGACAGGACAGTTGTCATGGCAGCAGATGGGAAAATCAGCAGAAGCTGAAAACTGAGATAGAAGGGAAAACAGTGGAACAGGTTAACAGCTTCAGGTATCTGGAAGGGAGATGGTTGTGGAGAAAGGAAGCCTGAATGAGGAGGTCAAAGCTAGAATCAGAGGAGCTGCAGCCAAATGGCACAGGGTGTCAAGGGTAGTGGGTGACAGAAGAATACCAATGAAGTTAAAACTAAGGTGTACAAAACAGTGAGTGGTCAGTAGTGTAGTATAATACAGAAACCAGAGAAGTGAAGGCAGAACACCTGAGAAGCTAGAGGTGATGGAGATGAACTGCCTGAGATTGGTGGTAGGATGCACACTGTGGGAGAGATGAAAAAAATGAAGAAATTAGAGCAGAAGCAGCTCTAATTGCACAGAATGTCAAAGTGAACATGTTACAGTGAATTGGGCATATATGCAGGAAGGCAGAAGGCAATCTGGGGAAGAAGAGCTGGGTGAGACTGGAGAAGGCTGGGGGGAAAAGAACATTCAGCAAGGCGATAGATGGACTGAAAAAGAGAAGAGCTATGACAGTCATGCAAGACCATTGAAGAAGAGTGACACTGACGTGAGAAAGATAGTGACAGTTTATGTGGCACTCTAACCCTGTGTAGAAAATGGGTAAAAGAGTGGCAGGCCTAATCAGGAGAAGATGTGATCTCCAGTGGCAGGCCTAATCAGGAGAAGACATGATCTCCAGTGGCAGGCCTAATCAGGAGAAGACGTGATCTCCAGTGGCAGGCCTAATCAGGAGAAGACGTGATCTCCAGTGGCAGGCCTAATCAGGAGAAGACGTGATCTCCAGTGGCAGGCCTAATCAGGATAAGACGTGATCTCCAGTGGCAGGCCTAATCAGGAGAAGACGTGATCTCCAGTGGCAGGCCTAATCAGGAGAAGACATGATCTCCAGTGGCAGGCCTAATCAGGAGAAGACGTGATCTCCAGTGGCAGGCCTAATCAGGAGAAGATGTGATCTCCAGTGGCAGGCCTAATCAGGAGAAGACATGATCTCCAGTGGCAGGCCTAATCAGGAGAAGACGTGATCTCCAGTGGCAGGCCTAATCAGGAGAAGACGTGATCTCCAGTGGCAGGCCTAATCAGGAGAAGACGTGATCTCCAGTGGCAGGCCTAATCAGGAGAAGACGTGATCTCCAGTAGCTGTTTTATATAGAGGTGCTTAATATGATAGCTTTCGCCTGAGTATTCTTAGGGAGTAAACCTGAAGTCGGATGGGTAGATTCTGTCTCAAATGTATGCAATAGCAACTGTTTAGTATTTTGTTTAACAGTATTTTATTAATAAGGGTATCTGGGAGATAAGGTGTCCTTTATTGGTTCATAAGTAAGCACTAGGCTAGCTACCACTGTGGGACATTTTAAGCCTAGCCAGTTTCACTTTTGTTGCTTTGAATAACATATCACATTTGGTGTTAGATTGGACTTACCCATCCCATGGTCAATAATTATATATTACATCTACTAAGCATAACTGGACTCATGCTATAGATAGTTTTAAGGGACCATGCATAGGATAAAGCATTTAGTAGATGCCGGTGTCCATTAGTAATATGGAGGGCAGTCTTGAGGCAAATTTTCTGTTTACCATCCATAGATCCAAGTTGCACTTGAATACAGACAGGGGTGATTTTTGTTTTATATGGCTATGGAGTCTGTTCCATAGCACTGGCATCATCTACAAGATATGCCTTTCCCTCTAAACCATTCTGATGATGCTGCAGAAGAGGTTTAGATCCCTATACTGAGTATTTATGGTGACATTTGACTTGCTGATGTCCAGTAAATCCATCAGTATTGGGTCAAAGGATGCCTTGTATGCAAGACTCAGGTCATATCATAGCAATCTGTAGAATACAGAGTATAGTGACAGGGCTTTGAGTCAGCCCATTTAGTACATATTACATAGGCTTTGTATCCTTTTAGTAAGGTATCTATGTGGTCATTCCAGATGTTGCATGTATCTGGACAGATGTAAGCCAAAGGGGCACTATACTCAATGACTGGACTAATGAGGGCTCAGAAAAGGGGAACAATGACATCCCTAGAGCTACACTCAATCCATTTGTTTATAAACTGTGCAATTTAGAAGGACTTTCTTACGACAATGGACCCATGTTGGTCGAATGTTAGGTCACTGTCCACATATGCTCCCAAATCCCAGTTTGTTCAACTCTTAGGGGTATATTGTCAAGTAGATCCTTGGGGTAGATGACTTCCCAAAAGATGCAATAATCCATTTTTAGTATTTAGTTTCAGTCCATGATTTTGGCACCAGTTATTTATTTGGGACAAACCTTCCTGCAGGATGGCTAGGTCATTTGTGGAGTCAATGACTGCTCCCAGCTTGCAGTCATCTTCAAACTTAGTCAACTAGAGCCCTTTGGTATTGACATTTATTTCAGAAAAGTAGATGCCAAATAGAAGAGGTTCTAGTACAGAACCCTGGGGGACTCCACAGGTGATTGGTCTCATTGTGGGGGTAACTTCCCCAATTTTGATTTCCTGCATCCTATCTGTGAAACAGTTTGTATTTCATTGGGTGACATAGGAGTTTATTCCCAGATTATTTATTTTTTTCTACTATGCCTGAGTTAGGGATTGTGTATAAAGCTTTGGCCAGGTCGAGGTATGTGGTGTGTACCATTTTACCTTCATCCACTGCTTTGGTGACCTTCTCAAAAAGTCCACCAAGTTGAGTAAGAATGATCTTTCCTTAACAAAGCTAAACTGCAATGGATACAATGTTAAGAGGTTCTCTATGTCCTCATTTTTTTTTACTCAAATGATTTTTATTTTGATGAAATAACACAATCATTTAATACATTCATAACATTCAATAACTAGTTACAGTATTTCCATTCACCCAGGTTAGAAGGTTTGGAGACACAGCCAGAGAGTCAAGGGTATGTTGGTTTGGCCATGTGCTGAGGAGGGATGCTGAGTATATTGGGAAAAAGATGCTAATGATGAAGCTACCAGGTAACAGGAAAAGAGGAAGGCCTAAGATAAGGTTTATGGATGTGGTGAGAGAGGACATGCAGGTGGTTGTTGTGACAGAGCAAGATGCAGAGGACAGGAAGAAATGGAAACAGGTGATCCGCTGTGGCAACCCCTAATGGGAACAGCCGGAAGAAGATGATGACATTCAGCCTGACAAAAAGGATTCAGATAAAAACATTTGCAGTTAAATAATAAGTTAATATATAAACTATGATAGTTAGGAAGAGTTTGGTTCCATCTGTAGGGTATCAATCAAATTCAAACCTTTCCTCCATGGACTATTAACCAATGGCTTAGGAAAAGTTCTTAACTCTTTAGTTCTTTTATCCATTAGTATGCATTTCTTCAGTGATGATAGGAATTCCTCCATTGTGGGTACTACATTAGAGTTCCATCTTCTAGTTATACATTTTCTGGCTATTGCTAACATTGTCCACAAAAATACAGGTCATCTTTATTCATATTATTACTATTAACAACATTCAATAAAATTAAAGACTTTGTCAAAACAAATATATCAGTATAGATAGCTTGAAGAAATTTGCTAATTTCATTCCAATATGGTTTAATATTAGTACAGTCATAAAAAATATGAGACCAGTCAGCATTAGTGGACAGATGACAGCTCCAACATAACTTGGTGTTTGAAGGGTTTTTTGAGAGTTTCTCAGGTGTCAAAAATGATCTGTAGGAAATTTCCAATGAAACATCCTCCAGAATTCTGAATAAGAAGTTAGTTTAATTGAAAATAAAATGTTTGTTTTTATCTTCATTGAAACTCTTTAGTTAGGTATTGTCAGTAAGAATCTTTAGGAGCTGCCTTATAGACAATTAAAGTTTTATACAGATATAATCATTCATTCTTAACATTGATATTATTATATAAAATTCAAAAAATCCAGTTTATAATTTTTGGTACGGTATTGAAGGATGAGTTATGTATTATTCTACACAGATCCTTAGTGTATGCTGTGACACTCTGAAGAACCAACCAGTCATTAGGGGATAGGCCATAGGTTGACAATGTGCTTTGAGTATTCAAAGATTGTTGGTTTTCAATACATTGCAACCAACAAAATAGGTTACTGTTTCATAAACCAAAAATCTCTCTATGTGTTTTATCAGGGAAATCCCTTGTAATAGTAAACGGTATTAAAAATCGATGCCACTGTTTTATATCTAGATTTGTGTTAATGAATTTTCTAAACACATCACAAGTATTGTTTATTACTGTTAGTTTAGTTAATTTTGTTGTACTATACTGTAAATTTAAACTTAAATAGTGCCATATCTTATCTTTGTCAGTTACCAAAGCATTCTTTGATAAACAATTTTCATTCATTAGTATAATGAAGTGTAACTGTTTCCAATTGGAAGAGTATCTAGGATTTATCCAATTCATCAATATTTTAATTATAGATGCCTTTATATAAGTTTCAATCTCTGGGAAGTTTAACCCCCCTTGTTCCCATTTTCTGATATGATGACAATATGCCACTCTATTTCTTTTGGGGTACCATAGGAATTTCATCTGAGTTGAAGTGATTTCTTTAAGGATTTTCTTTCCTGGTGGAAGTATAAGGGCTTGTGCTATAGATAATATTTTAGGTAACAAAACCATTTTTATCAGTTGTAACCTATCATCAAATGTTATAAATAAATTATTCCATTTGCTTATCAATATCTTGATTAAGTCTATGGCTTTAGCATAGTTAAGCTGTAAGGTTTCCTCTATATTCTTGCCTAGGACTATTCCTAAATAGTCTAGAGTTGAAACTTGGTTTCCAATAATATGATTAACTGGAACCTGTATGTCCTTTTTTATTTAATAATAAATATTTTGATTTAGATTTGTTGAAGGAGAGTCCTGAGATTTTTTGGAAATTTGTTGTTACTATAAACCCTTTACCTAAAACTTCCTTAGAGTTGGGTAAGGTAAGTAAGACATCATCAGCAAACATCATTATTTTAGAAATACATATATATTTATACCTCTTATCTTTGGGTTATTAAATATTAAAATGGCAAGTATTTCTATGGCCAGAGCAAATAGGATAGGGGACACGGGACATCCTTGTCTAGTGCCTCTAGTTCTTTGGATTCCTTTGGAAGTAAAGGGACCTAATTTGACATATGCTAGATTATTTTCATAGATTTTCTTTATCATTGTTATAAAAAGGGGGGATCAATAACAGTAAGACTTTAAATAAATAACACCAATTAAAGGAGTCAAAGGCCTTTTGAATATCTAGATCTATTATCAATGCTTTATGGTTTCCTCTATTGAGGTAATCTATCAGTGTTAATACTCTTTTAATATTATCCTGTGTATGCCTGTAATGTATGAAACCAGTTTGGTCTTCATTTATTATTTAGATACGGGTATTTTCAATCTATTGACCATAATTGACATAAATATGTCATTGTTCATGCTGGTGTGAATGACCTGAGACATACCTCCCTGGACTACATGAAAAGAGACATAGAGGAGCTCTCTGAGCATGTAGCCCAGGCCGGTATGACCCTGACCTTGAGTAGCATCTTACCCTCTCCAAGAATGATGCCACAATATGAAGACAAGATTATCAATTTCAACAATTGGCTTAAGTATTGGTGTCATTCAAAGGAGATCCAATGCCTGTCAGCCTGGGATGACATGCTCGACAAGCCACAATGCTTCGCTAGGGACAGCTTGCACCTGTCACCCCTGGGCTTTTGGATATTGGCAAAGGCTCTTGCTACCACCATAGTGCCTTTTTTAGGTAAGGCTCAAAAGACAAACCCACCTCCATAGGTATCACAAGGGATAAGTAACTAAGAGTAATGCTATTCAACGCCAGAAGTCTAAACCTCAAGATGCACACACTCGAAACTCTCCTTAGCATGGAGAACATTGATATCTGTGCAGTAACAGAAACCTGGTTCAAGGCTCCCGAGAGCACCCCAGCACTACCAGGTTAAACCTTATACCATGCTTTTCGGCCCCAAAACTTGGACCGAACCACAAAAGGAGGGGGAGTATCAATATTAATCAAAGATACCCACACCTCCAGGTTGGTGGCACAACATGAAGCATCAGAGACTATCCATGTGCAGCTAACAGTGGGTAAAACTGCCTTCCAGTTTATAGCCTGCTACAGACCACCCTCCCAAACCCAGGAACCCCACTCGGCCTTCCTGACAACACTGGAAAATATGAAGGTCTCTCCAAACACCATTATATTGGGCAACGTCAACTACCCAAACATAGACTGGGAGCATTACTCTAGCTCCAACACCCTAGCCCAAAGCTTCCTAGAATTTATAAACTCAAATGCTATGGAACAACTTGTTACCACTCCCACAAGAGGGGAAAACATACTGGACCTGATCATCACCAACATGGGGACTCTATGCTCCAGACCAGAAGTGTATCCCTCACTGGTAAGATCAGACCATAAACTAATCTCACTGGATATTCACATCCCGACCTCACCCCTTGCCCAGAAAACCACAGTGAAAAACTTCTCTAAAGCAAATTTCACACTCCTCAAAACCAAGGTGGAATCCTTCAAAGCCCCCGGGCCTGTGGAAAATACGGCCCAGACTGCAGAATCCTTTATAAAAGCATTCTATGAACACCTTCAAGAATGCATGGATCATGCAATCCCAAATAAAACCAAGACCCAATCCTCCAAAGGCAGATGTCCTGTCTGGTGGACCCCAGCCATAAACAAACTATACAATAGAAGGAGGAAGCTACTACATGATAGAGCAAAATCCCAAAAAGGGAAGGCATCTTTGATCAGTATTAGCAAAAAAACTACGGTCATTCATAAAATCGTCTAAGGCCAGCTTCGAGAGAAAAATTGCACAGGACACTAAGGATAATCACAAGGCTTTCTTTAGTTATATTAGGAACCTGGGTGGGAATTCCCAGATATGCTCAGAATTAGTCCAAAATGACAAAAAATACACCAAACCCACAGACATTGCCAACATCCTAGCTGACAGGTTCAGCGCAAACCCCCCCCCACCAAAAGGGCAAATATCTATCCCAGCAGAGTGCTGCCCCCCCTGACATCTCAGATGCTCAGGTAAGAGCCGCCCTCTCCAAAGCAAAAAACACAGCATCAATGGGACCAGACGGTGTCCCGGGCTGCGTCCTACATGGACTCCAAGAAGTGCTAAACCCAAACATAAAACTACTGTTCAATCTCAGCCTTACTACAGGCTATGTGCCCAAAGAGTGGCGTACAGCAACTGTGGTCCCTCTCCACAAAGGTAGTGCCTCAATGGATCCTGGAAACTATCGCCCCATAAGCCTGACTAGCTTGGTCTGCAAAGCTATGGAAAGAATCAACATGGACCTCATAAATAAAGATATTGGAGACCTACAGACACTGGATCCTACCCAGTTCGGCTTTGTTAAGGGCAGATCCTGCCTCTTAAACCTGGTCGATTTCTTTGAAACTGTCACCAAGGCCATTGACGAGGGGAAGGTGGTCCACACAGCCTACCTGGACCCCGCAAAAGCCTTCAATACAATACCCCACTCAGGCATTATAGATAAGCTCACCAGCTTAAATATAAACCCCTATGTCACTAGATGGGTTGCAAACTGGCTCAAGGACAGAACCCACATGGTTAGAATTGCTGGAGCCATGTCAGACTCCAAACCAGTTACAAGTGGCATCCCACAAGGCTCAGTCCTGGGACTTATCTTGTTCGGTATATATTTCTCGGAGGTATAGGCCAACATTGAAGGATTGTGGCTGACCAAGTTTGCAGATGACTGCAAACTGGGTGCCATAATCGACTCTCCAGCTGACACAAGCATCCTCCAAAAGGGCCTCATAAAACAGACAACTGGTGCCAGAGCCATGGCCTCAAGCTTAACGCCAAAAAGTGTATAGTCATCCCCTTTGGCAAAAACAAAGTGCCCACAAATTACCACATGGTAATCCATTAAGTACAGAAGAAGTAATTAGGGACCTGGAGACCCAAGTTGATAGCAATCTCTCATTTGACAACCACGTGGCCAAAGTGGTTAGAAAAACATTTTATATAGCCCACCTAATCATGAAAGGATTCACATCTAGATCAGGGGATGTCATCGTGCCTCTTTACTCATCCCTCATCAGGCCCATAATTGAGTACAATGCCCCTTTTGGGATGTACCTTACCCGACACCTGCAGCAACTGGAAAGACCCCAAAAGTACCTCACCAAGAGGATCAAAGGGCTCAAACAGATGCCATATGCTGCCCGGTTAAAGAAACTCCAGCTCTACTCAGTGGCATACCAACTGCTTAGAGGCGAGCCTAGTATGAACCTATGAACCTATGAACCTATAAGCTGTTTGATGGTTTTTGACATAAATTGGGTCTCTCTGACAGTTACATGCTTGTATGTTTTATGACACAAGGTTTTTAAACAGTTACAAGTTATGTTTCCTGTATGTTCCTGCTAAGTGCTTGCTTCAGAAAATGACTTTGTATTTAAAATAAGAATGATGACATGAATGTATGGACTGTTCTGCCTATTAATTAGAAGCTTTAGCTGGGATCTAAAAGTTTTTATGTAATGAGAGAGGTGTGTTCATTTTTTTTTAGAATGCTTTTAAATGACTGTGTTTGGATGTTCAAAATTTGCTGGTTATATAGAGCTTGGTTATGGGAAAGGTTGTGGTTGTATGATTTGTGATGTCTGGAGGTGATTTCTTGTGTATTGAATGTTAATTTACTGATTTGTAGTATCTGACAGTTAACTTTACATTTGTTACTGTAAATAAGCAGACTTTGTGATACAGTTAAGGTGAGGTCAGGAAACTGTACTGTGTAGTGTTCTGGGTGGAAAAATGTCAGTTTGCAATCTAAGAAGTGAAGCTTTCTTACTTAGCTCATGACATCATGCATTCTATAGCTTATGACATCATGCATTCTATGCATGCAGATCAGATTACATCACATATAATATGTATATGCAAGCCTAATTGTGAATGTCAAGTCTCTGATTGGTTAATATAGCATAGTAAGCTTCTTTTACAAGAATTATGAGCTACACTGTCTGCAAACATATTCATGGTTCCCTTTTATAATAGTGACTATATTTTCTGATCAAATATATACAGAAATCTTATTTTTTCTTGTAAACAGTTAATTATAGCCACTATTTCTAGTGAATATACTGGAGTTTTTTATAAATAGATCTTTACAAATAACTTTCCTATGCAATTAGCAAGTGTTTAGTATAGGCTTATACATTTACAGGAAATGCTTATGACTAATGGTAATAACTGTAAGGATACTCAAACACCATACTAAATCCTAGAAAATATATGTGCGAATAATTTTGATTGAACTATAATTACTTTGCATCTAATATGTTTATTTTCTTATTGTATCTTAGATATTATTTATGTTTCAGATGTCATGTTTTCAGTTATTATAAAGTCATTGTTTTTTAGTATATTAGCACTTTATGACAGGGGAAGAGCTCAGTAATATCTATGACTTGTGATAACACAACAAACATGAGTTTCAGTATTACCCTATTACTATGGTAGATATTTACATCTATTTCTATCTTAATTCTGTCTTTTGAGTCATTCATTTTTAAGACCTGTTATCCATAGTAAGTTTTATATAATGTTTTTACTAATTTTTGTCATATTAACTGATGCCAGTTAATTATTATTGATTTTAGTCAGTCATTTAAACATATGCTATTCCAAAAGTTTAGGAGTTAATTAAAGACAAATATGCCTTATGGAATATTTCTAAGAATCTATGTTAACATCTTTTGGGAATCACACACACTCACTATGTGCTAACACCCAGTTCTCGTGAAGTTTTTATTTAGTGGGAGGTTGTCATGATAAGATTTATTCAGAGGGCAAGTAAATACAAATGCTAAATGATTATTTGATTTGTTCTGCCATTTTGAAGTTTTTATTAGAACCAATACAGATGACATGCTTAGGTATTTTGGGTAATCATTTAGATTGTTAATAAAGCTAATATTTCCTTAGTATATTAAGCACTAAATTCAGATTATATATATCCTAATATGTCTCCTTCTTCCTTAGTGAATAATTACTATACAAATGTTTAATGTTTCTAATAATAGTGTACATAACTCATCTCTAAAACCTAACTGGAATCAATATCTCATTAGTTGTTTATCACTACTATTTTTATCTTAATTTATAATATATTCGCCATTTTTTACTTTGTTTTCATGGGCTCGAACCAACAAAGGTTGATGGTTGGGATAGGTAGTCTAGCAGATTTAGTCCTGTTTGCTAGACTAGGACTGTATCTCAGTCCATGTATAGCGTATATTAAAGTTTATATCCGAATGAAATATGCTAATTTTTTTATATTTAACTGTTTTTCTAGTTTTGAAATGCCTGAAAAAATTGTTTTACTTTTATCTTTCATGGGGAAAGTTATTTGGATTGAGATACATAGAAATATAACAAATGATATTCTGTTGTCTATTCAGGAAGAGTATTATGTATACAGGATTCTATTAATACAAGATCCTTTATTATTTGTTATCTTTAAAGAATTCTGATATGGATTTAACTTTGATATCCTTAAATACTAATGGCTTAAACAACCCATATAAGAGAGCTAACCTACTAAAGTATCTTAAACTAAACAAGGCTCAAGTAGTTTTTCTCCAAGAGACACACTTTAAAATAAGTCACATTTATGTGGGACCCTAAGGAATACACAATACTTGCTCAATCTTCTTGTAAAAATAAGACCAGAGGAGTAACAATTCTATGGAAAAAGACTTTCTTAAATACCCAAACTATTTACAAACATGTAGATAATGATGGACCCATGGCCTTAGTTATACTTAAGTTTAACAATAGAATGTAGACCCTGGTTAATTTATACTCATTCTAGGGTATGGGGATTGGACTAGCTAAGAAACACTTAGACTTTATTACAACTACTTCTAAAGGTAATATTATACTAGGAGGTGATTTCAATTGTATTACATATATTATAGAAACTACCAATAGGAAATCTCCTAGACTATCGTCCTCAGCCAAACAGTTACAAAATGGACAGAAAATTTTAAATTAAAAGACACCTTTAATGCTTCGGGACCAAATTTTTTGCTATTCTCACACCAAGACTATAGACATGGTACCCAAACTAGAATAGATAAAATTTATATCTCACAAGATCTTTATTCTAAAATCGTAAATTTTTCAATACAACCTTGTCCCTTTTCAGATCATAATTCCCTGTTGTTAACAGTACACTTGGAATTCAATCAGTTAGTTATTACTTCAAGGATTCTTTCATATATCACAAAAATTAAAGACTTTAAATCTTGAATAACTTCTGAACTTCAGCTTTTCTTGGAGATTAATTATAAAGCTGAAGCAAACACAGTTATGGTTTGGGATTCTCTTAAGGCCTATCTATATGGTAAAACCATTAGCTGGTGCAAAAATAAATTTAAAGAATGGGACTCAGAGTTACAACAACTCCAAAATAAAATATTATCTCTTAAATCTAATAAGAACTTAATTGCTACAGATAATAATAAGAAAATAGAAGAAGCAAATAAGAAATACAATGAAATATTATCCGATAAGACTAATATAGCTATGGAAAAACTGAAATTAAATTCTTATGCTACCTCTCCTAAGAATCTTCATAACCTATCTATGAAAGTTAAGATACAATCAAAAATTAATAATATTAATAGTATCTTTCATGAAGGGAAAAGGAAAAAAATTCTTGGACATAGGGGACATTCTGGAGGCTTTGAATTATCATAATGCAGAGCATCATAAAGATAAAATAAGTACAAATGAATGTGAGAAGTTAGCGAATATAGTTCCCAACATAACAAGAATTCCTGAGGAATTTAACTTAGATCTACAACAACCTATTTATCAAAAGGAAATTATAGATGGGATTAAAGGAAGTAAGTCTAATAAAGCACCTGGAATAGATATTTTAATTATCAGAATTTATAGATTGTTCCCTTCTTCTATAATCTCTCTCCTACATAAAACCTTTTTTGAAGTTCAAACATTAGCAAATATTATTCCTTCTTGGATATATTCTGTAATTTCCTCTATATTAAATTAAAGAGGAAAGGGGTCTTTCCAGTTGCTTCAGGTGTCTGGTAAGGTACATCCCAAAAGGGGCATTGTACTCAATTATGGGCCTGATGAGGGATGAGTAAAGAGGCACGATGACCTCCCCTGATCTAGATGTGAATCCCTTCATGATTAGGTGGGCTATATAAAATGTTTTTCTAACCACTTTGGCCATGTGGTTGTCAAATGAGAGATTGCTATCAACTTGGTCCCCAGGTCCCTAATTACTTCTTCTGTACTTAATGGATTACCACCTATGTGGTAATTTGTGGGCACTTTGTTTTTGCCAAAGGGGATGACTATACATTTTTTGGCGTTTAGCTTGAGGCTATGGCTCTGGCACCAGTTGACTGTTTCTATGAGGCCCTTTTGGAGGATGCTTGTGTCAGCTGGAGAGTCGATTATGGCACCCAGTTTGCAGTCATCTGTGAACTTGGTCAGCCGCAGTCCTTCCGTGTTGGCCTGTACCTCCGAGAAATATATACCGAACAAGAGAGATCCCAGGACTGAGCCTTGTGGGACGCCACTTGTAACTGGTTTGGAGTCTGACATGGCTCCAGCAATTCTAACCATGTGGGTTCTGTCCTTGAGCCAGTTTGCAACCCATCTAGTGACATAGGGGTTTATATTTAAGCTGGTGAGCTTATCTATAATGCCGAGTGGGGTATTGTATCGAAGGCTTTTGTGAGGTCCAGGTAGGCTGTGTGGACCACCTTCCATTCGTCAATGGCCTTGGTGACTGTTTCAAAGAAATCAACCAGGTTTAAGAGGCAAGATCTGCCCTTAACAAAGCCAAACTGGGTAGGATCCAGTGTCTGTAGGTCCCCAATATCTTTATTTATGAGGTCTATGATGATCCTTTCCATAGCTTTGCAAGCTAGTCAGGCTTATGGGGCGATAGATTTCAGGATCCGTTGAGGCACCACCTTTGTGGAGAGGGACCACTGTTGCTGTACGCCACTCTTTGGGTACATATCCTGTAGTAAGGCTGAGATTGAACAGTAGTTTTATGTTTGGGTATAGCTCTTCTTGGAGTTCATGTAGGACGCAGCCCAGGACACCGTCTGGTCCCATTGATGCTGTGCTTTTTGCTTTGGAGAGGGTGGTTCTTACCTAAGCATCTGAGATGTCAGGGGGGCAGCACTCTGCTGGGATAGATATTTGCTCTTTTGGTGGGGAGGGGGGGGGAGTTTGAGCTGAACCTGTCAGCTAGGATGTTGGCAATGTCTGTGGGTTTGGTGTATTTTTTGTCATTTTGGACTAATTCTGAGCATATCTGGGAATTCCCACCCAGGTTCCTAACATAACTAAAGATAGCCTTGTGATTATCCTTAGTGTCCTCTGCAATTTTTCTCTTGAAGCTGGCCTTAGACGATTTTATGAGTGCCCGTAGTTATTTGCTAATACTGATCAGAGATGCCTTCCCTTTTTGGGATTTTGCTCTTTCATGTAGTAGCTTCCTCCTTCTATTGTATAGTTTGTTTATGGCTGGGGTCCACCAGACAGGATGTCTGCCTTTGGAGGATTGGGTCTTGGTTTTATTTGGAATTGCATGATCCATACATTCCTGAAGATGTTCATAGAATGCATTTATAAAGGATTCTGCGGTCTGGGCCGTATTTTCCACAGGCCCGGGGGCTTTGAAGGATTCCACCTCAGTTTTGAGGAGTGTGAATTTTGCTTTAGAGAAGTTTTTCACTGTGGTTTTCAGGGCAGGGGGTGGAGTCGGGATGTGAATATCCAGTGAGATTAGTTTATGGGCTGATCTTACCAGTGAGGGATACACTTCTGGTCAGGAGCATAGAGTCCCCATGTTGGTGATGATCAGGTCCAGTATGTTTTCCCCTCTTGCAGGAGTGGTAACAAGTTGTTCCATAGCATTTGAGTTTATAAATTCTAGGAACCTTTGGGCTAGGGTGTTAGAGCTAGAGTAATGCCCCCAGTCTATGTTTGGGTAGTTGATGGTGTTTGAAGAGACCTTCCTATTTTCCAGTGTTCTCAGGAAGGCTGAGTGGGGTTCCTGGGTTTGGGAGGATGTTCTGTAGCAGGCTATAAACTGGAAGGCAGTTTTACCCACTGTTAGTTGCACATGGATAGTCTCTGATGCTTCGTGCTGTGCCACCAACCTGGAGGTGTGGGTATCTTTGACGAATATTGATACTCCCCCTCCTTTTCTGGTTCGGTCCGAGTTTTGTGGCCAAAAAGCATGGTATGAGGTATAACCTGGTAGTGCTGAGGTGCTCCCTGGAGCCTTGAACCAGGTATCTGTTACTGCACAGATATCGATGTTCTCCATGATAAGAAGAGTTTCAAGTGCATGCATCTTGAGGTTTAGAATTCTGGCGTTGAGTAGCATTACTCTTAGTTTCTTATCCCTTGTGATACCTATGGAGGTGGGTTTGTCTTTTGAGCCTTGCCTAAAAAGGCACTATGGGGGTAGCAAGAGCCTTTGCCAATATCCGAAAGCCCAGGGGTGACAGGTGCAAGCCGTCCCTAGCGAAGCATCATGGCTTGTCGAGCATGTCATCCCAGGCTGACAGGCATTTGATCCCCTTTGAATGACACCAATACTTAAGCCAATTGTTGAAATTGATCATCTTGTCTTCATATTGTGGCATCATTCTTGGTGAGGGTAAGATGCTACTAAAGGTCAGGGTCATACCGGCCTGAGCTACATGCTCAGAGAGCTCATCTATGTCTCTTTTCATGTAGTCCAGGGAGGTACTTCTCAGGTCATTCACACCAGCATGGACAATGACTGAGTCATATTTGTACTTGCCTTGGAGGGACCTGAGTGCTTGTGTTATGTGGCGGATCCTAGCGCCCGGCAGGCAGCTCATCATGACCTTCTCCTTGTTCAGCCTGGTGAGCGGGACGTCAGTGTGCCTGACGATAGAGTCACCTATTACAAGTGTATCAGATGTGTTGTTTAGTCGTAAGGGCTGTGACTGTTCGGCACACTGGCTTTGTGAGCTATGTGTTGCACGTGTTTTGTTCTGGGGTAGCGGTTGCTTGGGTGTCTGCTTTGGAGGTCTCTGCTGCTTAGGCAGCTTTTTATTTAGAGCCTCCGAGTATGTTTTTGTGTGTTTATGTGTTTGGTTTGCTGTCGTGGTAGGTCTATGTGAGACTGGAATTGTAGTGAGTGTGGTTTCCTTCTCCTCCTGACTGGTTACACCAGTACTGACTTGAGAGAGCTTAGCCTCCAGTATGGCTATATGGTTGCATCTCTCACATGTGTTGGAATTTGTTGGGAGGAGGAGAGGGTTGTCTGTGTACATGAGGCAGTTGTAACATTGCCTCAAGATTCCCAGATTCACCAGCTGGACTGGAGAGGAGATTGACAACTGATCTTTGGACATGCTAGGATAGCATTGGAAATTCCTTTATAATTGAAAAAAAGGGCCAATGGGGAACAAGGTACTCAAGGGGAGTTAGTGAGGGTGTAGTGCTTTTAATTTTTTAGTGCTGACTTATATAATTGCTTTAGTGAGCAAGTGCCAGGTAACTTAAATGCAATGTGTTATAGGTAACTTAAATGTTCACAAAGGTACCAATATTTATTCTGAAACAATCAGAAGTTATAAATATTAAAGAAACTAGTTAATATATACTAAATCATAGATATGCCGTTATCCAACATATCCAAAACAGTTTTGATAAATTAATCTGAGCAGTGACTATGCCTGTAATAACTCAGAAGAGCATTTAGCAGGGAAAGGGTGATATAGTTTGAAATAAAGCATGTCATCTCAAGGTCATACAAGCAAGGATAGCTTACTGTTCAATTATATCACTCAGTAAACCAGTAATATTGTACTAATATACTAAAAGCATAAACAGTTATTTAATTTGTATACAAACAAAAAGTATAGAGATGAAAAAAGCAAAAAGAGAAAGAAAAGCAATAAGAAAATATCGTCATGACATACCTTACACGAAGATTTAGCAAGTATAAAACAAATTAAAGAAAACAAACCAGGATCGACCACACACAAAGACTTTATTGGTACAACAACAGGACAGCGACCAGCTAACCAAGTCCTAAGCGCTTTCACCCATTGAAAGCACTTAGGACTTGGTTAGCTGGTCGCTGTCCTGTTGTTGTACCAGTAAAGTCTTTGTGTGTGGTCGATCCTGGTTTGGTTTTTTTACAAGTCCATTCATTGTATCTGTTGCATTTTGTTATAAAACAAATTAAAGTCCAGTTGCAGTAGATGCTTTGAGAGATTTAGTGGGAACAGCAATCTTTGACTCAGTTTTTTGTTTTTTCTTTTTAACATCAGTCCAATAAGATTTATCAGTAATTATCTTCAGATAAGCAGATGCCCATTCCACATCTTCAGGTAAGGAAATAATGTGATTGTTTTAATAAAGGCAGTGGCTTCCTCTAGGGCGTTAAATGATCTCATTTCATTCTGATATAGACTTTTTATTATGGCAGGAAAGACAAGCTGAGTTTTGATGTTATTCTGCTTTTAACAGTTTTATTAATGACCAATCTTTTTTCCTCTGTTACAAAACCCTAGTAGAATAGTCATTATCAAACCTAATTGGGTTTTGATTACATTTTAATGGACTTTTCCTCCAGGCAGATTTTAGGACCAGCTCCTTGTCCCAATAAGATAGAAACTTTATGACTATTCATCTGGGAGGAGTAGTGGAGGATGTTGATACTGGCTTTCCTAAAGCTCTATGAGCCCTTTCAATACCAAAGGACAGACCCTCCTTTAAATCTAAAATCTCTGGAATCCAGGTATTCAGGAAAGAAATGATATCTTCTCCTTCAGCTCTCTCAGGGATGCCAAAAATCCTTATATTTCACCTTCTCTCCCTGTTTTCCAGGTCATCCACTTCATTGAGAAGCCAAATGTTTTGTTTGATGAGAAAATCTTCCTGGCTTTCTTCATCCTTCAGTCTTCCATCGAGATCATTCAGGGATGCTTCTAAGTGTGTTATTCTGGATTGATGCTGCTGTATAAGTTCCTTGAGAGAATCTGTTTGTTTCTGACAATTTTCCTTGAGGTTTTGTAAGTTCTCCTTAAAATCATCCATTCTTAGTGAGAGTTCTTGTAGAGCAGATGTCACAAGCTGCATTTCTTTTTTTAAAGCCATGTCAGAATGAGAAGTCTTCAAAATGCTCATCTCCACAAATGATATATTCTCCTTTATAGCTTGACAGGATAAAACCTTCCTAAGTTCACCAAACTTACTAATAATATAGTTTATACTTTCATCTATCAATTCTAAGTATTTTTACTAAAATAAAATGCTATTTCCTATTGTTTATACTAGTTTCACGGAGCTCTGAAAAACTGCTGCTATCAGTTGGCCATCTTAGCTCCGCACTCCCTCTTTGTCCATATTGATTAGTTCCGTGATAAGTTATTCCATGACTTTACATATCAGGCTGGTCAGACTTATTGGTCTGTAATTGTATGGGTCTGTGAAAGGTCCTCCTTTTTAGTGACTGGAAGCTACTTTAGATGTAGGAAGTTACAGAGGTGAGATCTGCTGTCAGCAAGCAGGGCAAATCTACAAACATTATTTTCCGTGATCTAAAGTCTTTGGGAATGTGCTGAGAAAAAGTTGATCGGAGGATGACCATATTCCAATTAATGGAGAAGAACATTTTTGGATAGGCGAAAAGCATGCTAAAGGGTAGATTGAAATGACGATTCTATAGCAGAGTTTAAGTTGAGATAGTACTATTAGTTATTTTGTTTATATGATTTTAAAAAAGTTAGAGATGGATCAAGGTTAAAGCTTAGGTATGTGTATTCAGAAATGAGGGGGATTATGTTGTGATTATCAGTAATGTTAATAAGAGATAGGTGAGGCATTTTTTTGAGAAGTTGTAAACAGGATAAGGTTATTTTTTTTGTGTATGTGGTTAATTAAAAAGTGCCTGCAATCATTCCAGATCAATAGCTTAAAGACTGTTGCAGTTTCTTCTGGAGATCAGACAGTGATTTACTGGCTTGCAACAAAAGAATGTCATCTGCATACAGTCTAACATGCAGAGATGGACCAAATTAATAATGAAAACAGAATGTGACCCAGAATTGAACCATGCAACACTACAGTGTTTAGGGTGCCTAGCGTTGATAAGAGATTGTTAGTGTGAAGTTAGAATGTTCTATTTACAATGTGACTTTGGAACCATTTGATATTGTTGTGACCAAAATTTAACTAGAACAATGCTTTGGTTAACAGTTTTAAGTTCCCCTGGTCATATCTACAAATATCCCAGCAGTGACCAGACCATCATTAAGTTTACAAAAAATGGAGTCAGTTGCAATGACTAAGGCAGGGGTGGTACCGAAGGCATTTCCAAAACCATGTTGTTTGCCTGATAGCAAGCCATATCTATTAACTATTACTGTGCTTCATTATTTGTTTGTACAGGATTTGTCAAACATTTTTGCAAGTAGGCAGAGAGTAGAGATAGGGCCAAAGTCCTCAATTGTTTTGTATGTATAGGTTAACAGTTTGGCAATGCTCTTTTTAAGAAGGTGTGATGTAACTGGATTACATTTGAGGAGAAATTTTTAAAATATTTTTCAAGAATATGAGGGTATTTTTTACTGATTTAAATGGAATTTTCTGCATTATCAGCTAATAGGTACAGTGCTGGCTGAGAGAAGTTTTGAGGGTTGTATTGAGATGAGGTACAGGGTTCAAAAAAATGAAAGATTTGTTTGTGTACTGGCAGAGATGAAGTTTTTATACTCTTCTGGTAGGAGGGGTTGGCTGTTATATTTTTAAATTTCTGGACTCCACTTGGGACTCTACCAGGGGACCTTTTACCCAGGGTACATGCCGCTACACCTTCCCATAAATAGAGGTGTGTTGGGAATGCTATGTCATTACTCTCTTACTCATGCATGCATCAACAGTCACCCAAGCTGCTTATTGAGCTCATGTCACTTGGGATGTACTCAGAACTTTATACCAACCTGCATACTAAGAAAGCTGGCTGTGTATCAATACAAATCATTTTGCACAATAGTTGGAGGTTTATGCATAGTAGACACAATCAAAAGAAGGGTATAATTTAATTCCAGTGTATCTAACTATACCACTAAGAGGAGCTGCAGCTTTTTTTAATTTCCAGCATCCTCACAGTATATAGGTTCATAGGTTCATAGGTGTGTACTAGGCTAATGGCCCTGGAGCCTTTACAAGCCTAGCCCATAGGATTACCCTGGCATCTTGCCACCCAAACTTAGTTCCTAGTGCCTCTATCGAGTAGAACCACTGGAGTGATCCCCGGGATGAATTTTCTATTTCCCATCCACTCATCAAGATTTCTCTTGAAGAGGTCCAGTGAGGTGCTCTGCTTGACATGTATGGGAAGTCTATTCCATAGCATGGGCAATCTCTGGGTTATGAACCTGTCCCACCAGCATGTTCTGTTGATGGTGGTAATGAGGTTGAGGTCTATTGGGATTTCTTTAGATGTAACATTTCTAACAGAGCTGGGTCAGACATGGCTTTGTAAGTCAAGCAGAGATCGCCTCTAAGTAGGCGATATGAGACAGAGAATAGTTGGAGTTTTTTGAGTCTGTCCATATAGGACAAGTGTTTAAGGCCTAGGATCCTCTTTGTGAGGTACTTTTGTGACCTCTCCAGTTGATGCAGGTGTCTAGTGAGGTACATGCCAGATAGGGCATTTATTTACTCATGGCAATTTGCCAATACCCCTTCATGATGTCAAGGGCATGCATTTCTATACATAAAAAAACTGTATTTTCCTAACCTTTCTGCTAGTTCATCCGCCTAAAACACTCGATGCAAATTGAACTCTGAGACTTAAATGAATCTGTAAAAGTCATTACAGGACTGGATAATACTGTCTGCCTTTGGGGCTAAATATTATACAGAACTAATTCATTTTCCTGGCACTAAACATTAAACCGGGCAAAATGACATCTCAAATCCCCCTTCTTTGTCAGTTAGGTACGTTAACATGTTTTTTGGATCTTACTGAAATACTAACCCATGGTATGCAGATGTCTTAAGTTGCTTAATTTTAAAGAGTTTGCATAGCACTTTCATGAATTTGCATTCCCTAGTCTACCAAAACATCCCCTGGTATTGCCATCCGTGTGAACATGAGCAGTAACTTCATGGGACTGGCATTTGCTGAAGTTCTTTGGAGTGGCAAAGCCTTAGAGAAGCATATGGCATGATTTACTACACTAGAATATATTGATGCTGCTGAGAGGTTTTAACCAAAAGCTCCACCAAATCCATTGCAATTATTTTAAATGGTAAATCTATTGTGGGTAATATTACCAAGCAAAAACAAAACCATTGCTTGTGGGCATCTTCTGGCATTCTAGACAAGATGTGCAAAATAATTCAATAGCTGCAAAAGCTCTGACCAACATAACATTTCTAGAAACCTCTCCTTTTTCCTTACTCTCAACTGCCCTTCCAACTTGTAGGTAGGCACTAACCATAAAACTGCGTCTCCGAAAGGCTGAGGTAACACAACGTATTTAATATTCTCTTCCTGTTCCGTCAATTCTCTTCCATTTTGTCTACCCTAGTAGGAAAAAGTCCATTTGCTATTTTAAAGTAATGTAGCAAAAAGGTGGCACGTCCCCCAATGATAAGAGAGCACAGTAGTGGAGGACCCATTTATGAAGCTTGATTAAGTGAAACATAATCAAGGGCATTAAACATAATAACAGACAGCTGCACTTAGGGGCATTTAAAAAGCATAGCCTCCCAGTGAATAGCTGACTCATGACCTTTTGGTTTGAGAAGGATGCAGGGAGGACTCTAGTTGGAGTTATATAAACCAGATGGAAGAATAAAATGCAATTTAGAGGCCATCTCTTTGAATGGAAAAGACCTGGTCACTGAGACTAAAAGACAAATGGACTTAACACTACCTGAAATGAAGGTGAAGCTATTTTGTTGCCCCTGTTTTATTTTGTCAACTACTCTGTCAGAGTCTTGTTTAGAAAGGAGCACACTGCATTTAAGTATAAAACCTGCTGTACTGTACAAAATCCTGCCTAAAAGGAAATTTTATTTACTTGGGATTGCAGCTTAATTTGCTTGATAGCATTTCTTTTTCTAAACTTCATTAATTTGAAAATAATATGCCTTTTATATCAGTACACTATCTCCAGTAACTACTTGGTTTTCTTCAAACTATCCTACTTACTGCAATGGTGTTTTCAGCAGGTATTGGGTTGGGAGGGTGGCCTAATGGCTAAGGTGTTTGCCTTACAAACACAAGGTACATGGTTTAAATCTCACAGGGGATAACTGGCTAGGCTTGAAATGGCTCACAAGGGCAGTTAGCCTAGTACTACTCTATGAACCTATGAACCTATAATCTGCAACTATTTCCATACTGCAGATGTTTCCAAAAGCTGCCTGCTTCTTTGAGTTTATTGCCCACTAGAAATAGTCTGTATGGATTAAAATTAAAGAACAAACAGTGGTGTGTTAAAAAGTTTGATAGTCACTCTCTGTGTAACTAGCAGTGTGAGTGATAGACTAGTTCTTGTGCATGCTGACTCTGGATAATGTTGGAGGCATTTATGCAATCTACTGCAGCCCTTCAGGAGAGGAATGCAGTTTCTGACTAATGCCTGGTGGAGCTTCAGGAAAGAATCATTCAGTTCCTGATCAAAATTCAAAAGAGAGACTTGACCAATAGTTGGTCTGTCCTCAGGAGAGATGTTCTAGCAGACATCAACATCTGCTATGCCTCAAGAAGCAAATTTTCACCTTAATGTGCCAGACTTCAACCATTCAGAGAGTCCAGATCTACAGCATAACCTCAAAGAAACTTGAGTCTGTGAAAGATGTATGAGCTTCAGCTTACCTAGCTGATTTTCAAAGGTGTTTAACATTCCACTAATTAGAGAGGCCTTGAAAACCCACATGGATTTGGAAGGGTCTGATGCACTTGATTCCAAGAAATTAAAGAAAGAGATTTTAGAAATGTCTGGGGTTTCACCAGAAGTGCAATACTGTAAATTTCATAAGCAGACATTTTGTATGGACAAACCAGTGAGAACTGAAAGGCACAGTTTGCTACATATTTTGATTCTATGGTTAGAACCTCACATAAACTTCAGAAATGCTCATTGTAGATAAATTTAAGTGGGCACTCTCCAACAAATTATGAAAGTCAGTAATCTTGAGTGACCCTTGTTATTGAAATAGAATGTTTGTTATAAAGCAAGTTTATAGATGCTAGATCAAACTTGCTTGCACTGAGGACTATCACTGATCACGCCTTTGAGTATGCTTCTCCTTTCCAATTTAAAAACCTCCTCAAAACCCACTATTCAAACAACTGGCTTTGCTCATGTGACTCGCCAGGTTAATCCATGCCACTGCACTGTTGCAACGATTCTGCTAAGGACCACCTGTTTGCTCCTCTTTCCTCCTGGAATACTTATTCTAACCAATCATATGTACTTTTCAGAACAAATTCCTATCTTAGTACACACACACCCCAAAAAAAATTATTGTACTTTTTCAGTCTCAATGGACTGTATATATTGTTAATATCTGCTCAATCTATGCTGAAATGCATTCATATGTGTATTATGTACTGTATTGTTAACTGGAGCTTTTCTCCCCGGGCCTCTGCTGAAAATGGACCTGTGTCCAGTCAGACTTTCCCGGTAATCATATGTAAAATAAATAAAAAATTCTGTATCTGTAACTAAGAAATGTCTGCCATCGTTTGAACCTACCTGTTTTAAGCGATTTAGTAAAGGAAACAGCCAGGTACCATTTGCTTAATGACAACAGTACTATACCTACAAAAAAACATTAATCTTAGACAACAGTCAGTTAAATAAAATGTGCTGGGTGTTTACCAACGCAGCGTAGCAACTCTGAATGGATTACTATTGGAAATATAGAATCTGCTTTCTGCCATCGTACTAGCACTAAACTTATGAAATGTACTATTGTAAGAGCAGGGAAAGAATTTCATTAATTACTAGATTCAGGGATCATAGTTACACTTGTTAAATTACAATATGTTTGCAAGCATAATGCAACCAGTAAGCAAGGAAACTGAAATGATCTGTTTACATGCAGATAAGGGGAAATACCCTGTAAGACAAGTTGAAATGTATAATCTCTGGGTAAAATTATATGCCCTATATTTCTAGTGCCTAATTTGTCTCATGATGTAATTTTTGACCAAGACTGCCATCATTTTATGCAACTATTGAAATAATGCAGGAAGAAATTGGGAGGGGATGTTTCAGCCAGATAGTCTGCTAAAAGTACATAACACTCAGCAAACAGAAAAAATGCAGGACTAGAAAATGCAAAAGAAGTCATGATTCAGTTCTGTGTGGAAGGGTTAGATAAATCCACTACTGACTCCTGTCAAAAGACTTCTGATTAAATACTGAAGAAAGTCAAAACAGGTGCTGACAGGGAACATAAACTAAACCATAAGACTTGAGCATTTACATTAATAAAATAAGTAAGCATGGAGACTGACATATAGAAGACTCTAGAATACACTATTAAAATGGATAAAGGAACTAAGTAAGGAACAAACAGGCCTAAAATTCAAAGGAAATGGGAAATCTGAACATAGCTGTAGGCCTTTCTCAGTTCTGTTATAGCAGAGAGTCAGCCAGAAACAGAAGCAAAGATGTAAAGAGAAGGCAGGCAAAACTACCCATGAAGGAGAAAAACTGAAGCAGTCAGTGACTATGGGTGAAATAACTAGGAGAGAGTGAAGGTGGTAACCTGTGACCCTCTTTCTTGCTTATTGTTTCTCTTCACAGAGGATGCACTAGATAAAGAGAAAGATGTAAAGAGAAGGCAGGCAAAACTACCCATGAAGGAGAAAAACTGAAACAGTCAGTGACTATGGGAGAAATAACTAGGAGAGAGTGAAGGTGGTAACCTGTGACCCTCTTTCTTGCTTATTGTTTCTCTTCACAGAGGATGCACTAGATAAAGAGAAAGGCCTAAATATGATTCATAGGAAATTAGGTCATAACCTTGACTTCACATCAGGAACTGCAGAAAATACTGACTTGGCTGACCTCCAGATAAGCCACATCAATTTTAAAGATGTTCATTGAGAGGACAACAGCCTTACTAGGCCTAGAAAAGCTGAACAGTAGAATAAGTGAGTAGTTGGAGAGCTGAAAGGACAGAACACCCCCTCCCATAATCTAAGATAGGAAATGGTCTGCTATAAAGTGTAACCAAAAAGAAGAGATCATCAGTGCGACATCTATTAATTCAAAATGTGGTAGCCACATTTTGTATGGTCCTTTACAAGTGGGCAAAAGAAACAAAGGCCAGGATTATAGCGTAGTATTATGAATGAGATAGATAATTATTGTGCTTCATGTCCTGAATGCCAAAGGACAGCACACAACCTACAATTTAAAATACTCTGGCTCTTTAAGAGGTCTCCTTTAAAAGTATAGCAATGGACATTATGAGTCCACTTGTGAAATCAAACAATGGCTGTCAGTATATCCTGGTAATCAATGGTTATGCAGCAAGATTTCCTAAGGCAGTTTGCAATAGCCAATGCATACTCCTTAGAAAAATAACTAATAATGTTCTTCTCTAGACTAGGAATTCTCTGAGAGATTCTAACTATTGATAAACTATGCAAACCATATTAAAGGACTGCCCCTGTTATCACAGCTCTCAACCTCTTAGCACAAAACTCTGGGCAAAGACAAAAATAATGGGGGGGGGGCAAAGTCCCCAAAATATGGACATATTTTAAATATTGCTCTAATAAACTTAGAAAGTTGCTAAAATAAAAGACTGTGTTACCGTCCATTTTTCTCAAGGATATGAAGTCTGAAACTCAAATGCCTGTCATTATTTAGTGAACTCAGTCCTCACTGATTTGCCACAAAAATCCAGTAAACCACAAATTATATGAGGAATGGACCAAAAATCTGAGACAAAAATCTGGACATTCTGCAATAATCTTGACATTTAAGAGGTATGCCTCTGATCAGCATCATACAGGCTACTGACAGCTAACCTCTGTCTTACATATAGAACTTCTGCTGACTCTCTTGTGTTAGACTTCACATTCAGAAGTCTAGTGATATCATAAATACCCAATCAAGGAATTACAATCTCTTTTGAAAAATAAATAGAACATATTGGAGAGAGAGTTTTGTATCAAAGAGAAAACTGCTTTGTGGAGCCATTTTCTTTTCCACATAAACCAAAGTACTTTTCTTACTCTGAATGTAATTTAGATGAAGTGATATGTAACCACAAATTCACCCCACTTTAGGCCCAGTGCCTCATGGATACATGAAAAATGTAAATCTCCCAATATATCCTTGTTATTTGTATGCAAAATAAAAGGACCAAAAACTACCACGAGGATATAAGGTTAGGCTTTTTAGGATCTTCACTGATGAATAGCCTAGCAAGTACCTATAAACCTATAAACCCATGAACTAGCCAAGGCACCTTCTTCATGTCCAGAAGAATGTCTGAGCTATGACAGCAATTCAAAGTGAAATAGCTAAAAGCATCTGTATAACACACTCAAACATCTGGGCTAGCTGAATGCATTAAAAAAAAAAACTTCACAATCTATGGTAAACATCTATAGAGATAGATGGGGAATAAATTAGTAGCAACTGCTGTCCTGTCTTCTATTTGCTGAAAGAAAAGTACCCCAAACCTCAGCTGGATCCATGCCATTTGAATTGATGAATGGAAGGCATCTCCGAAGCTAGCTTGATATAGCAAAATAAATGTGAGAGGAATAAAACAACCCCATTTAAAAGTGCAACAGAACATTTTCCAGATCTGCAGGACATTTTCAGGACACTGTGTTGCCTTCTGTGAGAGAACACATGGAGAAGCCATATTAGCAGCACGACATAGTTCATTTAACAGAAATGCTCATTTCCCAGTTTTAGTTCACTTCCTTTTCCAATCACATTTTATGTTCTGTGCCCAAATTTTATATATAATTTCTCCTCTACTATTGTTGTGCCACCCTATCTCATTTTAATCACACCTTTTTCCTTATCACTAGAGTTAATAGTCATTCAGCATGTTCCTCCCCATTTTCTCAAATTCTGTTCAGCCCTTGACCTCATCCAGCGCCTCCCCCACAGATGTTATTGCCAGTCGTATTCCTCTCAAAATTCTGCTCCAACCATTCATTGGGAGGTTTGGCCTTGAGTTTTCTAACCTTCTTCTACATTTGTTTCTTATCCCAGGTTCAGTTTTCCAAACGTCATAATTTTCTTTCTTAGATGTTTCTTCTTAACTGTGTAACTGTACCTAGACTCACATTTATTCCCAGTCTTGCCAGGTTCCACTATATTCCATTTTATCCTCCCTGTGAAGCTATGAACACACAAACACACACGCACACACACACACACACAACACACACACACACACACACACACACACACACACACACACACACACACACACACACACACACAGTTTTAGGTATTGCACATGCTCTCAAGTTTGTTGAGTAGGATCAAAAGAAGAGGACAAGAAACACTGACACACACACACACACACACACACACACACACACACACACACACACACATACACACACACACACACACATACACACACACATACACACACACACACACACACACACACACACACACACACACACACACACACACACACACACACACACACACACACACCAGCACAAAAAAGGAGTGAAAAATCATCAAAGTTTGCAATCAGTCTGTCATACATATCTATCCTCCACACATAGGTAAAATCCAGTACCACTTCCTTGTAAGCTATACGTCCTCCTGTATGACCCAGGAAACCCATACCATGTATTTAAACTTATTGGAATCACTCACCATCCTACCCAATACCATATGATGCTTGTCTCATATATTCAAAAGAGATGATGTAGTGCTGTATGGGTTCAAGATATTTATTGTACATAAACATTGTCAGTAACTGGAACTGGAACATATATATTTAGCTTAACTGATTCACACATTACTTCAAACACACTGGCATGTGCATCTCCATTCATGACTGCACTCACTCTGGCTGACTGTATAAAATGGCACTGTTTTCGCACATGCTCAGTACTTACATGCACGTGCTATCTAGCTACAGTGGCACAAATGGAACATTACACATAATGATCTACATCCTCCCTCTTTGATTTGTTTGACATGCCATAGGAGAACAAGACAATGTATATGCTAGATAGCATTTCAATATTAGTAACAAATCAAACTCAGGTCCAAGCCGCTGTGTATTTTGGATTGGGTTTGGAAATTTTACCTGATCTGGTTATATAAAAGCTTTGACTGGGTTTAGCAACAGGGTAGTCTCTGGGGAATTCTTCTCAATAGGAACTTCAGGGATAACATCAGAATTAATTAAGGAAAATACACTGCTCTGCAAAATGGGAACAAGTGTAAGGTCGCTCTGAGAAATAGAGTCTTTGGCACAGGCAATCTGTTGTCACCTGTTCAGAAACTGAAAGTATATGTCTTTGGTTTCTTCTAAATTCCATTCCCTCCAACTGAACAACATAAGATCTCAGTTCCTCACAAACATTTTTGATAATACCCATTTGGTCGGAACCTTTGGTTGTTTGCATCCTTATGATTTCTCCTTGTCTTAGTGGTCTAAAAGGTTTGCTAGATTTATCATAGTATGACCTTTGTGACTGATGTTTCTTCAAAAGTTGGGTTTTGATCCCTTTGTTGTTCTTTGCATTTGGAATCAATAGTTGTTTACTGATAGGTAAGGTCGTTCTCATCTGTCTAGACATTAATCTCTGATCAGGTGAGCCAAGCAAGTTAGCTTGGCGAATGTTTCTGAGACTGAGAAGGTTAAGGAAAACGTCAGTACCATCTTTTTTAGATTTCTCTAACAAGCACTTTGAACTTTGAACTGCACACTCAGCTAATCCATTGGACTGGGGATACTCAGGACTACTAGTAGCATGGACAAAGTCCCGATCCTCAGCAAATCTCTTGAACTGCTGACTGGTAAACTGCGTACCATTGTCAGATACAACTTGATGCAGACTACCATGCACACAAAAATGTCTGTTCAAATTTGTAATGACAGCGCTGGATGTTAGATTAGGCAGAAGGTCAATTTCAAACCAATTTGAGTAAGAGTCTACTAACACTAAGTAATGTAAACCATTCAATTCAAACATATCAGTAGCAATCAAGTATCGCGGTAGTTCAGGAATCTGATTTAGCTTAGTGGTTCTTTTTGTTGGTGTAATTTAGTACTGTTGCAAATAGAACATGCTAGAGTTTCCTTCTATATGTCTTTTGACATAGAAGGCCAAAATACTATGCCTCTTGCCCTTCTTTTGGTAGAATCAGTACCTGGGTGCCCACGATGTAAGATCTTGATATATTCCTGTTGTAACACTGAAGGAATAACTACTTTAAGACATTTCATGATGATACCATCTTCGATTATGAGCTTGTCTCTGTAAGGAAAATATTTCAAGACATCAAGTGGTAGACAGGTTTGGACTATGATGTTTGCAGATGACATTGTGATCCATAGTGAGAGTAGGGAACAGGTGGAGGAGACCCTGGAGAGGTGGAGATATGCTCTGGAGAGAAGAGGAATGAAGGTCAGCAAGACTAAGACAGAATATATGTGTGTGAATGAGAGGGAGGATAGAGGAATGGTGAGGATGCAGGGAGTAGAGGTGGTGAAGGTGGATGAGTTTAAGTACTTGGGATCAACAGTTCAGAGTAATGGTGAGTGTGGAAGAGAGGTGAAGAAGAGAGTATAGGCAGGATGGAATGGGTGGAGAAGAGTGTCAGGAGTGATTTGTGACAGACGAGTACCAGTAAGAGTGAAAGGGAAGGTCTACAAGAGGGTAGTGAGACCAGCTATGTTATATGGGTTGGAAACAGTGGCATTGACAAAAAGGCAGGAGTCAGAGCTTGATGTAGCAGAGCTGAAGATGTTAAGATTTGCACTGGGTATGATGTGGATGGACAGGATTAGGAATCAGTATATTAGAGGGTCAGTCCAGGTTGGAAGGTTTGGAGACAAAGCCAGAGAGGTAAGGTTACATTGGTTTGGACATGTGCTGAGGAGGGATGCAAAGTATATTGGGAAAAAGATGCAAAGGATGAAGCTGCCAAATAACAGGAAAAGAGGAAGGCCTAAGATAAGGTTTATGGATGTGGTGAGAGAGGACATGCAGGTGGTTGGTGTGACACAGCAAGGTGCAGAGGACAGGAAGAAATGGAAACAGTTGATCTGCTGTGGTGACCCCTAACGGGAGCAGCTGAAAGAAGAAGAAGAAGTTGTAGACTGGTTTGTCTCACTGACCATCCTTGACTCATAATTTGTGTTAGCTTCTGCAGAACTGAGCCTAAAGCTGTGTGATATCTAACTTCATCAAGGCATGATGTGGAAACATTTTTGACTTCCATAACTTCCAAGTCTGGTTTCTCATTGTCATGCTGTTCTGTTGGGATACACTAGACAATCTCGACATACTGAAATGTCGAAATTCTGTACGTTGAGATCGAATAGTGGAAAGTGTAGTTAACCGAAACTACACTATGCCGAATCTGCAAATGTTGAATCCGCCGCTATCATGGTGTCACGTTCATAACGTGTGGTGCGGTTTGTGGATTTATCTGGGGTTTCAGGTAAGTGTTGTGTGTTTGAGGATAATAGGTAGGGATTTTAGTGTGTGCGAGTGTGTGCGGTGGTGTTTGTTGTGTGTTTAGTGCGACCTCGGAGTTAGAATATATAAGTAGGGGGGGTGTGGGGGGTGTAGAGGGCTTGCCCCCCTGCTTATAGGTAGGTTAAGTGTGTGTTGTTATGTTTGTTTAGTTAGGTAGGTGTGTATTCGTGTGTGATTATGTCCTGGTTTGTGTGTGTGTGTGTGTGTGTGTGTGTGTGTGTGTGTGTGTGTGTGTGTGTGTGTGTGTGTGTGTGTGTGTAAATGGTCACGATTGTAGTATTCGTGATTGTGGGTTTTCGTGCATGCGGTTTTTCGACTATTCAGTCTCGAAATACTGAAATTCGACATTTGAGTATTTTGAGATTGTATAGCGAATCCGTTCTGTTGTTTGTCTGGGTGCTCTTGACAAAGCATCTGCAAGGTATAAATATTTGCCTTTTGTGTAGACAATACTGAAATTGTACTTGTGCAATTTTAACATCATGCGTTGCAGACGTGTTAAGGCTTTTTCAGAATTGCACTAGAAAAACTATTTTTTAATTTGTTCCATACTGCATCTCAGTTTGGGTTAAAGTGCTGTATGCAGAGGCTTCTGGTATGTCTTCTTGAAGACATGCTGCACCAAAACCATACTTTGAAGGATCGCATGAAAGAGTTACAGGTTTGCAAAGATAATATTTCAGTGTGGGTGGACTGCCAATTTTCTGTTTTAGAAGTTCAAATGCTCTTTGCTGTTGTTCTAACCAGGACCAGTTTACATTTTTGCATGTCAGCTAACATAACGGTGCTGAAAGTTCACTCAGGTCTGGCATGAACTTTCCTAAATAGATGACCATGCCAAAAAAACATTGCAAAGATGAGACATTGTCTGGAACTGACATTTCAAGAATTGCAGCTTGCTTAGATGGATCTGGTTGTAAGCCAGAACTAGTAAACAAATGACCCACATAAGTAAGTTCTCTTAGCTTGAATTTACATTTGTGAGGATTCAGTTTAAGACTGACTTCATGTGCACAGTCTAGAACTTTCTGACCTTTCTATCATGTTTGTCTTCACCATTGCCTCCTACAATAATGTCGTCTACTATGACAGCATACAGTTAAACTGAAAATATTTGTTCCATAGCGGATTCCAGCGTGCAGCTCGCAAGACATTTCCCTGCGAGCTACATCGCCGAAACCAAACGGCTGCATCAGTACTTTGCCGTAGTGCAAAGTGGCTGAAAAGCATAGCCGCTGCAAATATAATCTATGGACGGGCAGCTGCAGCCGTACGGGATGTGTAACACATTCCTTCTTCTCGTGCAAGGCATGCATTTACTTAATTATTTATTTATTTTGTTGTCAGACTGACTGTTCATTAATGGTCGAATGACTGGGCTTACTTCATGGTTTAACCTCATGGAATACGTGACTGGTAGCTTGCCTAGCTCATTTTTGAAAATATCAGCATATTCACAAAAATATTCTGTGTAAAACTATTGTGGTTTTTCAGAGTTATATGATGAACTTCCTTATTGAATGAAATCAGTCCCATTCTCAAACTAACTTTGAGACCTAACAGTGACTGCATGTCTTTTGACTATGTAAAACTGCAAGTCATAGCTGTTTCCAGCCGAATGGCAGGTGAGAACTACTGCTCCATCAATTTGAATCTCTTCAACACCATAAGTAACTAGCTTTGCACACTTTGCTGAATCACGTTTCTCACTAGCTTTCACCTTGCCAAACATTTGTGCTGGTATAACATTGCACTTGGATCCAACATCTACTTTAAGCTCTACAGGTTTTCCATTGATCTGAACAGTACACAATATTTCGTTGTTTGCTTCTAAATTACCAGTTGGCTGATAGTTCACTTTATTAATTGTTTCATCAATCACAACATAAAAAGTTTGCTCGCGGCTTTCTATCTAATCTACTTGCTTATTTGGATGATCTCTTTTATTAAAACATTGTGGCATCTTAAACTTGCAAAGCCTTTTGAAATGATGCTAGTTTGTACAGTTGTGATATTGTTTACCAAAAAGTAAGCACTTTTCTTGTTTAGGTTAATGGTTGCCTCCACAATTACAACCGTTAACAATAAGATTGCTTGTAACTGCCCCATTCGGTTTATGGTTAAAATTGGGTACTGCCACATTCTTTAGCTTGTATCTCTTATTCATCCTAGCTTTGTGTCTCACACTATCAACATTCACACTGGCAGACACTGCATGCATGCTTTTCTCATTTGTAAGAATATCTGTGTGCTTTTCTGTAAGCTAGTATATTTGGCAAATCTCTATAGCTTTGCTCAATGTTAAATCACTGTCCCGAAGTAAAATCTTTCTCACTGCATCATTATTAACACCACACACAAGTCTGTCCTTTATGAAATCATCTCGCAGATGAACATATCTGCATGCTTTTGCTTTATTTCTCAAGTTAGTAATGCATGCTGCTATAGTTTCACCAGGCTTTTGAATTATTTTGTAAAATATGTGCCTTTCCATTGTAATATTTGTCTGAGGGTTACACATTTCTCTAAATTTATGCTTTAGGCACTCGGGGTCTTCTCGCTTTTTAGCCTGTATCACAATATGGCGGTCTCCCCTTCCCTGCATATATGGCAGGTGCATACACAAATGAGCGTTCCCTCTCAATGGCTTCCAAGCCTGCTAAATTAAGAAGTATGAATGCCTTTGTATGTGCGTCTTTATCAGAAAAAGCAGTTTGGATGAAAATATCATATTCTTGATCAAACACTCTCCAATTCTCAGCAATTTTATTATCAAATACCAGCGGTTCAGGTCTGCAGAATCCTTCGGCTATCACAACAAAATATGTTTAAATATAAGCATAGACCAGGTACTTGTAATTATGCTCAAATGCACAACAATCTCTTTGAAAAGGCTTCACTTTGACACTACAAACACTGCAAACATTGCAGAAGCTTCGGGCACTTTGGATAGGTTTAATTAATGCAAAAAATAGTACATTGCAAAAATTGTGGTTGTTTTAGCCTTTTTGTATATCTTAAACATTTCAGAACTCATTTTAAACACTTTCTTATTTATTTTGAATACTTTTATCAGTATTTTGCAATTTCAGACATTTTGTTTACCTTGGTAATTATTTCACATGTTTTGAATGCTTCACCAAAAAAGTGGTGATTGAAAAATTATTTAAATGAATTTAAGTACCTATGAATAAAGGTTGACCTGCTTGTGAGTTCACTCTGGTATATTCCTCCACTTCTAAATGCGTGCCTCATTGCTTGCGTGTTGCTTCAACTTTGGATCCCATTCTGGCACCACGTTGTTTTAGACATGCCAACTCTGACACCATGTCACTTGTCTAATGCATTCAAAAGAGATGATGAAGCATTGTATGGGTTCAAGATATTTATTGTACATAACCATTGTCAGGAATTGTAATTGGAACATGTACTTAAGGTAACTGATTCACTCATTACCTCAAACACACTCACATGTGCATCTCCATTCATGACTGCACTCACTCTGGCTGCCTGTACAAAATGGCACTGTTCTCGCACATGCTCAGTACTTACACACATGTGCTATCTAGCTACAGTGGCTCAATAGGAACATTTTATTTTATTTTTTATTTTACATTTGGTGACCGGGCTAGTCAAGCTGGACAATTATCCGTTTTCAGTAGAGGCCCGGGGAGAAAAGCTCAAATTACAAGAAGTAAAACAATAATTAACAATAAATCATAATAAGCATCATACAATAAATACATAGGTGGACATTTGTATGAATTTAGAGAAAACACAAATAAACCAAAAAAGCAGAACCATAATCTTTCAGAAAAATAGTTGGTTAGCAATATAAATCACAAGGTAAGCAACATTCTACAGTTAGATACTAAACAAAATTCAAGATGTGCTAGAGAAAAGATAAAAAAATGTTTAAGACAAACTCAAAGTTAAATCTGTCTACAGTAAAATTAGTTTTATAGTGGGAAAGTTGGGAAAAATAAAGGGAAGTTGGGAGTAGTTAAGGAATAATTTCAGTCAGGATTAGTACAAGGACATAGCCATTGAGTTTTGAGATGTTCTTTGATATGTCTTTTGAAAAGGGATGTAGAGTCTAGGTTTGCTATTTCCTGAGGTAGTTGATTCCAGATTTTCCGACAGCATTTGAAAATAATGAGTCCCCAGCTTTATTCTTTGATTTGGTTAAGGCTACGAGGAGTTTATTAGCTGATCTTAGTGTGGCTAGGTTTTTATAAGGTGAAATCAGTTTTGTAAGGCTAGGGGTAGCATCTGGGTAAAATAGGGTCTTATGAATGATAATTAATTGTTGATAGCGTAAGTGGTTGTAGAGTTCTAACCAATCTAGTTGCTTGAGGTTAATACAGTGGTGGGTTCTAAAAGGGGTAGCAGTAATGAATCTAGTAATACTATTGTAGCAGGTAGAAAGTTTGGTGATGTTGTTTTTAGACAAGTTTGTATATATAGCAGAGGCATAGAAAAGGGTGGAGATCAGGTGGCTCTGGGCCACAGTTTTTCTAGCAGATGCGGTAAGAAAGGGTTTAATTCTGTAGAGAGTACCAATTTTTTTGTTAACTGATTTAATGGTATTGTTAATGTGGTCATCAAAATTAAGATTATTATCAATTGTTACACCTAATAGGCGAGTGGTCATATCTGGGCTAATGCAGGTAGCATTGTTAGAGGAGATAGTGAAGAAAGGTGTTGTTGATTTGTTTGTAGGGGTAAAGAGAAGAAGTTTTGTTTTTTTGGGATTAAGAAGGAGGGAGAGTTCCATAAACCATTTTTCAACATTATGGAAGACTGTTTGGGTGAGGGACTTAAGGGAGGAAACATTATTGGCAGCACAAATAAGTGTTGAGTCATCAGCATATTGAATGCAGATGGCTTGGGGTATATTCAAATTAAGGTCATTGATAAATAAAGAGAAAAGAAGGGGGCCTAGGATTGATCCTTGTGGAACCCCAATGTTTACTGGGAGTAAGGAGGATAGGTTGTTGTCCCATAGCACTGCTTGTTGCCTATGTTGGAGGTAACTCCTGAACCATTGGAGAGTATGTGAGCCAAGTGAATAGAGATTTAGTTTGTCAAGAAGTATATTATGGTTAACCATGTCAAAGGCCTTTGACAGGTCAAGGAATAAAGCTGATGAGAAAAGATTGTTGTTCCTATTTTTATTTATGGCATCAGAGAAGGAAACGAGGGCAGTTGTAGTACTGTGGAAAGGTCTAAAGCCATGTTGACTATTGGCTAGAAGTTTGTTTTGTAGAAGGTGGTTAAGAATTTGTTTATGTATGCATCTTTCCATGATCTTTGCTAATGGGAAGAGTAAGGCAATAGGGCGAAAGTTTGCGATCTCGATAGAGGAGCCACCTTTATGTAGAGGTATTATATGAGATATTTTCCATATGGTGGGTATTTTTCCTTCAGAGATAGTCCTGTTAATAAGAATGGATATGGGGTAATCAATAGCTTTTGCCGCAATTTGTAGGTATTCTGAAGGGAGTTGGTCAGCAGAAGGGGTACAAGGTTTAAGTTTCGTGAGAAGCTTATAAATAAGAGATGTAGGCACTGGTTGAATGTTAAAGACATTAGATGAAGTGTTAGAGGTATTAGGTAGGGAGGTAGTAGAAGAGGGTAATGAATTAGCTAGGGTTTGAATGGCTTCAGTAAAGTACTTGTTAATTACACCATTACACCAATCTACACCATGATCATGGGTGACTTTAATTACCCCAGTATTAACTGAGAATCCTGTATGACACCAAATGTACCAGCACAGAGATTCCTGGATTTTGTAAACACAAACTCCTTGGACCAGATAGTTAATATACCAACCAGGGATGCAACCATACCAGATCTGGTCCTCACTAATATGGGAGAGTGCTGCACACCCCCTACTGTAATGATGTCCCTGGTAAGGTCAGACCACAAAATGGTCTCCTTTGAAGTAAAAATAAAACCTGGACTCCTGGCTAAACCTGGAATATTTAGGACTACTCTAAGGCTAACTTCATGCTATTAAATGATAACCTGGCAAAATTACAAGCCCCCATAAACCCTGAGAACACTGCTGCCTATGCAGAACTGTTCACAGAAACCCTGTACAAGCATGTTAATAATTGACTAGATGCAGCTGTACCCACCAGCAACAAGTACAGAACTAACTCAAAAAACAAGTCACCCTAGTGGAATCACAAAATCATTAGTCTGTATAACAGAAGGAAGAAAATTGTTGCAAAAATTATGAGGTGCAGCACCCAGCAGGATAAAAGCACTCTCACCAAACTAAACAAAGAAATCAGGGTACAAATAAAGTATACCAAAGCCAAATGTGAGGTAAAGTTGGCCTCCCAGGCCAAGGACAACCACAAGGCATTCTTTGGCTATGCCTGCAACCTCTAAGGTAATATGCAATTGTGTGCAGCGCTCATTGTAAATGGAGCCATATATACTGAGCTAGAAGATATAGCAAACCTACTGGCTGATAAATTCAGCTCTAACTTTACACCTCTTGCCCCCTCAACCTTTCTTCAGGAAATACCATCAAATATAACTCCCCCTACTATCACTAGGGAACACGTCCTTAATGCTCTCTAAAATCAAAAACACTGCATCAATGGGCCCAGACAACAGCAAAGGATGCATTCTAAATGGCATGAAACATGACGAAAGCTTTGCGTTATAATGAAACATGACCTATCATGCCCTCTGGAATTGCTATTTAACAGTAGCCTCCAAACAGGTTTCATGCCTCATGAATGGAGAACAGCAACAGTCATCCCTCTGCACAAAGGTAGGCCATCTACAGACCCTGGAAACTACAGACTCATAAGTCTCACTTGTTTTATATGTAAAGCCATGGAAAGAATTATCATGGAAATGATCACTAGTGATATAGTAAATCTGCAGACACTGGACCCAAACCAGTTTGGTTTTGTCAAGGGCAGGTCATGATTACTCAGCTTGGTGTACTTCTTTGAGAAGTTCACCAAAGCAATGGATGAGGGCAAAATGATATTGCCTACCTTGACCTGGCCAATGCATTTGACACAATACCCCACTCAGGCATTGTTGACATTCTCAAGAGGTTAGGTACAAACCTGTATGTCACCCAGTGGGTAGCCAACTGGCTGACAGATAGAACCCAGGAAGTTAGAATTGGGGAGTCCACCTCTACAAAGAGGCTAGTCACAAATGGAGTCCCGCAGGGATCAGTCCTTGGACCACGCTCCTTTTTGGCATTTACTTCTCTGAAGTCAAGGCCAGTGTCAATGGTCTCTGGCTAACTAAATTTGTAGATGATTGCAAATTAGGAGCTGTCATTGAATCCCACACTGACGCAAATATTCTCCAGGAAGGGCTGACACAGACAAACAACTGGTGTCAGAGCCATGGACTAAAACTAAATGCCAAGAAATGCATAACAGTATCCTTCAGGAAGTCATCCATCCTGGTAACTATCATATTGACAACACATCTCTTAGAGCTGACCCAGTAGTCAGGGACTTAGGAAAACACATAGGTGGTAATCTAGCCTTTGACCATCATGTGTCTATTGTAGTGAGTAAATCATTCTATGCTGTGCAACTTATAAACAAAGGTATGGCATCTAAGTCCAAGGAAGTCATTGTTTCACTATATTCGACATTCATCAGACCTATCATTGAGTATAATGCCAGCCTTGGTATGTACCTAACCAGGCATATCCAACAATTGGAATGTCCACAGAGGTTCCTCACTAAACAAATACAGAGTGCAAGTAAAATGTCCTATGCAGACCGCCTCAAGGCCCTATCCCTCTATTCTGTCTCCAACAGGCTTTTGAGGGGAGATCTATGCCTGGCATACAGACATTGTCAGACCTCACTCTGATAGACCTACCTGCATATCCACAAAATAAACAGTACCAGAATTACCCATTCTAAAGACTTAAATGTTGCCTGTGATATAAATAGGACATGCTGGAGAGAAAGATATGTATCAGAGAGACTACTCTGACTCTGGAACAGACTCCCCATGCACATGAAGCAGAGTTCTTCTATAACCCAATTCAAGTGCATCTTGGAAAATTGGATCGAGAACAGGAAATTCATCCCTGGTTTGGCACCTATGTCTCTAATAGAGTCAGGCAACCTGTAAATGGTTCACCTCCCAGGCCCCTGCTTGTAAAATGTTTCATCTCCCAAGCCCCTTCTTCCACTTATCAAGGGTATCAGAACTTGTCAGAGATTTGGGATGCATGGCTAGGCTTAAAAAGGCCTTTGTGGTCACTAGCCTGGTAAACACCTATGAACCTATGAACTCACACACACACACACACACACACACACACACACACACACACACACACACACACACACACACACACACATACACACACACACACACACACACACACACACACACACACACACACACACACACACACAGAACACAAGAAGGGAGTGAAAAAAGCATCCAACGTACATATTTGTCCTCCCACTGACTTGGAATGAAGCCACTTTTCAGCAGAAGCCTAGGCAGAAACACTCCAGGCATATGTCTTTGTAACGTAGGAGGAAACCGGAGTACCAGGAGAAAACACACATGAATGGAGGGAGGACATTCAGACTCCGCACAGATGGCACTCCAGGCGAGAATCGAACCAGAGAACCTCTTGCTGTGATGTAACAATGCTACCACTGCACCACTACACCATCCACTTAATATTCCTTTAAGTTCATCTTTTCCAGGTTCTGGGTCAGTCACTCTTCTGCTTTACTCACCCGATATGGTCCTTCTTATTTTCTTCTTGCATATTATTGAAGGACTGTTGATATTTATGCAGTGCAGGACTGTTGATATATATGCAGTGAAGGACAGTTGATATTTATGCAGTGAAGGACTGCTGATATTTATGCAGTGAAGGACTGCTGATATTTATGCAGTGAAGGACTGTTGATATTTATGCAGCGAAGGACTGCTGATATTTATGCAGTGAAGGACTGTTGATATTTATGCAGTAAAGGACTGTTGATATTTATGCAGTGCAGGACTGTTGATATTTATGCAGCGAAGGACTGTTGATATTTATGCAGTGCAGGGTATCTTTTAAGTATTTAGTGTCTTACAAAAGCCTTCACAACATCCTGCAGACTTTTCCCATGCTTTATTATGTATTTTCTGCTGAAAAACGTTCCGTTCTGTTCCTTTTATCTTTGCCTGTGATATTAATTTGATTGTAGCAAGGGTGAACATTAAACTCAAACTCAAGCAGACATCTTTGTTAGGATCCTCCCAGGGAAATCCTATCTCAGACCAATATGAGGAAACAGAGAAGTGGATCGACCTTTTCATTCATATAATAAAGATAGCGACATCAATAGATGAAGGGGATTCTGTGGAAAGACTTGAGAAGGCTGACCATATGGGCAAAAAGGCAACAGCTAAGGCTCACTGCATGAACATACAAAGTACTACATTTGTCCAATAACAGCCCTTTTTAACTTTCTCTGATTCTTTTGGGTTTCTAATGCCATGATGGGGGTGGACCCCATTCCTAACAAGTCTGATTAAAGTTCATGAAATTAGTATTGTTTCAATCTTTCATGTTCACAGAAGTGCTCTTAGCAGCACCTGCAGTGTGTCCAGGACTGAATCCCTCTGCAATTCATATGGAGTTACATGTATCAATATCATATCTAAATACAGCTAGAACTTCTTTTTTTGTGAGATCCATTGTGCCTACTACTATTGGAACTGTCTAGGTATCCTTCTTCCACATTGCCTTCATTTCTGCCTACAAATCCTGGTATTTCATGACTTTGCGTCTCTTCGTATTTAGGACACATTATCATTGGGTGTAGCAGTTTCAATGATTAATGCTACTTTTGTGTTCTTTTTATGAATGACTATATCTGGTTTTCTCACATCTATTTTTGAACTGTTGGTAATGGGTGATCCCATGTGATATAAACGTCCTAATTTTCTGTAATACTTTCTGGGTCATGTTTCCAATGCTTTTCAGTTACTTCAATATTAAATTGTTTGTACAATCCCCAATGCAAAAGTCTTGTTACATTTTTTGCCTTTCAATATACAGGCTTCCTGACATTAGTATATCACACCCAGCAACAAGATATGTGACTGTTTCCAATTGTGTTTTACAAAACCTACATTTGTCTGTTTCTCCAACATGTTCACTGGACTTTGTAAACCAACGTGTACATAGTCCGTTATCCTGAGCCACCGATATTAACCTTTCATCTTTTGACTTACACATCTCCTAACCATTCCTGGGTTAAATCTTGATCAACATGAGGTTGTTCCAGGAGTTTTCTGCACTTGAAACCATATTTAAGCCTTTTGCAAATGTCTTACCTTCTCATCTGATCCTTCACCTTATATTCTTTCTTTTGTTTTTTAGCACATTCAGTTGCTGCCTGACTATTACCTATTTCTGGTTTCATTTCCATTCCCATTTGACACCGATATGTTTCTGATAAATAAGCAGAGAAGTTATCTTAGACTTATTCTCCTCATGTTTTAAGACTTTTCCTATGTTTGTATCTTGTGAGGTCAGCAGATATGTATGCGGTCCTAAAATTGCAAATCTATACATGTAATCAATTTTGAGGAGGCCCAGCCCTCCTTCAAAACAGGAAATATATAATCTTGGTATATAATGATTTTTATAAATCATATGATAAGCATGAACCATTTTTCTTCTTTTCTTGTCCAATTGATCCAGTACCTTTTAGAGCCAGTCAATCACCTCAAAACTGTTAAGTCAGGGCTGTTTTTAGTATTAATGTTAGTCTTCTAAAATATCTCTTACTAAGTTTATTCACACTTGTTCATGTTTTATTATTGGTCTTTCATAGATTCTCAAATATTTATGCGCTCTCTCTTGCTCAAGGTCTTTTCTATCACATTCTTGTCCCTAACTGATGTTTTCTTGGTGCTGCAGCTTTCCTGATTTAAAACGTGCTTTTGCACATTTACCAAGATCAAATGACATTCTTATATAATCTGAGAAAGTTTTGACAACTTGCAGTTGCTCTTTCAATTCCTCATCTGATAAATTCTACAGTTTTAAATCATCCACAAAAGAAAAAGATGAGAATTATTTACACTTTTTGTTTTCTAGGGGCGAAATTGTAACCAGGACCTAATATGTGAAGTAGACAGCTTAATAAGTTAAGGGCTAGTCAAAAGAACAGCAGTGACAAACAGTCACCCTGGAATAACCCCCTTTGAATTTTTATCCCTGGGATAATAATTTGTCGTTTATCATAGCTTAGCTGTAAAGTGGTTTGCCACTGTTTTATGGTCACTGTAATGTAATCAATCAGTGTAGGGTGTATCTTATACATTTTTAAGCACTCTTTTTATCCATGAATGTGGGATACTATCAAATGCTTTTTGTAGTCTCTCCATGCGTAACTTAGATGCTTCTCCTTTCTACAATTCTTCACTATGACTTTATTTAACAACAAATGATCCTTTGTTCCATATGACTTTCTTTTGTTACCCTTTTGTTCTATTGCCATGATTGAGTTTTCTTCTAAATGACGATAAACTCTGTCAGTGTCAATTCCAGTGTATAGTTTATATGTCGTCGGAAGGCAAGTTATTGGTCTATAGTTTTTAGGATAGTTTGCAGGTTCACTTTTAAGGAAGAGTATGTTTTTCCTGTTGTTAATCAGGCTGGTACTTGTTCTGGGACAGGTGCACATATAAAATAATACTTACTCATGGCTAAATCTTTATATAAAGATGATGATACTTTTAGCCAGAAATTAGGTACTGCATCTGGGCCTGGGGTTTTACAATAAGGGGCTCTTCTTGATTTTGTTTCATTTTCTTTGGCTTTATTTCATCTGATTTCGTTTCCTGTACATTTGAACTTTTTACAGTTTCTTTCTCTTCTATCCAGGCAGCATCTTTGCTGTGTGTTCTTTTTAGATATTTCTCCAAAATTTGTCAATTTTTTTTCTTTTTTGGTCATGTTTCTATTTCTTTTGTCTTGTTTCCCAATTCTCTATAAACCTTTTTTGCATCATCAATAAATTGCTTATTTTGTACTTTTCCTTTATATTTATCTGCATGTCTTCTACGTTTTTCTGCCTGTGCTGATATTTTTAGTTTATTATTTGTGATAGCGCATGATAGATCCTGTTCTGTTCTGATACTGTGCATTGCTTTTATCATGTCTATCTTTCTAAGTATTTTTGTTGATCTGTTCCCTCTTCTGTACTATTCTAACACCGACACTCATTGTTGTAATTGCTTTATAGTTTTCTCTGTTTAATACTTCCATGATGGCATTTGATTTCTTCTCTTACTTTCCCTTGCTGCTCTGTGTTTTTGTGGTAAGATTTTATCTGTTGTTAATTTAGCTGCACAGTAATGTATCCTATTTACTTCCGTTATATCACATGAATTTCTATAGATGGTCTTAATTACTGCGTTCATTTCTTTTATCAAACTTCTAACATTTTCGGTCTTATTGCTTTCTTTTTTCTTTCTTTTTATTTTTTTCTTATTTTCTTTCTTTTTTTCATTCCCTTGTCCTGTTTGTATTTTCCCCATTCTCCCTCTCATTTACCTACACCAGCCACTAGGTGGCGCTCTACTCTCTCTCTTTCTTCTTTGCTTCCTCCTATTTCCCCTGATTAGCCCTCCTCAGTCTGCTCTGCTAACTTGGTTTTCCATCCCTCTACCTCTATTTTCTTCCTTACCGACTGCCTATTCTCCTTACCACCTGTGCTGATATCTCTCCAGTAACCTGCCCTACTCTCCTCCATTACACCTCACTCATTTCCTCCTAACTCCTTCAGTATTCTTTTCTGTCATACTCCTCCTTACCTTTCTCCTATCCCCTCTGGTATCTGGTTCCTATCTTACCCCTTCCCTATTGACACTCGCTGCTCCTATAGTCTCACCTGCTTTTCTGATTGTCTCCTGGCTATACCTCAGTTGTTAGTTATCTCCCTTCTTAACACCACGTCACTTATTTTCCCCTGTCTTTCTTTTTTCCATCTCCCCTACCCTCTTCCTTGGTCCCGCCTACCCTTCCCTATAGCCCGTGTTCTTTTCCCCTGTCCCGCCCTTCTTCCGCTGAAGTTACTTATACCCCTTCCTGTACCTGCGTCACCCCTTTCACTTCCTTCCACCTTTCCAGGTCCCTGGCTGCTGTGCGCTCCTGCCTTGGCGAGTTATCTCTGGTAGGTTACGGTTACCTTGGGCTTTCTCTGCATGGAATTTTTGATGTTGTCAAGGCCAAAATAGCTGAACTTATTACTGTATTTATCAGTGATTACTGTCGCTAGTAGTCCTAATCACTATGCTACTGTGAAGTCTTTATTTATTCCGACGAGGCACCATTGGTTCTTAAACGAAGGACCCAGGGTTCGGACTAACAGCTTCAGGCAACGGGTCTGTTTAATCCGCTGTATTACTTGATGTTTGCTGCTAAATGTAGTTCAACATAGTCGCATTGCATTTTTAAGCTCATAAAACTGTTGTAGTAATCTGCTCGTTCGCTTTTTATCTCTATAGCATTGTGTTTAGCACTATTACATCGCTGTGTTGTGATTATACTTTTTCTGCTAGACCTGCTCATGCATCTTAGTACAAACTGATGTTGCCTAGATTACTCCTGTTTTTTTTTTTCCACTAAAATGCTAAGCGTTAAAGCGTTTGCACTGTGTTAGATGTGTTAAGCGTTAAAGCGTTTGCACTGTGTTAGATGTGTTAAGAGATACAGACTAATACTATTTCCTGCTCTACTTTGTATTTCTTTCTGCCTGTACACTTATCTAGACAAGTTAGTACCTGGCCAGGCTATCGTTAGAGTTACAGCCCATTGCTACTAAACGGCATCACACACGTGGGGCTTCTTTATCGTTAGCTGGCGCGTATGCTGGTGCAAATACGCTAAGGTGCTTACAATTATCCTATGACCCGGCACTGATGGCTTATTTTCCATATATGCCTCTGCTGCTAGCCTTATTTAGAGCTTGTTACCAACCATTTACCCATTTTTGCATACTAGGCTCGCTTAAGCCTAGCTGTACCTAAACGCCTACACTCCTTGCGAGTGAGCGCTGCAGTAGATAAGGGATGTACTCTTCGGTTCATCTCTGATAGAACCTCTGCAACGTTTGAATCAGTACCTTCGGATTCTCTGCTCTGGCGTACCTCTTACATAGTACCCTAGTAGCTGTATCACTTACACTACTGTTAGTGAGTCCAACTACATATTTTTAATTAGCTTTACAAATAGTTTAACCTCCCTATATCCCCGCAATGACTTGTATACAATATATTACTCTGGTGAGTTACCAGCTGGTCACATGACTGTTGCTACTTATAATATCTAGTGTTTAGAGTCTATCAAGTAGATCCAGGTATACATTTTTTGCTTGATTTATTTCTAGCTCACTATTGATAGTTTTATGTATTTTCCCGCTCTTAATGTTATCAGGGTTAGTTTTAGACAAGCTGTTTCAACAGGGTTAGATTGCTAGATAATTTTACTGTTAGACTGTTGATAATTTTGCTGTTGTACCTTTGTTAATCCTTACCAATTTGGCTTTGTTTTGTACCTGTTCAATTTAACACCTATGCTAAGACTGTTATTCTTCTCTCCCCCTAGAAGTTAATAGCACCATCCCTACTGAATCTTGTCCAGCTTTAAGCCCTACTGCTGTTGGATGATCCTGGCCCTGACTACAGTGACTGAAAATCTGCCTACCTCCCATATTAATCTACAGTCAAGGAACTGAAAGTAGGTCTTGGGCTTCGCTTTGCCTCATTAGCCTCTGTATAGGTCCACCTTCAGAGTCCATTACTCTGCCTGCTTTGTGTGCCTAGCAGCCAGTACCTCTCCTCTCTTATCCGCCAAAACCCTACTCACTTTCACCTTTTCCTGCCCTCATTTTTCTTTCTTTTTTTCATTCCCTTGTCCTGTTTGTATTTTCCCCGTTCTCCCTCTCATTTACCTACACCAGCCACTAGGTGGCTCTACTCTCTCTCTTTCTTCTTTGCTTCCTCCTATTTCCCCTGATTAGCCCTCCTCAGTCTGCTCTGCTAACTTGGTTTTCCATCCCTCTACCTCTATTTTCTTCCTTACCGACTGCCTATTCTCCTTACCACCTGTGCTGATATCTCTCCAGTAACCTGCCCTACTCTCCTCCATTACACCTCACTCATTTCCTCCTAACTCCTTCAGTATTCTTTTCTGTCATACTCCTCCTTACCTTTCTCCTATCCCCTCTGGTATCTGGTTCCTATCTTACCCCTTCCCTATTGACACTCGCTGCTCCTATAGTCTCACCTGCTTTTCTGATTGTCTCCTGGCTATACCTCAGTTGTTAGTTATCTCCCTTCTTAACACCACGTCACTTATTTTCCCCTGTCTTTCTTTTTTCCATCTCCCCTACCCTCTTCCTTGGTCCAGCCTACCCTTCCCTATAGCCCGTGTTCTTTTCCCCTGTCCCGCCCTTCTTCCGCTGAAGTTACTTATACCCCTTCCTGTACCTGCGTCACCCCTTTCACTTCCTTCCACCTTTCCAGGTCCCTGGCTGCTGTGCGCTCCTGCCTTGGCGAGTTATCTCTGGTAGGTTACGGTTACCTTGGGCTTTCTCTGCATGGAATTTTTGATGTTGTCAAGGCCAAAATAGCTGAACTTATTACTGTATTTATCAGTGATTACTGTCGCTAGTAGTCCTAATCACTATGCTACTGTGAAGTCTTTATTTATTCCGACGAGGCACCATTGGTTCTTAAACGAAGGACCCAGGGTTCGGACTAACAGCTTCAGGCAACGGGTCTGTTTAATCCGCTGTATTACTTGATGTTTGCTGTTAAATGTAGTTCAACATAGTCGCATTGCATTTTTAAGCTCATAAAACTGTTGTAGTAATCTGCTCGTTCGCTTTTTATCTCTATAGCATTGTGTTTAGCACTATTACATCGCTGTGTTGAGATTATACTTTTACTGCAAGACCTGCTCATGCATCTTAGTACAAACTGATGTTGCCTAGATTACTCCTGTTTTTTTCACTATAACGCCAAGCGTTAAAGCGTTTGCACTGTGTTAGATGTGTTAAGCGTTAAAGCGTTTGCACTGTGTTAGATGTGTTAAGAGATACAGACTAATACTATTTCCTGCTCTACTTTGTATTTCTTTCTGCCTGTACACTTATCTAGACAAGTTAGTACCTGGCCAGGCTATCGTTAGAGTTACAGCCCATTGCTACTAAACGGCATCACACACGTGGGGCTTCTTTATCGTTAGCTGGCGCGTATGCTGGTGCAAATACGCTAAGGTGCTTACAATTATCCTATGACCCGGCACTGATGGCTTATTTTCCATATATGCCTCTGCTGCTAGCCTTATTTAGAGCTTGTTACCAACCATTTACCCATTTTTGCATACTAGGCTCGCAAGCCTAGCTGTACCTAAACGCCTACACTCCTTGCAGTGGCGCTGCAGTAGATAAGGGATGTACTCTTGGTTCATCTCTGATAGAACCTCTGCAACGTTTGAATCAGTACCTTCGATTCTCTGCTCTGGCGTACCTCTTACATAGTACCCTAGTAGCTGTATCACTTACACTACTGTTAGTGAGTCCAACTACATATTTTTAATTAGCTTTACAAATAGTTTAACCTCCCTATATCCCCGCAATGACTTGTATACAATATATTACTCTGGTGAGTTACCAGCTGGTCACATGACTGTTGCTACTTATAATATCTAGTGTTTAGAGTCTATCAAGTAGATCCAGGTATACATTTTTTGCTTGATTTATTTCTAGCTCACTATTGATAGTTTTTATGTATTTTCCCGCTCTTAATGTTATCAGGGTTAGTTTTAGACAAGCTGTTTCAACAGGGTTAGATTGCTAGATAATTTTACTGTTAGACTGTTGATAATTTTGCTGTTGTACCTTTGTTAATCCTTACCAATTTGGCTTTGTTTTGTACCTGTTCAATTTAACACCTATGCTAAGACTGTTATTCTTCTCTCCCCCTAGAAGTTAATAGCACCATCCCTACTGAATCTTGTCCAGCTTTAAGCCCTACTGCTGTTGGATGATCCTGGCCCTGACTACAGTGACTGAAAATCTGCCTACCTCCCATATTAATCTACAGTCAAGGAACTGAAAGTAGGTCTTGGGCTTCGCTTTCTTGCCTCATTAGCCTCTGTATAGGTCCACCTTCAGAGTCCATTACTCTGCCTGCGTTTGTGTGCCTAGCAGCCAGTACCTCTCCTCTCTTATCCCCCAAAACCCCCCTCACTCTCACCTTTTCCTGCCCTCATTTTTCTTTCTTTTTTTCATTCCCTTGTCCTGTTTGTATTTTCCCCATTCTCCCTCTCATTTACCTACACCAGCCACTAGGTGGCGCTCTACTCTCTCTCTTTCTTCTTTGCTTCCTCCTATTTCCCCTGATTAGCCCTCCTCAGTCTGCTCTGCTAACTTGGTTTTCCATCCCTCTACCTCTATTTTCTTCCTTACCGACTGCCTATTCTCCTTACCACCTGTGCTGATATCTCTCCAGTAACCTGCCCTACTCTCCTCCATTACACCTCACTCATTTCCTCCTAACTCCTTCAGTATTCTTTTCTGTCATACTCCTCCTTACCTTTCTCCTATCCCCTCTGGTATCTGGTTCCTATCTTACCCCTTCCCTATTGACACTCGCTGCTCCTATAGTCTCACCTGCTTTTCTGATTGTCTCCTGGCTATACCTCAGTTGTTTCTACCCGCTCCGTTCACCCTGCGGGCTCACTCCGCTCCCCTCCCTACCCCCAATTCCCACCCACCCCCCGGGGTCCTACACTTATAGCTCTATAGCCACAACCCTAGCCCTCCTATCCTATTACTCTCCTTCCCGCCAAATTGTTCCCCAGCCTTAGTACATCCCTTCCTTCTCTATCTCTGCCCCAAGACTATACATCTTCTATTACCTTTCACTATTACCTAGACTTCTCTCCTTACACTTTCCTTCCACTCCAGCCTTTCTTTCTCTTTTCCAATTAATATCCTTTCTTATCTACCTACTGCTTTAAACAACGGACTTTCCCCTCTATTGCTTACTACATTCTATTCTCTCCCCTTTACACTTTCCCCTCTACTTCCTCACCTCTCTAATTACTAAATGATGCCTCCCTACATACGAACTATGCCTGTACTCTCTATCAATCACAACCACCCTTCTTTCTACATACCTTCTCACCTTTCTTGAAATTTCACTAGATAACTCTCTTATCTCCACACATAAACACACCTCTACTAGACTCACATTCACAACCTTACCTAATGTTAATTCCACCCCTAGTTATCACCTATCTAAATTCCATAGGCAACATCACCTTACCTACCCCTACTATCTTGCAAAAACAAAATCACTAACAATTCTAAATAAGAACTACTTAACAAAACTTATTAATCCTACCCTACTAGATGGAGACATCCACCCCAACCCTGGCCCTACCTCACCGCCTCCCCAAAACTGCTTGCCTAACCCCAACAATAACTTCCTTATAGGACACCTTAACATCCAAAGCATAAATAACAAAATACCTTTCATCCATGCCCTCTTAGATATCCACTCATTTGACATCCTTTGCCTCTCTGAAACCTGGCTTACCCCAGGCACAAAAGACTCAGAGATTGTACCCCAGGGTTATAACATAATAAGACACGACCGCTTAAAACGTGGGGTGGAGGTGGCAATACTCTTCAAAAATCAACTTAACTTATCTATTCAACCAGAATGCCCAAACCTAAATAGCAAAACAGAAACCATCATTATTAAACTCCAACTTAACCCCAAAAAATCTATTTACATTATTTGTTTGTATCTTCCCCCAGGTAATAACATTCCAATACTAGAAGACTTTTTAAGCTGGGTTTCTACCAACTACCACAAGAAACCATAATTCTTGGTGACGTTAACATAGACTGGAACACTATAAATACAGTCAATCCCACCTCCCATATTAACCTACATGGGTTTTCACAAAGTATTACCTCAACTACAAGAGTCAATAAGCCCAGTAAGAAAGAGAGTATATTAGACTGGATACTAACTAATAAAGTTAAGACACATTATAAGGTAGGTATTATGCCTGATGACATCAGCGACCACTGCCTAACCTACATTTCTAGACAAAAATCAGAATTTGTTAACCTCCCAAATACAAGGCTAATTCGATCAGTCAAACATTTTAACATAGACCTTTTTAAAGCCGAACTGAGTGCATGTAATTGGAATTGCTTAAAATCACTCCCCCCTAGAGGAAGCAGTATTATTCTTGAATACCACATTCCTATCTATACTTGATTCTCACGCACCAGAACGCTCTATTAGAGTAAAGACCAAATCGGCCCCATGGCTGACCACCAACACAAAAAAACTCATGCTTGCTAGAAACAAAGCATGGAAATCTTGGAGATGTAATAAACTAAACCCTGACTTAGTTAAATTCCGCCAGCTTCGTAATTTAGCAAAAAAATCAATAATCTCTGACAAGAAAAACTTCTACTGTAACCTCCAGGAAACACATATTAACAACCCTAAACAGTTCTGGTCATCAGTAAATAGACTTCTTTCCCCAGGAACTGCTAAAACTCCTTCCCTCTAAATGCTGACCCAGAAACCCTCTCCAGACTGCCAATGCTTTCAACTCTTTTTCTCTGAAACTATTCAAACCCTAGCCAAACAAATGAACACTAACAACTCTCATATACCACCTAACAGAACTACCTCTTCCCTCAATTTCGCTCTAAAACCTATATCTACCTCTTTCATCTTCAAACTCATTCACAAACTGAAACCCTGCACCCTTCTGCTGACAAGCTCCCTTCTCTTTTCCTTCAGAAAGCTGCTAAAGAAATTGCTTATCCTATTTCCTTACTCATCAACAGAACTATCCAAGAAGGAACCATCCCTGATATATGGAAAGTCTCCTATATTATACCACTTCATAAAGGTGGAAACTCCCTTGACCTTTCCAACTTTAGACCAATTGCCCTTCTTTCACCCCTTGCAAAATAATGGAAAAATGTATTCACCAGCAACTGGTACACCACCTCTCCCTCCACAACATAATAGCAAACTGCCAGCATGGTTTTAGACCCCATCATAGTACCACCACTGCCCTTCTCTCCTTTGTAGATACTATCAACAAAAATCGAAACAACCATTCTCTCTCCTCCGCTCTTTTCATTGATCTCTCAAAAGCTTTCGACATGGTTAACCACTCTCTCAATCAATATTCTCGAATCTCTTCCTTGTGATAAACTAGCCACAAATTGGTTTAAATCTTACCTTAACAACAGACAACAAGCAGTAATTTGGGAAAACCACATCTCATCTCTCTTGCCCATTTCCATCGGAGTTCCCCAGGGCTCCATTCTAGGTCCACTTCTGTTCTCCCTCTTTATAAACGATCTTCAGACTGCTATACCACAAGCTACCTGCATACAATATGCAGATGATTCTACCCTTATCTGCTCCGCACCTTCTTCTACTGAACTGACCTCCTTAACACAAAATACCTTTAACAAAGTAGAAACTTGGTTTTCTAAACGGTTTCTCCTACTAAATGCAAAAAAAACTAAACTCCTCCTCTTCTCCCCCACCTCTCGGTCCCCCCTTTAAACTTTACCATTTCTTCTAATAATGGCACTATCATCTCACCTGATCCAACTACTAAACTTCTTGGAATAACCATTGACAATCATCTTTCCTTCGATCAGCACATAAACAACACCATCAAGGTTGTTAACAAAAATTGGATCCCTATATCGTATTAAACCTTTTCTAACCCCAGCAACAAGAACCAAATGTGCTCAAACCCATCTCCTATCTACTCTCCTATATGCTTCTCCCATTTATACCAACCTCAAGAAAAACAATCTTAACAAACTTGAAACTTGCTATAATAACATAGCACGTTTCGCCACTAGTAACCCCTTTAGGACCCACCACTGTATAAATCTAAAGCAACTTGGCTGGCTCGAATTTCAAAACTACCTAAAAATTCCTCAACTCACTATAGCCCACAACATATTACACCTACCTGACAACACCCCTATACTCTCTCAACTCCTAATCCCGTATAATAATCTGAACTCGCTTTGCTCCTCTAGTAAACGTATGACTAAATCAATAAAGGCAAATAACACAGCAGGTTGTTCTCTTTTCACTAACACTATAGGTAAAAGCTGGAATCTCTTACCTTGTGACATAACTTTGACTACATCCCTGCCTCAATTCAAACAGAAAATTAAACTGTACTACCTAAATCATTGGCTTTGTTCCTGCAGTACACCAGGCTAACCTTTTTCTTTCTCATACTATAGCTCTCCTTCACTCTTCCCATTAGTATCTGTCTTATTTCTTCTCCTTTTACAGTACTAATCGACCTAGGTACATTCTATGTAAAATTGCTAATATGGTATTAACTGCTCATCGAAATGTGCTTCTCCTTGAATCTATCTTGCATTCTGTGTGCTGTTATGATTTTCTAATTTGTTACTTATAAACATTTGTGATTTTTTGTAATGTACTTAGTATTTAGTGGAGCTTTTCTCCTCGGGCCTCTGCTGAAAATGGACATGTATCCAGCCAGACTAGCCCGGTCAACAAATGTAAAATAAATAAATAAAATAAAATTACTTTCTGTAGTCTATTTCTTTCACTGATCTTAATATATCTATCCCTCTCTATTAAATCAAGTAACTCTTCTCTTAGATCATTTTCTTCTAATCTACAGGCACTTTCTTTCTTCTTTGTTTCCTGTGGGCATTCTACAGAAAACTCCAGAACATCTTCCTGTGCTATATTCTCTTCAGCTTCATATTGTGTCATCCATTGCTCTTTCATATGGAACCTCACCAGCCTATCACTCCTCAACATTCACTGAGTTGCAACACTTTCCTGTTCTTTCCCTTTGCTGTTCAACTCCAACTAAACGTTTGTTCTGGTTTCCTACTGAAAGCTCCAAAGTATCTTGATATAGCAATTGATCAGATGCTTCCTGCTCCATTATTGCTCCTTAATTTGGGGATTCATTATTCTATCATGCTGTGATGTTGTCAGAGTTAGATTTTCCACAGTAAATCCTTCACTTCAGAGGTAATTCATTACTTCAATTTCTATTTCTTTAACTTCTCCATTACTAATCCTCTTTTCTGCTTCCCCTTAGTTTTCTTATCTTTTATATTGTACATGTTTTTGTATATGGGTACCTTTGCCTGTATTTCTCTTCAAGTATTTTTGGTGCTGCTTTTTTTTGTATTTATTAGTATTACTTTCTCCTTTGCATACATATTGCACTATATTAAATCTCTTTTTCTTTCCCATGTCATTATTTCTTCTTTAGATGTCTCCTGTTCCTCCTGTTTCTCATTACTTGGGGGATTCATTGTTCCATCATGCTGTGATATGACTTGTGTTAGACTTCCTGCACTAAATCTGTCACGTCATAGGTATTCCATAACTACAACTTTTAATTAATTTTTTAACTTCTACTTTACTAATCTACTGTTCTATGTTCTCCCTTCATGATCTCATTTTTTGTATTGTGAAATTTTCCTTATATTAGTTATTTTGTCTGCATTTCTCTTTGAATATCTTTGGACCTACTTCTTTTGTGTTGATTAATCTGGATTTCTCCTTTGCATAAATACTCCACCATATCAGATCTTTCTTTCTTTCTTTCTTTCTTTCTTTCCCATGTCCATATTTATTTTTTATACATTTCAAAAATCTCTAGAGTTTGCTCTTTACATTTTTGTAATGCCTCGGTCGCTTCTTTACCAGACATTCCAAGGTTTCTAGGTCTATATAATGTTTTTCGCAAATCTTTTATATTACTGAACACAAATCTGCATTTGAAGCTTTTGACGGTTTTTCCTGTGGAAGTATTTTTCTTTCCTCTAATTTCTCTCTTAATCTATTGGTACACGCTCAGTCCAGAAATTCCAGGCTTCGTGCATAATAGTAATGGTACTTTTCCATTAAACCACTACCAGTTCTCGCAACCGTAAGAAGAAGTAAAAATTAACACTTGTTACATTCTGGAACACATAGATAGCATTAAGTAGTGCAGAAATGTTGTATTGAGAAGCATTTTAACAGTAGTAATTTGAGGGAGGAGAATTTTTTTTCTTTCACCTGCAGCCTTTCTTCTAAATGATTGCACATAACTTGCATCCTTTGGAATTGGAAACGTCACTCCCCAGAGAGTAGCAAACTGAATCTGCAGGTCGCATTTCTGAAGGAAATCTTACTAGCAGGCGCTGCAGTCTTCTGATATCTTTTATGGTTGGTTTTCAAAGATAGAAGGGCAGCTGCTGTATTCGGGTGAAGTATTTATAAGCTAGCAATGAAACACAAACTGCATTCTTTATATTGTTATTATGCAGACCAGCCTGTCTTTACTATTCAAGGATTAAGGCTTCTAAATGGTTAGAAGTCAGTGAAAAAAGCAGTGCATGCTTGACTTTGTGATGATACAAGGTCATCATTACGGTTATTTTACTAACTGTAATGTTGTTCCGGTTATTTAATTAATTATGTACACAAAAAAAGGAATACTTCAAACTGTGTGACAGTTTCTTTACAACAGTCAATACTACTCTGCTACATCCGTTGTCTGTCTCCAAAATTTTAACAATAAACATCAAACTTTCCTTTATGAATGTACAAATCTGTGACTTAGGTACTTTTCTATTAAATAGAAACTTGTGTGTCAGTTGTACAGACGTACTTGTCACACAGACACTTGTGTCCGCTACTGAAATACCAGCAAAATACAGCAGCACAAACTGGTAGGGGTTTAACGGAAAAGTACCATAGTAGCAATACATAGTTTCTTTTTTATCCTCAGTAGTCCACTGTATAATCTTTATGGCTTTTTTATTTTTTTTGGGGGGGGCTATCATTTTTTTTTATAAATAACTTTTTATTAACTTGCATAACAACATATATACAAAGCGAGACACATATGAAATGCAATTCAGTGCTGATTATGCAAGGTTTACAAAGATTCCAAATACAAGTTGCTGTATCTTACTACTCTACTTCTAAAACTATATACATTATATACATCTGTGCTACCAAGAAAACGTATGATAATGAGGATCAAACATACAATTCAGTTCTGACATCAATCTAGGATGTGATAGTCTTACTGTGTTAGGTCCATAACTATAATGATGAGAATGCTTTATTAGTTTAATCATTATATAATAGATAAGATACCTCAAAACTGAACTATTTTCAACTGGAGAATATATCTTCAAATATTATCTTCCAGAGTTTTTGGTAGTAGTACATTTCTTAACATTCATTATAATTAATCTTTGATAGGATATATATGTTGTGGCCATGGATTAGAAACCCTTCCATGAGAGTTTGGTGCGATCTATCCAGTTTTTAGTAATGTACAGTTTAGCCAGTGCACATATAATGATTAGAATATGCATTTGCAATTTGGGAAGACGCAGGTTTGTAATATGAAGGACTGCAAGTTCCCAACATGGGGCTGAATTATGGTATCCCATCTTTTCTAGTCTTATCTTGAGCAAGCCCAATCATTTTTGTGAGTATTTGCAAAACCATAAAATGTATAGGAGATCTGCTTGGGGGTAAGAACAGCATGCACATGATGGGGAAGATTTGGAGTTAAATTTATTTAGAATCCTGGGGGTGTAGTATACGTTGTTGTTAATCATTAGTTGTCTGTAAATTAGACTTTTAAATGGAGAGAAGTTGATACTGAGGTTAATAGCTTTAAGTTTCTGTTCTTTTGAGATTCTATTTCCTTTATTATCCCATTAATTGGATTAAAGTAATGAGTCTTCATATGTGCTAGCACAAATTAGCTTATAGGTATTTGAAACTGCTTTCTTCTTGTTGGCTAGGTTTTCCACAATGTCTGATAGTAACCTTAAATCTTTCTCATTGACAGATGGATCTTTAATTATTGTTGAAAGAATTTCCTTAATCTGTCTTAGAATGATGTTATATTTTTTATTTACCTTTAAGGCTTCACGTAGTTCTTGCAGTGTTCTTTGTTTATGTCTATAGATGTCCCATACCATACATTCCTTAATTAATGGTAGATTTAACAGCTTCTTATTCATTTTAATGTTTGGAGTTAAGTAGATAGGTTAAAGGAGAGGTAGGACTTTGTCGAGTTTTAGAGTTCTCATCCATTCTTGAAAAGTTTTGATATTGTTCGTTAAAATGCCATTCAGTTTGAGGTTTCTAGTATTTTCTGGCATTATGTAAGGTATCGCTTTGGGGTTAAGTTTATTGCAGAGTACTTGTTGATGCCAGACCTTGACCCATGTCAGATACGAATGCTCACTTCGTTTCGAAAGATTTGAGATTAAAGTAAGTCTGATCGCATCGGTAATTTTATAGTAGACCTGAAAGTCTGGTAGGTTTACCCCCCTTTCTCTTTGGGGTGCATTAATTTTGAATAGTTAATTCAGACTGATTTAGGATACCAAATAAATATGGCAAGTTCCTTATTTATTTTGCGAAAGAAATTATTTGGGATCATTGTCATTGTAGCATTAAAGTGATATAATAATTTTCGTAAGACATTCATTCTAATGATCGCTCCTTTTGAGATTATAGATAGTTTTAACAATTTGCATCTATTTAGATCTTGTGTAATATTAGTCCATGTTTTAAGAATATTATTTTGCAACATGGATGAGTGGTTATGTTCGTAAGTTATTCCGAGATATTTAATGGTGTATACTATCTTAAATGGGGAGTTTGGAAAGTATCCTTCCCTGTGATTTAAGGGGTTGATGAATATATGTGATTTTCTTTGAGTAACTTGGTAGTTTGAAACTTCTGAGTATTCATTTATTGATGACATAATTTTCTTAAGATCTGTAGGTGGGAGTTCGAAGTAGATGTTTAGGTCATCTGCAAATGCTGTTAGCATTATTTTGGAATTTAATATTCTGGGGATTGAATGGAAAGTTTTTTGTGAGATGTGAAGGAAGAGAGGTTCTATATATAGGTTAAATAAAAGTGGCAAGAGAGGGCACCCTTGTCTTGTTCCATTTTTTATTTTGATGAGGTTTGATATGGCTTTATTAACATACAGGTATGTGTGGGAATTAAAATATAAGGTTTCTATCGGGTTGATGAAGTCTTTCAGGATATCAAAGTCTGATAGAGTTGCGAATAGGAAGTTCCAGCTAACTCTATCAAATGTTTTGCAAACATCTAGAACTAAAGTGTATCTAGGGTTTCTGTCCCTCTTGGTAAGTTGAATTATAGATTCTAGGATTAAAGTATTGTCCCATGTATGCCTATTAGCCATAAACGCAAATTGTTCAGGAGAGATGATTGATGGCATTATCTTCTTCAGTTTTTCTGCAAGGAGGGAAGCAAGAAATTTTATATCTACATTCATCAGGACAATCTGTCTATAGTTATTGGGATTAGCTCTATCAATACTATTCTTTGAGATCAGTATTGCTTTGGAGCTGTTCATATGTATATCTGTTATCCCATTAGATCTAATGTAGTTAAAAACCTTTAGAAGTATAGAGGAGAGTCTCAAATTAAATGTCTTGTAAAATTCAGCTGTGTATCCGTCTGGACCTGGTGACTTTCCTGATTTCAGGTTCTTGATGATCTCAATTATTTCTTGTTGTTTGAATGGGGCTGATAGAAGATTTGCTTGATTATTGTTAATTTTAGGGAATTCAAGTTTTTTTAAAAATATTTCTGTTTCATCTTTATTGATTTGTTGGGTGTTCATACTATGTTTCTGTGTATATCTTCTCAAATATTTCAATGATTTCCTAGCAGTTTTGAATAACTTATCCTGGTATTGTAGAAGGTTATTTTAGAAGCTTCTTGTTTGTTGTCTATTATTCATGCAAGAGTTCTAGATGGGACTTGTGTCTCTTCTGAATATCTTGCTATATATTTTAGCTCTTGTAGTGAATAGTTTTGTTTGTGTAGGTCAGAAAGTTCTTTTTGCACTTTGCTTAGTTGCTTTTCTAATTCAGAACAGTGAGTTACCTGTAGTTTCCTTTCTAAGTCTTTATGGTCATGTATTAGTTGATTTTCTAATTCAGACCAGTGAGCGATGTGTAGTTTCCTCTCTAAGTCTTGAAGTTTATGAATCAGTTGATTTTCTAATTCAGAGCAGTGAGACCTGTAGTTTCCTTTATAAGTCTTGAAGTTCATGTATTAGTTGCTTTTCTAATTCAGAGCAATGAGTTACCTGTAGTTTCCTTTCAAAGTCTTGAAGTTCATGTATTAGTTGAGTTTCTAATTCAGAGCAGTGAGCAACCTGTAGTTTCCTTTCTACATCTTGAAGTTCATGTATTAGTTGCTTTTCTAGCTGAGAGCAGTGAGCGACCTGTAGTTTCCTTTCTAAGTCTTTACGTTCATGTATTAGTTGCTTTTCTAATTCAGAGCAGTGAGTGACCTGAAGTTTCCTTTCTAAGTCTTTACGTTCATGTATTAGTTGATTTTCTAATTCAGAGCAGTGAGCGACATGTAGTTTTCTTTCTAAGTCTTTACGTTCATGTATTAATTGCTTTTCTAGTTCGGAGCAGTGAGTGACCTGTAGTTTAATTTCTAAGCCTTTACATTCATGTATTAGTTGATTTTCTAATTCAGAGCAGTGAGCAACCTGTAGTTTCCGTTCTAAGTCTTTACATTTATGTATTAATTGATTTGCTAATTCAGAGCAGTGAGTGACCTGTAGTTTCCTGCCTAAGTCTTTACATTCATGAATTAGTTGCTTTTTTAATTCAGAGAAGTGAGCGACCTGTAGTTTCCTTTCTAAGTCTTTACGTTCATGTATTAGTTGATTTTCTAATTCAGAGCAGTGAGCGACATGTAGTTTCCTTTCTAAGTCTTTAAGTTCATGTATTAGTTGCTTTTCTAGTTCAGAGCAGTGAGTGACCTGTAGTTTCATTTCTAAGTCTTTACATTCATGTATTAGTTGATTTTCTAATGCAGAGCAGTGAGCAACCTGTAGTTTCCTATCTAAGTCTTTACATTCAAGTATTAGTTGATTTTCTAATTCAGAGCAGTGAGCGACCTATAGTTTGTTTTTTAAGTCTTTACATTTATGTATTAGTTGATTTTCTAATTCAGAGCAGTGAGCGACCTATAGTTTGTTTTTTAAGTCTTTACATTTATGTATTAGTTGATTTTCTAATTCAGAGCAATGTGCGACCTGTAGATTTCTTTGCTAAGTCTTGAATTTCATGTATTAGATGATTTTCTAATTCAGAGCAGTGAGCGACCTGTAGTTTCCTCTCTAAGTCTTGAAGTTCATGTATTTAGTTGCTTTTCTAATTCAGAGAAGTGAGCGACCTGTAGTTTCCTTTCGAAGTCTTTACATTCATGTATTATTTGATTTTCTATTTCAGAGCAGTGAGTGACATGTAGTTTTCTTTCTAAGTCTTTACATTCATGTATTAGTTGCTTTTCTAGTTCAGAGCAGTGAGCGACCTGTAGTTTCATTTCTAACCCTTTACATTCATGTATTAGTTGATTTTCTAATTCAGAGCAGTGAGCAACCTGTAGTTTCCTTTCTAAGTCTTTACGTTCATGTATTAGTTGATTTTCTAATTCAGAGCAGTGAGCAACCTGTAGTTCCCTTTCTAAGTCTTTACGTTCATGTATTAGTTGATTTTTTAATTTAGAGCAATGAGCGACCTGTAGTTTCCTTTCTAAGTCTTTACGTTCATGTATTAGTTGCTTTTCTAATTCAAAGCATTGAGCAACATCTAGTTTCCGTTCTAAGTCTTTACATTCATGTATTAGTTGATTTGCTAATTCAGAGCTGTGAGCGACATGTAATTTCCTGTCAAAGTCTATACATTCATGAATTAGTTGCTTTTCTAATTCAGAGCAGTGAGTGACCTGTAGTTTCCTTTCTAAGTCTTTACGTTCATGTATTAGTTGATTTTCTAATTCAGAGCAGTGAGCGACATGTAGTTTTCTTTCTAAGTCTTTACGTTCATGTATTAGTTGCTTTTCTAGTTCAGAGCAGTGCGCGACCTGTAGTTTCATTTCTAAGCCTTTACATTCATATATTAGTTGATTTTCTAATTCAGAGCAGTGAGCAACCTGTAGTTTCCTTTCTAAGTCTTTACATTCATGTATTAGCTGAGTTTCAAATTCAAAGCAGTGAGCGACCTGTAATTTCCTTTCTAAGTCTTTACTTTTATGTATTAGTTGATTTTCTAATTTAGAGCAGTGAGTGACCTGTGGTTTCCTTTCTAAGTCTTTAAGCTCATGTATTAGTTGATTTTCTAATTCAGAGCTGTGAGCAACCTGTAGTTTCCGTCCTATGTCTTTACTTTTATGTATTAGTTGATTTGCTAATTCAGAGCAGTGAGCGATCTGTAGTTTCCTAAGTATGTACGTTCAATTAGTTGCTTTCTAATTCAGAGAAGTGAGCGACCTGTAGTTTCCCTTCTAAGTCATTACGCTCATGTATTAGTTGATTTTCTAATTCAGAGCAGTGAGCGACATGTAGTTTCCTTTCTAAGTCTTTACGTTCATGTATTAGTTGCTTTTCTAGTTCAGAACAGTGAGCGACCTGTAGTTTCATTTCTAAGTCTTTACATTCAGGTATTAGTTGATTTTCTAATTCAGAGCAGTGAGCAACCTGTAGTTTCTGTTCTAACTCTTTACATTCATGTATTAGTTGATTTTCTAATTCAGAGCAGTGAGCGACCTGTAGATTTCGTTTCTAAGTCTTGAAGTTCATGTATTAGATGATTTTCTAATTCAGAGCAGTGAGCGACCTGTAGTTTCTTTTCTAAATCTTGAAGTTCATGTATTAGTTGCTTTTTTAATTCAGAGCACTGAGTGACCTGTAGTTTCCTTTATGCGTCTTTACATTCATGTATTGGTTGATTTTCTAATTCAGAGCAGTGAGCAATCTGTAGTTCCCTTTCTAAGTCTTGAAGTTCATGTATTATTTGCTTTTCTAATTCAGAACAGTAAGCAACCTGTAGTTTCCTTTCTAAGTCTTGAAGTTCATGTATTAGTTGTTTTTCTAATTCAGAGCAGTGAGTGATCTGTAGTTTCCTTTCTAAGTCTTGAAGTTCATGTATTAGTTGCTTTTCTAATTCAGAGCAGTGAGCGACCTGTATTTTCCTCTCTAAGCCTTTATGTTAATGTATTAGCTGCTTTTCTAATTCAGAGCAGTGAGCGAACTGTAGTTTCCTTTCTCAGTCTTTACGTTCATGTATTAGTTGATTTTCTAATTCAGAGCAGTGAGTGACATGTAGTTTTATTTCTAAGTCTTTACATTCATGTATAAGTTGCTTTTCTAGTTCAGAGCAGTGAGCGACCTGTAGTTTCATTTCTAAGCCTTTATATTCATATATTAGTCGATTTTCTAATTCAGAGCAGTGAGCAACCTGTAGTTCCCTTTCCAAGTTTTTACATTCATGTATTAGCTGAGTTTCTAATTTAGAGCAGTGAGTGACCTGTAGTTTCCTTTCTAAGTCTTTACATTCATGTATTAGTTGATTTTCTAATTTAGAGCAGTGAGCGACATGCGGTTTCCTTTCTAAGTCTTTAAGCTCATGTATTAGTTGCTTTTCTAATTCAGAGCTGTGAGCAACCTGTAGTTTCCGTCCTAAGTCTTTACTTTTATGTATTAGTTGGTTTGCTAATTCAGAGCAGTGAGTGATCTGTAGTTTCCTAAGTATGTACGTTCAATTAGTTGCTTTTCTAATTCAGAGAAGTGAGTGACCTGTAGTTTCCCTTCTAAGTCTTTACGCACATGTATTAGTTGATTTTCTAATTCAGAGCAGTGAGCGACATGTAGTTTCCTTTCTAAGTCTTTATGTTCATGTATTAGTTGCTTTTCTAGTTCAGAGCAGTGAGCGACCTGTAGTTTCATTTCTAAGTCTTTACATTCATGTATTAGTTGATTTTCTAATTCAGAGCAGTGAGCAACCTGTAGTTTCCTTTCTAAGTCTTTACATTCATGTATTAGTTGATTTTCTAATTCAGAGCAGTGAGCGACCTGTAGATTTCGTTTCTAAGTCTTGAAGTTCATGTATTAGATGATTTTCTAATTCAGAGCAATGAGCGACCTGTAGTTTCCTTTCTAATTCTTGAAGTTCATGTATTAGTTGCTTTTTTAATTCCGAGCAGTGAGCGACCCGTAGTTTCCTTTAAGCGTCTTTACGTTCCTGTATTAGTTGATTTTCTAATTCAGAGCAGTGAGCGACCTGTAGTTTCCTTTCTAAGTCTTGAAGTTCATGTATTAGTTGCTTTTCTAATTCAGAGCAGTGAGTGATCTGTAGTTTCCTTTCTAAGTCTTGAAGTTCATGTATTAGTTGCTTTTCCAATTCAGAGCAGTGAGCGACCTGTAGTTTCCTTTCTAAGTCTTGAAGTTCATGTATTAGTTGCTTTTCTAATTCAGAACAGTGAGCGACCTGTAGTTTCCTTTCTAAGTCTTGAAGTTCATGTATTAGTTGCTTTTCTAATTCAGAGCAGTGAGTGATCTGTAGTTTCCTTTCTAAGTCTAGAAGTTCATGTATTAGTTGATTTTCTAATTCAGAGCAGTGAGCGACCTGTATTTTCCTCTCTAAGCCTTTACGTTAATGTATTAGCTGCTTTTCTAATTCAGAGAAGTGAGCGACCTGTAGTTTCCTTTCTCAGTCTTTACGTTCATGTATTAGTTGATTTTCTAATTCAGAGCAGTGAGTTACCTGTAGTTTCCTTTCTAATTCTTGAAGTTCATATATTAGTTGCTTTTCTCATTCAGAGCATTGAGCGACCTATACTTTTCTTTCTAATTCTTGAAGTTCATGTATTAGTTGCTTTTCTAATTAAGAGCAGTGAGTGACCTGTAGTTTCCTTTGTAAGTCTTGAAGTTCATGTATTTAGTTGCTTTTCTAATTCAGAGCAGTGAGCGACCTGTAGTTTCCTTTCTAAGTCTTTGTGCTCATGTATTAGTTGCGCTTCTAATTCAGAGCAGTGAGCGACCTCTAGTTTCCTTTCTAAGTCTTGAAGTTCATGTATTAGTTGCTTTTCTAATTAAGAGCTTTGAGTGACCTGTAGTTTCCTTTCTAAGCCTTTACATTCATGTAGTAGTTGATTTTCTAATTCAGAGCAGTGAGCGACCTGTAGTTTCCTTTCCAAGTCTTTACATTCATGTATTAGTTGCTTTTATTATTCAGAGCAGTGAGCGACCTGTAGTTTCCTGTCTAAGTCTTTACGTTCATGTATTAGTTGTCTTTCTAATTCACAGCAGTGAGGGACATGTAGTTTCCTTTCTAAGTCTTGAAGTTCATGTATTAGTTGCTTTTCTAATTCAGAGCAGTGAGCGACCTGTAGTTTCCTTTCTAATTCTTGAAGTTCATGTATTAGTTGCTTTTATAATTCAGAGCAGTGAGAGACCTGTAGTTTCCTTTCTAAGTCTTGAAGTTCATGTATTAGTTGATTTTCTAATTCAGAGCAGTGAGCCACCTGTAGTTTCCTTTCTACGTCTTTACGTTCATGTATTAGTTGATTTTCTAATTCAGAGCAGTGAGCAATCTGTAGTTTCCTTTCTAAGTCTTGAAGTTCATGTATTAGTTGCTTTTCTAATTCAGAACAGTGAGCGACTTGTAGTTTCCTTTCTAAGTCTTGAAGTTCATGTATTAGTTGCTTTTCTAATTCAGAGCAGTGAGCAACCTGTAGTTTTTTTTTCTAAGTCTTTACGTTCATGTATTAGTTGCTTTTCATATTCAGAGTAGGGAGCGATCTGTCGTTTCCTTTCTAAGTCTTGAAGTTCATGTATTAGTTGCTTTTCTAATTCAGAGCAGTGAGCGACCTGTAGTTTCCTCTCTAAGCCTTTACTTTCATGTATTAGCTGCTTTTCTAATTCAGAGCAGTGAGCGACCTGTAGTTTCCTTTCTCAGTCTTTACGTTCATGTATTAGTTGATTTTCTAATTCAGAGCAGTGAGTTACCTGTAGTTTCCTTTCTAATTCTTGAAGTTCATGTATTAGTTGCTTTTCTAATTCAGAGCATTGAGCGACCTGTACTTTTCTTTCTAATTCTTGAAGTTCATGTATTAGTTGCTTTTCTAATTAAGAGCAGTGAGTGACCTGTAGTTTCCTTTCTAAGTCTTGAAGTTCATGTATTTAGTTGCTTTTCTAATTCAGAGCAGTGAGCGACCTGTAGTTTCCTTTCTAAGTCTTTATGTTCATGTATTAGTTGCTTTTCTAATTCAGAGCAGTGAGCGACCTCTAGTTTCCTTTCTAAGTCTAGAAGTTCATGTATTAGTTGATTTTCTATTTCAGAGCTGTGAGTGACCTGTAGTTTCCTTTCTAAGCCTTTACATTCATGTATTAGTTGATTTTCTAATTCAGAGCAGTGAGCGACCTGTAGTTTCCTTTCTAAGTGTTTACGTTCATGTATTAGTTGCTTTTCTAATTCAGAGCAGTGAGCGACCTTTAGTTTCCTTTCCAAGTCTTTACGTTCATGTATTAGTTGCTTTTATTATTCAGAGCAGTGAACGACCTGTAGTTTCCTTTCTTTTTTTTTTTTTTCCATAATAAATTTTTATTGAAATATATTTTCCAAAAACATTACAAAAATACAATAAACATCACACACATAATACACTATAACTACTACAAACCATTTATACAATATCTACATGAAATGCTTCCTATATTTAATATATTCCTAAAATCAGTATCATGCTAATATAATATTGAAGACCTTTTCCCATATTTTCGGGTTATTAATATTTTTGTTAGTTTGTTTCAGAAGTAATTTATGTGCTAGTATATGCTTTATAGCCACAAGCTTAAAATTATTCCATGATGTCTTATGTGGTTCTAGCCAATTTGTGGCTATATAGAGTTTCATCAGCAAAAAAATATTCATACAGATAATAGTTTGCGATCTGGAAAGCTCTCTTGGAGGAATGTGTAGAATCATAAATTCCCATGACAGTGTAGAACTTTGATAACCCATCTTTTGCAGTTGTACTTTAAGAGAGTTCCAAAGTTTATATACGCATTTACAACTCCAGAACATATGAAGAACTGTAGTTTCCTTTCTAAGTCTTGAAGTTCAGTATTAGTAGATTATCTCATTCAGAGCATTCAGCGACCTGTAGTTTCCTTTCTAAGTCTTGAAGTTCAAGTATTAGTTACATTTCTAATTCAGAGTAGTGAACAACCTGTAATTTTTTTTCTAAGTTTTTACGTTCATGTATTAGTTGATTTTCTAATTCAGAGCAGTCAGCAACCTGTAGTTTCCTTTCTAAATCTTGAAGTTCATGTATTAGTTGCTTTTCTAATTCAGAGTAGTGAGCGACCTGTAATTTTCTTCCTAAGTCTTTACATTCATGTATTAGTTGATTTTCTAATTCAGAGCAGTGAGCAACTTGTAGTTTCCTTTCTAAGTCTTTACATTCATGTATTAGTTGATTTTCTAATTCAGAGCAGTGAGCGACCTGTAGTTTTTTTTCAAAGTTTTTACGTTCATGTATTAGTTGATTTTCTAATTCAGAGCAGTGAGCGACCTGCAGATTTTGTTTCTAACTCTTGAAGTTCGTGTATTAGATGATTTTCTAATTCAGAGCAATGAGCGACCTGCAGTTTCCTTTCTAAGTCTTTAGGTTCTTGTATTAGTTGCTTTTCTAATTCAGAGCAGTGAGCGACCTGTAGTTTCCTTTCTATTTCTTGAAGTTCATGTATTAGTTGATTTTCTAATTCAGAGCAGTGAGCGATCTGTAGTTTCCTCTCTATGTCTTGAAGTTCATGTATTAGTTGCTTTACTAATTCAGAACAGTGAACGACCTTTAGTTTTCTTTCTAAGTCTTTCTTTCTTTCTTTCCCATGTCCATTTTATTTTTTATACATTTCAAAAATCTCTAGAGTTTGCTCTTTACATTTTTGTAATGCCTCGGTCGCTTCTTTACCAGACATTCCAAGGTTTCTAGGTCTATATAATGTTTTTCGCAAATCTTTTATATTACTGAACACAAATCTGCATTTGAAGCTTTTGACGGTTTTTCCTGTGGAAGTATTTTTCTTTCCTCTAATTTCTCTCTTAATCTATTGGTACACGCTCAGTCCAGAAATTCCAGGCTTCGTGCATAATAGTAATGGTACTTTTCCGTTAAACCACTACCAGTTCTCGCTTCCATAAGAAGAAGTAAAAATTAACACTTGTTACATTCTGGAACACATAGATAGCATTAAGCAGTGCAGAAATGTTGTAATGAGAAGCATTTTAACAGTAGTAATTTGAGGGAGGAGAATTTTTTTTCTTTCACCTGCAGCCTTTCTTCTAAATGATTGCACATAACTTGCATCCTTTGGAATCGGAAACGTCACTCCCCAGAGAGTAGCAAACTGAATCTGCAGGTCGCATTTCTGAAGGAAATCTTACTAGCAGGCGCTGCAGTCTTCTGATATCTTTTAGGGTTGGTTTTCAAAGATAGAAGGGCAGCTGCTGTATTCGGGTGAAGTATTTATAAGCTGGCACTGAAACACGAACTGCATTCTTTATATTGTTATTATGCTGACCAGCCTGTCTTTACTATTCAAGGATTAAGGCTTCTAAATGGTTAGAAGTCAATGAAAAAAGCAGTGCATGCTTGACTTTGTGACAATACAAGGTCATCATTATGGTTATTTTACTAACTGTAATGTTGTTCCGGTTATTTAATTAATTATGTACACAAAAAAAGGAATACTTCA
>NC_056740.1:490729576-490798451 GCF_019279795.1 Protopterus annectens | reverse complement strand
AGTTTCCTTTGTAAGTCTTGAATTTCATGTATTAGTTGAGTTTCTAATTCAGAGCAGTGAGCAACCTGTAGTTTCCTATCTACATCTTGAAGTTCATGTATTAGTTGCTTTTCTAGTTGAGAGCAGTGAGTGACCTGTAGTTTCCTTTCTAAGTCTTTACATTCATGTATTAGCTGCTTTTCTAATTCAGAGCAGTGAGCTACCTGTAGTTTCCTTTCTAAGTCTTTACGTTTATGTATTAGTTTATTTTCTAATTCAGAGCAGTGAGCGACCTGTAGTTTCCTAAGTCTTTACGTTCATGTATTAGTTGCTTTTCTAATTCAGAGCAGTGAGCAACCTGTAGTTTCCTTTCTAAGTCTTTACATTCATGTCTTAGTTGATTTTCTAATTCAGATCTCTGAATGACCTGTAGTTTCCTGTCTAAGTCTTTATGTTCATAGGTTCATAGGTTCATAGGTTCATACTAGGCTATCTGCCCTAGGGCATTTATAAGCCTAGCCAGAGTATGTTTGGCTTTCGCCACCCATTTTAAATTAATTTTGCTATGCCCTTTTTCGAGGTTAGAATACTGTGCCTCTGTCTAACAGTGACACAGAAGTGATACCCGGGGTAAACCTACGATCTCCCATCCACTCATCAAGATTCCTCTTGAAGAGAGTCAATGAGGGACTCTGCCTAACCTGGACTGGGATTTTATTCCAGAGAGAAGGAAGCTTCTGGGTTATGAATCTGTCCCTCCAGCATGTCCTATTTATTTCAGTGCTGAGGTTCAAGTCTCTCAGACATGTAGCTCGATGGGATTTGGATTTTTTGAGGTGCAGCATGTCCCTTAATTCCAGGTTGGACATGGCTTTATACGTCAGGCACAGGTCGCCTCTGAGCAGGCGGTATGCCACTGAGTAGAGCTGGAGTTTCTTTAACCGGGCAGCATATGGCATCTGTTTGAGCCCTTTGATCCTCTTGGTGAGGTACTTTTGGGGTCTTTCCAGTTGTTGGAGGTGTTTGGTAAGGTACATCCCAAAAGGGGCATTGTACTCGATTATGGGCCTGATGAGGGATGAGTAAAGAGGCACGATGACCTCCCCTAATCTAGATGTGAATCCCTTCATGATTAGGTGGGTAATATAAAATGTTTTTCTAACCACTTTGGCCACGTGGTTGTCAAATGAGAGATTGCTATCAACTTGGGTCCCCAGGTCCCTAATTACTTCTTCTGTACTTAATGGATTACCACCTATGTGGTAATTTGTGGGTGCTTTGTTTTTGCCAAAGGGGATGACTATACACTTTTTGGCATTTAGCTTGAGGCCATGGCTCTGGCACCAGTTGTCTGTTTCTATGAGGCCCTTTTGGAGGATGCTTGTGTCGGCTGGAGAGTCAATTATGGCACCCAGTTTGCAGTCATCTGCGAACTTGGTCAGCCACAGTCCTTCTGTGTTGGTCTGTACCTCCGAGAAATATATACCGAACAAGAGAGGTCCCAGGACTGAGCCTTGTGGGATGCCACTTGTAACTGGTTTGGAGTCTGACATGGCTCCAGCAATTCTAACCATGTAGGTTCTGTCCTTGAGCCAGTTTGCAACCCATCTAGTGACATAGGGATTTATATTTAAGCTAGTGAGCTTATCTATAATGCCCAAGTGGGGTATTGTATCGAAGGCTTTTGCGAGGTCCAGGTAGGCTGTGTGGACCACCTTCCCTTCGTCAGTGGCCTTGGTGACTGTTTCAAAGAAGTCAACCAGGTTTAAGAGGCAGGATCTGCACTTAACAAAGCCGAACTGCGTAGGATCCAGTGTCTGTAGGTCCCCAATATCTTTATTTATGAAGTACATGATGATCCTTTCCATGGCTTTGCAGACCAAGCTAGTAAGGCTTATGGGGCGATATTTTCCAAAGTCCGTTGAGGCACCACCTTTGTGGAGAGGGACCACTGTTGCTGTACGCCACTCTTTGGGTACATATCCTGTAGTAAGGCTGAGATTGAACAGTAGTTTTATGTTTGGGTTTAGCTCTTCTTGGAGTTCATGTAGGACGCTGCCCGGGACACTGTCTGGTCCCATTGATGCTGTGTTTTTTGCTTTGGAGAGGGCGGCTCTTACCTGAGCATCTGAGATGTCAGGGGGGCAGCACTCTGCTGGTATAGATATTTGCCCTTTTGGTGGGGAAGAGGGGGAGTTTGTGCTGAACCTGTCAGCTAGGATGTTGGCAATGTCTGTGGGTTTGGTGTATTTTTTGTCATTTTGGACTAATTCTGAGCATATCTGGGAATTCCCACCCAGGTTCCTAACATAACTAAAGAAAGACTTGTGATTATCCTTAGTGTCCTGTGCAATTTTTCTCTCGAAGCTGGCCTTAGACGATTTTATGAGTGCCCTTAGTTTTTTGCTAATACTGATCAGAGATGCCTTCCCTTTTTGGGATTTTGCTCTATCATGTAGTAGCTTCCTCCTTCTATTGTATAGTTTGTTTATGGCTGGGGTCCACCAGACAGGACGTCTGCCTTTGGAGGATTGGGTCTTGGTTTTATTTGGGATTGCATGATCCATGCATTCCTGAAGGTGTTCATAGAATGCATTTATAAAGGATTCTGCAGTCTGGGCCGTATTTTCCACAGGCCCGGGGGCTTTGAAGAATTCCACCTCGGTTTTGAGGAGTGTGAAATTTGCTTTAGAAGTTTTTCACTGTGGTTTTCTGGGCAGGGGGTGGGGTCGGGATGTGAATTTCCAGTGAGATCAGTTTATGGTCTGATCTTACCAGTGAGGGATACACTTCTGGTCTGGAGCATAGAGTCCCCATGTTGGTGATGATCAGGTCCAGTATGTTTTCCCCTCTTGTGGGAGTGGTAACAAGTTGTTCCATAGCATTTGAGTTTATGAATTCTAGGAACCTTTGGGCTAGGGTGTTGGAGCTAGAGTAATGCTCCCAGTCTATGTTTGGGTAGTTGAAGTCGCCCAATATAATGGTGTTTGGAGAGACCTTTATATTTTTCAGTGTTCTCAGGAAGGCCGAGTGGGGTTCCTGGGTTTGGGAGGGTGGTCTGTAGCAGGCTATAAACTGGAAGGCAGTTTTACCCACTGCTAGTTGCACATGGATAGTCTCTGATGCTTCGTGCTTTGCCACCAACCTGGAGGTGTGGGTATCTTTGATGAATATCGATACACCCCCTCTTTTTATGGTTCGGTCCAAGTTTTGGGGCCGAAAAGCATGGTATGAGGTATAACCTGGTAGTGCTGGGGTGCTCTCAGGAGCCCTGAACCATGTTTCTGTTACTGCACAGATATCGATGTTCTCCATGCTAAGGAGAGTTTTGAGTGTGTGCATCTTGAGGTTTAGACTTCAGGCATTTGAGTAGCATTACTCTTAGTTTCTTATCTCTTGTGATACCTATGGAGGTGGGTTTGTCTTTCGAGCCTTGCCTAAAAAAGGCACTATGGGGGTAGCAAGAGCCTTTGCCAATATCTGAAAGCCCAGGGGTGACAGGTGCAAGTCGTCCCTAGCGAAGGATCGTGGCTTGTTGAGCATATCATCCCAGGCTGACAGGCATTGGATCCCCTTTGAATGACACCAGTACTTAAGCCAATTGTTGAAATTGATCATCTTGTCTTCATATTGTGGCATCATTCTTGGTGAGGGTAAGATGCTACTCAAGGTCAGGGTCATACCGGCCTGGGCTACATGCTCAGAGAGCTCCTCTATATCTCTTTTCATGTAGTCCAGGGAGGTACGTCCCAGGTCATTCACACCAGCATGGACAATGACTGAGTCATATTTGTACTTGACTTGGAGTGACCTGAGTGCTTGTGTTATGTGGCGGATCCTGGCGCCCGACAGGCTGCTCACCGTGACCTTCTCCTTGTTCAGCCTGGTGAGCGGGACGTCAGTGTGCCTGACGATAGAGTCACCTATTACAAGTGTATCAGGTGTGTTGTTTAGCCTTAAGGGCTGTGACTGTTCGGCACACTGGCTTTGTGAGATATGTGTTGCACGTGTTTTGTTTTGGGGTAGCGGTTGCTTGGTTGTCTGCTTTGGAGGTCTCTGCTGCTTAGGCAGATCTTTATTTAGAGCCTCCGAGTATGTTTTTGTATGATTATGTGTTTGGTTTGCTGTCGTGGTAGGTCTATGTGAGACTGGAATTGTAGTGAGTGTGGTTTCCTTCTCCTCCTGACTGGTTATGCCAGGTACTGAGTTGAGAGAGCTTAGCCTCCAGTTTGGCTGTATGGTTGCATCTCTCACATGTGTTGGAATTTGTTGGGAGGAGGAGAGGTTTGTCTGTGTACATGAGGCAGTTGTAACATTGCCTCAAGATTCCCAGATTCACCAGCTGGACTGGAGAGGAGATTGACAACTGACCTTTGGACATGCTAGAATAATATTGGGAATTCTTTTATAATTGAAAACAAGGGCCAATGGGGAGTGAGGGTGTAGTGCTTTTAATATTTAGTGCTGACTTATATAATTGCTTTAGTGAGCAAGTGCCAGGTAACTTAAGTGCAATGTGTTACAGGTAACGTAAATGCAAAAACGACAAACAGTAACTTTCTTTCAAGTGAAACAAGGAAATAAGTACAGTAAGCAATGCAGATATCACTAGGGATCCACAGAAGCGCTGAGAAGCCTCGTTTTAGGTGGAATTAGCGTTCCAAGGAAATAACAAGCAAACAAACAACAAGCATACAAACAAAACTAGATTCAGCAGGCCTGGATCTTGTCTATGCTACAGCAAACAAGGTGTACCAATTTCAGTAAGAAACAGTTCAAATATGCAGGCACTATAAACCTTTAATCAGAAATTCCCAGCTCAGAAGGGCAGAGTCCAGTCTCTCCTCCCACAAGAGTGCAGACCACGGACCTTCTTAATGTAAAATAACTGACCTGAAGCCCCAGTGCATAAACCAGAATTAATACACTTTAAGAATAACAGACACTGAGCTCTCAATCAGCAGTTCCCAACTTAGAAGGATGAAAGCTACCTGTCCTGCCACCACAGTGCATGCCACAAACCTTCCTAATGTAAAACAACTGGTCTGAAGCCCAAGTGCTTAATCCAAAAGACTTAGAATGATAGCTACACTTTAATCAAGTTACTACCAAGCAGTAATAAATACAATTGAATACTTTAAAGAATGCCTGGATTAGTGCTCAAGTTATACAAACAAAGCTAGATTCAGCAGGCCTGGATCTATAGTCTATGCTACAGCAAACAAGGTGTACCAATTTCAGTAAGAAGCAGTTCAGATATGCATGCACTATAAGCCTTTAACCAGAAATTCCCAGCTCAGAAGGGCAGAGTCCAGCCTCTCCTCCCACAAGAGTGCAGACCACGAACCCTCTTAATGTAAAATAACTGTCCTGAAAGCCCAAGTGCTTAAACCAGAATTAATACACTTTTAGAATAACAGACACTGAGCCCTCAATCAGCAGTTCCCAACTTAGAAGGATGTAAGCTACCTGTTTTGCAAATACAGTGCATACCACAAACCCTCTTAATGTAAAACAACTGGTCTGAAGCCCAAGTGTTTAAACTAAAAGGCTTAGAATGAGTTACACCAAGCAGTAATAAATACAATTGAGTACTTTTAAGATGACGCAAAAGCAAAATAAAGTAGGAAGAAACACAAGTACAGTAAGTGCAGATGAATTTTTTTTTTTTTTTCAGAAAAGTAACAAAAGCAGTAGTAAATACAATTCTCATGCAGTGCAAGCTGGCACACTTGAATATGTAGCAATATTAGTCCACACACAGTTTGAAAAAATGTAATTAAATTAAAAAGGACTAAAAGCAAGTGCAGAAAGGGTTCATTAGGTAGAATGCGGTAAAGAGATGGGCCCGGGGGAGTGTCTTAGATCAAATCTACTGTGGGGCGGGTACTGCTAAAGCCACCAAATTTAAACTACAACCAAGAACTGGGAGGGGGGTGGGTAAAAACAGTTTCAACACAGATGTGAGGAATGTGCAAATTATAAAGCCGAAAAATATATACTGTTCTCTATATATTTGCAGAGCAGTAAGACAACAGATATCTAAGCAAACAATTTAGCTCTATAATACAGAATAATACAGAAAAATATACTCAGCTCTATATATTTGCAGATAGTTCTGTAAGGCTGTCTCTCAAACTAAGGTTCCAGTTTGAATGCAGATTGTTAATTAGTTGCTTTTCTAATTCAGAGCAGTGAGTGACCTGTAGTTTCCTTTTTAAGTCTTTATGTGCATGTATTAGTTGATTTTCTAATTCAGAGCAGTGAGCGACATGTAGTTTTCTTTCTATGTCTTTAAGTTCATGTATTAGTTGCTTTTCTAGTTCAGAGCAGTGAGTGACCTGTAGTTTCCTTTCTACGTCTTTACGTTCATGTATTAGCTGATTTTCTAATTCAGAGCAGTGAGCGACCTGTAGTTTCCATTCTAAGTCTTTAAGTTCAGGCGTTTCTAATTCAGAGCAGTGAGCGACCTCTAGTTTCCTTTCTAAGTCTTTACTTTCATGTATTAGTTGCTTTTCTAATTTAGAGTAGTGAGTTACCTGTACTTTCCTTTCTAAGTCTTGAAGTTCATGTATTAGTTGATTTTCAAATTCAGAGCAGTGAGCGACGTGTAGTTTCCTCTCTAAGTCTTTAAGTTCAGGATTTTCTAATTCAGAGCAGTGAGCAACCTGTAGTTTCCATTCTAAGCATGTAAGTTCAGGCTTTTCTAATTCAGATAAGTGAGCAAACTGTAGTTTCGATTCTAAGTCTTTAAGTTCAGGCGTTTCTAATTCAGAGCAGTGAGCGACCTCTAGTTTCCTTTCTCAGTCTTTACTTTCATGTATTAGTTGCTTTTTTTAATTTAGAGTAGTGAGTTACCTGTAGTTTCCTTTGTAAGTCTTGAATTTCATCTATTAGTTGAGTTTCTAATTCAGAGCAGTGAGCAACCTGTAGTTTCCTTTCTACATCTTGAAGTTCATGTATTAGTTGCTTTTCTAGTTGAGAGCAGTGAGTGACCTTCATGTATTAGTTGCTTTTCTAGTTGAGAGCACTGAGTGACCTGTAGTTTCCTTTCTAAGTCTTTACATTCATGCATTAGCTGCTTTTCTAATACAGAGCAGTGAGCTACCTGTAGTTTCCTGTCTAAGTCTTTATGTTCATAGGTTCATAGGTTCATAGGTTCATACTAGTCTATCTGCCCTAGGGCATTTATAAGCCTAGCCAGAGTATGTTTGGCTTTCGCCCCCCATTTTAAATTAATTTTGCTATGCCCTTTTTCGAGGTTAGCATACTGTGCATCTGTCTAACAGTGACACAGAAGTGATACCCGGGGTAAACCTACAATCTCCCATCCACTCATCAAGATTCCTCTTGAAGAGAGTCAATGAGGGACTCTGCCTAACCTGGACTGGGATTTTATTCCAGAGTGAAGGGAGCCTCTGGGTTATGAATCTGTCCCTCCAGCATGTCCTATTTATTTCAGTGCTGAGGTTCAAGTCTCTCGAACTTGTAGCTCGATGGGATTTGGATTTTTTGAGGTGCAGCATGTCCCTTAATTCCGGGTTGGACATGGCTTTATACATCAGGCACAGGTCGCCTCTGAGCAGGCAGTATGCCACTGAGTAGAGCTGGAGTTTCTTTAACCGGGCAGCATATGGCATCTGTTTGAGCCCTTTGATCCTCTTGGTGAGGTACTTTTGGGGTCTTTCCTGTTGCTGCAGGTGTTTGGTAAGGTACATCCCAAAAGGGGCATTGTACTTGATTATGGGCCTGATGAGGGATGAGTAAAGAGGCCCGATGACCTCCCCAAATCTAGATGTGAATCCCTTCATGATTAGGTGGGCTATATAAAATGTTTTTCTAACCACTTTGGCCACGTGGTTGTCAAATGAGAGATTGCTATCAACTTGGTCCCCAGGTCCCTAATTACTTCTTCTGTACTTAATGGATTATGTGGTAATTTGTGCGTGCTTTGTTTTTGCCAAAGGGGATGAATATACACTTTTTGGCATTTAGCTTGAGGCCATGGCTCTGGCACCAGTTGTCTGTTTCCATGAGGCCCTTTTGGAGGATGTTTGTGTCGGCTGGAGAGTCAATTATGGCGCCCAGTTTGCAGTCATCTGCGAACTTGGTCAGCCACAGTCCTTCTGTGTTGGCCTGTACCTCCGAGAAATATATACCGAACAAGAGAGGTCTCAGGACTGAGCCTTGTGGGATGCCACTTGTAACTGGTTTGGAGTCTGACATGGCTCCAGCAATTCTAACCATGTGGGTTCTGTCCTTGAGCCAGTTTGCAACCCATCTAGTGACATAGGGGTTTATATTTAAGCTAGTTAGCTTATTTATAATGCCCAAGTGGGGTATTGTATTGAAGGTTTTTGCGAGGTCCAGGTAGGCTGTGTGGACCACCTTCCCTTCGTCAATGGCCTTGGTGACTGTTTCAAAGAAGTCGACCAGGTTTAAGAGGCAGGATCTGCCCTTAACAAAGCCGAACTGGGTAGGATCCAGTGTCTGTAGGTCCCCAATATCTTTATTTATGAGGTCCATGATGATCCTTTCCATAGCTTTGCAGACCAAGCTAGTCAGGCTTATGGGGCGATAGTTTCCAGGGTCCGTTCAGGCACCACCTCTGTGGAGAGGGACCACTGTTGCTGTACGCCACTCTTTGGGTACATATCCTGTATTAAGGCTGAGATTGAACAGTAGTTTTATGTTTGGGTTTAGCTCTTCTTGGAGTTCATGTAGGACGCTGCCCGGGACACTGTCTGGTCCCATTGATGCTGTGTTTTTTGCTTTGGAGAAGGCGGCTCTTACCTGAGTATCTGAGATGTCAGGGGGGCAGCACTCTGCTGGGATAGATATTTGCCATTTTGGTGGGGAGGGGTGGGGAGTTTGCGCTGAACCTGTCAGCTAGGATGTTGGCAATGTCTATGGGTTTGGTGTATTTTTTGTCATTTTGGACTAATTCTGAGCATATCTGGGAATTCCCACCCAGGTTCCTAATATAACTAAAGAAAGCCTTGTGATTATCCTTAGTGTCCTGTGCAATTTTTCTCTTGAAGCTGGCCTTAGACGATTTTGTGAGTGCCCTTAGTTTTTTGCTAATACTGATCAGAGATGCCTTCCCTTTTTTGGGATTTTGCTCTATCATGTAGTAGCTTCCTCCTTCTATTGTATAGTTTGTTTATGGCTGGGGTCCACCAGACAGGACGTCAGCCTTTGGATGATCGGGTCTTGGTTTTATTTGGGATTGCATGATCCATGCATTCCTGAAGGTGGTCATAGAATGCATTTATAAAGGATTCTGCGGTCTGGGCTGTATTTTCCACAGGCCCGGGGGCTTTGCAGGATTCCACCTCGGTTTTGAGGAGTGTGAAATTTGCTTTAGAGAAGTTTTTCACTGTGGTTTTCTGGGCAGGGGTAAGGTCAGGATGTGAATATCTAGTGAGATCAGTTTATGGTCTGATCTTACCATTGAGGGAAACACTTCTGGTCTGGAGCATAGAGTCCCCATGTTGGTGATGATCAGGTCCAGTATGTTTTCCCCTCTTGTGGGAGTGGTAACAAGTTGTTCCATAGCATTTGAGTTTATGAATTCTAGGAACCTTTGGGCTTGGGTGTTGGAGCTAGAGTAATGCTCCCAGTCTATGTTTGGGTAGTTGAAGTCGCCCAATATAATGGTGTTTGGAGAGACCTTTATATTTTTCAGTGTTCTCAGGAAGGCCAAGTGGGGTTCCTGGGTTTGGGAGGGTGGTCTGTAGCAGGCTATAAACTGGAAGGCAGTTTTACCCACTGTTAGTTGCACATGGTTAGTCTCTGATGCTTCGTGCTTTGCCACCAACCTGGAGGTGTGGGTATCTTTGATAAATATCGATACTCCCCCTCCTTTTATGGTTCGGTCCAAGTTTTGGGGCCGAAAAGCATGGTATGAGGTATAACCTAGTAGTGCTGGTGTGCTCTCGGGAGCCCTGAACCAGGTTTCTGTTACTGCACAGATATCGATGTTCTCCATGCTAAGGAGAGTTTTGAGTGTGTGCATCTTGAGGTTTAGACTTCTGGCGTTGAGTAGCATTACTCTTAGTTTCTTATCTCTTGTGATACCTATGGAGATGGGTTTGTCTTTTGAGCCTTGCCTAAACAAGGCACTATGGGGGTAGCAAGAGCCTTTGCCAATATCCAAAAGCCCAGGGGTGACAGGTGCAAGCCGTCCATAGCGAAGCATCATGGCTTGTCGAGCATATCATCCCAGGATGACAGGCATTGGATCCCCTTTGAATGACACCAGTACTTAAGCCAATTGTTGAAATTGATCATCTTGTCTTCATATTGTGGCATCATTCTTGGTGAGGGTAAGATGCTACTCAAGGTCAGGGTCATACCGGCCTGGGCTACATGCTCAGAGAGCTCCTCTATGTCTCTTTTCATGTAGTCCAGGGAGGTATGTCTCAGGTCATTCACACCAGCATGGACAATGACTGAGTCATATTTGTACTTGCCTTGGAGTGACCTGAGTGCTTGTGTTATGTGGCGGATCCTAGCGCCCAACAGGCTGCTCACCATGACCTTCTCCTTGTTCAGCCTGGTGAGCGGGACGTCAGTGTGCCTGATGATAGAGTCACCTATTACAAGTGTATCAGGTGTGTTATTTAGCCTTAAGGGCTGTGACTGTTCGGCACACTGGCTTTGTGAGATATGTGTTGCACGTGTTTTGTTTTGGGGTAGCGGTTGCTTGGGTGTCTGCTTTGGAGGTCTCTGCTGCTTACCCAGATCTTTATTTAGAGCCTCCGAGTATGTTTTTGTATGATTATGTGTTTGGCTTGCTGTCGTGGTAGGTCTATGTGAGACTGGAATTGTAGTGAGTGTGGTTTCCTTCTCCTCCTGACTGGTTATGCCAGTACTGAGTTGAGAGAGCTTAGCCTCCAGTTTGGCTATATGGTTGCATCTCTCACATGTGTTGGAATTTGTTGGGAGGAGGTGAGGGTTGTCTGTGTACATGAGGCAGTTGTAACATTGCCTCAAGATTCCCAGATTCACCAGCTGGACCGGAGAGGAGATTGACAACTGACCTTTGGACATGCTAGAATAATATTGGGAATTCCTTTATAATTGAAAACAAGGGCCAATGGGGAGTGAGGGTGTAGTGCTTTTAATATTTAGTGCTGACTTATATAATTGCTTTAGTGAGCAAGTGCCAGGTAACTTAAGTGCAATGTGTTACAGGTAACTTAAATGCAAAAACGACAAACAGTAACTTTCTTTCAAGTGAAACAAGGAAATATGTAGAGTAAGCAATGCAGATATCACTAGGGATCCACAGAAGTGCTGAGAAGCCGTGTTTTAGGTGGAATTAGCTTTCCAGGGAAATAACAAGCAAACAAACAACAAGCATACAAACAAAACTAGATTCAGCATGCCTGGATCTACTCTATGCTACAGCAAACAAGGTGTACCAATTTCAGTAAGAAACAGTTCAAATATGCAGGCACTATAAACCTTTAACCAGAAATTCCCAGCTCATAAGGGCAGAGTCCAGCCTCTCCTCCCACAAGAGTGCAGACCACGGACCTTCTTAATGTAAAATAACTGGCCTGAAGCCCACGTGCATAAACCAGAATTAATACACTTTAAGAATAACAGACACTGAGCTCTCAATCAGCAGTTCCCAACTTAGAAGGATGAAAGCTACCTGTCCTGCCACCACAGTGCATGCCACAAACCTTCCTAATGTAAAACAACTGGTCTGAAGCCCAAGTGCTTAATCCAAAAGACTTAGAATGATAGCTACACTTTAATCAAGTTACTACCAAGCAGTAATAAATACAATTGAATATTTTAAAGAATCCCTGGATTAATGCTCAAGTTATACAAACAAAGCTATATTCAGCAGGCCTGGATCTAGTCTATGCTACAGCAAACAAGGTGTACCAATTTCAGTAAGAAGCAGTTCAGATATGCATGCACTATAAGCCTTTAACCAGAAATTCCCAGCTCAGAAGGGCAGAGTCCAGCCTCTCCTCCCACAAGAGTGCAGACCACAAACCCTCTTAATGTAAAATAACTGTCCTGAAAGCCCAAGTGCTTAAACCAGAATTAATACACTTTTAGAATAACAGACACTGACCCCTCAATCAGCAGTTCCCGACTTAGAAGGATGTAAGCTACCTGTTCTGCCACTACAGTGCATACCACAAACCCTCTTAATGTAAAACAACTGGTCTGAAGCCCAAGTGTTTAAACTAAAAGGCTTAGAATGAGTTACACCAAGCAGTAATAAATACAAGTGAGTACTTTTAAGATGACGCAAAAGCAAAATAAAGTAGGAAGAAACACAAGTACAGTAAAAGCAGATGAATTTTTTTTTTCAGAAAAGTAGCAAAAGCAGTAGTAAATACAATTCTCATGCAGTGCAAGCTGGCACACTTGAATATGTAGCAATATTAGTCCACACACAGTTTGAAAAAATGTAATTAAATTAAAAAGGACTAAAAGCAAGTGCAGAAAGGGTTTATTAGGTAGAATGCGGTAAAGAGATGGGCCTGGAGGAGTGTCTTAGATCAAATCTACTGTGGGGCTGGCACTGCATAAGCCACCAAATTTAAACTACAACCAAGAACTGGGAGGGGGGTGGGGAAAAACAGTTTCAACACAGATGTGAGGAATGTGCAAATTATAAAGCCAAAAAACATATACTGTTCTCTATATATTTGCAGAGCAGTAAGACAACAGATATCTAAGCAAACAATTTAGCTCTATAATACAGAATAATACAGAAAAATATACTCAGCTCTATATATTTGCAGATAGTTTTGTAAGGCTGTCACTCAAACTAAGGTTCCAGTTTGAAAGCAGATTGTTAATTAGTTGCTTTTCTAACTCAGAGCAGTGAGTGACCTGTAGTTTCCTTTTTAAGTCTTTACGTGCATGTATTAGTTGATTTTCTAATTCAGAGCAGTGAGCGACATGTAGTTTTCTTTCTATGTCTTTACATTCATGTATTAGTTGCTTTTCTAGTTCAGATCAGTGAGTGACCTGTAGTTTTCTTTCAACGTCTTTACGTTCATGTATTAGCTGATTTTCTAATTCAGAGCAGTGAGCGACCTGTAGTTTCTTTTCTAAGTCTTTACGTTCATATATCAATTGCTTTTCTAATTCAAAGCAGTGAGCAACCTGTAGTTTCCGTTCTAATTCTTTACATTTATGTATTAGTTGATTTGCTAATTCAGAGCTGTGAGCGACCTGTAGTTTCCTGTCAAAGTCTTTACGTTCCTGAATTAGTTGCTTTTCTAATTCACAGCAGTGAGTGACCTGTAGTTTCCTTTCTAAGTCTTTACATTCATGTATTAGTTGATTTTCTAATTCAGAGCAGTGAGCGACCTGTAGTTTCCTTTCTAAGTCTTTACGTTCATGTATTAGTTGATTTTATAATTTAGAGCAGTGAGCGACCTGTGGTTTCCTTTCTAAGTCTTTACGTTCATGTATTAGTTGCTTTTCTAGTTCAGAGCAGTGAGCGACCTGTAGTTTCATTTCTAAGTCTTTACATTCATGTATTAGTTGATTTTCTAATTCAGAGCAGTGAGCAACCTGTAGTTTCCTTTCTAAGTCTTTACATTCATGTATTAGTTGATTTTCTAATTCAGAGCAGTGAGCGACCTGTAGTTTCCTTTCTAAGTCTTTACATTCATGAATTATTTGATTTGCTAATTCAGAGCAGTGAGTGACCTATAGTTTCCTTTCTAAGTCTTTACGTTCATGTATTAGTTGATTTTCTAATTCAGAGTAGTGAGAGACCTGTAGATTTTGTTTCAAAGTCTTGAAGTTCATGTATTAGATGATTTTCTAATTCAGAGCAATGAGCGACCTGTAGTTTCCTTTCTAAGTCTTTACGTTCATGTATTAGTTGCTTTTCTAATTCAAAGCAGTGAGCGACCTGTAGTTTCCTTTCTAATTCTTGAAGTTCATGTATTAGTTGCTTTTATAATTCAGAGCAGTGAGAGACCTGTAGTTTCCTTTCTAAGTCTTGAAGTTCATGTATTAGTTGATTTTCTAATTCAGAGCAGTGAGCAACCTGTAGTTTCCTTTCTAAGTCTTTACGTTCATGTATTAGTTGATTTTCTAATTCAGAGCAGTGAGCGACCTGTAGTTTCCACTCTAAGCATGTATTAGTTGCTTTTCTAATTCAGAGCAGTGAGCAACCTGTAGTTTCCTTTCTAAGTCTTTAAGTTCATGTATTAGTTGATTTTCTAATTTAGAGCAATGAGTGACCTGTAGTTTCCTTTCTAAGTCTTTATGTTCATGTATTAGTTGCTTTTCTAATTCAGAGCAGTGAGTTACCTGTAGTTTCCGTTCAAAGTCTTGAAGTTCATGTATTAGTTGAGTTTCTAATTCAGAGCAGTGAGCGACCTGTAGTTTCCTTTCTAATTCTTGAAGTTCATGTATTAGTTGCTTTTCTAATTCAGAGCAGTGAGCGACCTGTAGTTTCCTTTCTAAGTCTTTACGTTCATGTATTAGTTGCTTTTCTAGTTCAGAGCAGTGAGCGACCTGTAGTTTCATTTCTAAGACTTTACATTCATGTATTAGTTGCATTTCTAATTCAGAGCAGTGAGCAACCTGTAGTTTCCTTTCTAAGTCTTTACATTCATGTATTAGTTGATTTTCTAATTCAGAGCAGTGAGCGACCTGTAGTTTCCTTTCTAAGTCTTTACGTTCATGTATTAGTTGCTTTTCTAATTCAGAGTAGTAAGTGACCTGTAGTTTCCTTTTTAAGTCTTTATGTGCATGTATTAGTTGATTTTCTAATTCAGAGCAGTGAGCGACATGTAGTTTTCGTTCTAAGTCTTTACATTCATGTATTAGTTGCTTTTCTAGTTCAGAGCAGTGAGCGACCTGTAGTTTCATTTATAAGACTTTACATTCACATATTAGCTGATTTTCTAATTCAGAGCAGTGAGCAACCTGTAGTTTCCTTTCTAAGTCTTTACGTTCATGTATCAGTTGATTTTCTAATTCAGAGCAGTGAGCGACCTGTAGTTTCCTTTCTAAGTCTTTACATTCATGTATTAGTTGATTTTCTAGTTCAGAGCAGTGAGCGACCTGTAGTTTCATTTCTAAGTCTTTACATTCATGTATTAGTTGATTTTCTAATTAAGAGCAGTGAACAACCTGTAGTTTCCTTTCTAAGTCTTTACTTTCATGTATTAGTTGATTTTCTAATTCAGAGCAGTGAGCGACCTGTAGTTTCCTTTCTATGTCTTTACATTCATGTATTAGTTGATTTTCTAATTCAGAGCAGTGAGCGACCTGTAGTTTCCTTTCTAAGTCTTGAAGTTCATGTATTAGTTGATTTTCTAATTCAGAGCAGTGAGCGACCTGTAGTTTCCTTTCTAAGTCTTTACGTTCATGTATTAGTTGCTTTTCTAATTCAGAGCAGTGAGCGACCTGTAGTTTCCTTTCTAATTCTTGAAGTTCATGTATTAGTTGCTTTTTTAATTCAGAGTAGTGAATGACCTGTCATTTCCTTTCTAAGTCTTGAAGTTCATGTATTAGTTGATTTTCTAATTCACAGCAGTGAGCAACATATAGTTTCCTTTCTAAGTCTTTACGTTCATGTATAAGTTGATTTTCTAATTCAGAGCAGTGAGTGACCTGTAGTTTCTTCTCTAAGTCTTTAATTTCAGGCTTTTCTAATTCAGAGCAGTGAACAACCTGTAGTTTCCTTTCTAAGTCTTTACTTTCATGTATTAGTTGATTTTCTAATTCAGAGCAGTGAGCGACCTGTAGTTTCCTTTCTAAGTCTTTACATTCATGTATTAGTTGATTTTCTAATTCAGAGCAGTGAGCGACCTGTAGATTTCGTTTCTAAGTCTTGAAGTTCATGTATTAGATGATTTTCTAATTCAGAGCAATGAGCAACCTGTAGTTTCCTTTCTAAGTCTTTACGTTCATGTATTAGTTGCTTTTCTAATTCAGAGCAGTGAGCGACCTGTAGTTTCTTTTCTAAATCTTGAAGTTCATGTATTAGTTGCTTTTTTAATTCAGAGCAGTGAGTGACCTGTAGTTTCCTTTCCAAGTCTTGAAGTTCATGTATTAGTTGATTTTCTAATTCAGAGCAGTGAGCCACCTGTAGTTTCCTTTCTACGTCTTTACGTTCATGTATTAGTTGCTTTTCTAATTCAGTGGCAGTTACCTGTAGTTTCCTTTCTAATTCTTGAAGTTCATGTATTAGTTGCTTTTCTAATTCAGAGCAGTGAGCGACCTGTAGTTTCCTTTCTAAGTCTTTACATTCATGTATTAGTTGCTTTTCTAATTCAGAGCAGTGAGCGACCTGTAGTTTCCATTCTAAGTCTTTACGTTCATGTATTAGTTGCTTTTCTAATTCAGAGCAGTGAGCAACCTGTAGTTTCCTTTCTAAGTCTTGAAGTTCATGTATTAGTTGATTTTCTAATTCAGAGCAGTGAGCGACCTGTAGTTTCCTTTCTAAGTGTTTACGTTCATGTATTAGTTGCTTTTCTAATTCAGAGCAGTGAGCGACCTGTAGTTTCCTTTCTAAGTCTTGAAGTTCATGTAATAGTTGCTTTTCTAATTCAGAGCAGTGAGCGACCTGTAGTTTCCTTTCCAAGTCTTTACGTTCATGTATTAGTAGATTATCTAATTCAGAGCAGTCAGCGACCTGTAGTTTCCCTTCTAAGTCTTTACATTCATGTATTAGTTGCTTTTCTAATTCAGAGCAGTGGGCAACCTGTAGTTTCCGTTCTAAGTCTTTACATTTATGTATTAGTTGATTTGCTAATTCAGAGCAGTGATCGACCTGTAGTTTCCTTTCTAAGTCTTTACGTTCATGTATTAGTTGCTTTTCTAATTCAGAGCAGTCAGCGACCTGTAGTTTCCCTTCTAAGTCTTTACGTTCATGTATTAGTTGATTTGCTAATTCAGAGCAGTGATCGACTTGTAGTTTCCCTTCTAAGTCTTTATTTTCATGTATTAGTTGTTTTTCTAATTCACAGCAGTGAGGGACATGTAGTTTCATTTCTAAGTCTTTACATTCATGTATTAGTTGATTTTCTAATTCAGAGCAGTGAGCAACCTGTAGTTTCCTTTCTAAGTCTTTGCATTCATGTATTAGTTGATTTTCTAATTCAGAGCAGTGAGCGACCTGTAGTTTCCTTTCCAAGTCTTTACGTTCATGAATTAGTTGCTTTTCTAATTCAGAGTAGTGAGTGACCTGTAGTTTCCTTTTTAAGTCTTTGCATGCATGTATTAGTTGATTTTCTAATTCAGAGCAGTGAGCGACATGTAGTTTTCTTTCTAAGTCTTTACATTCATGTATTAGTTGCTTTTCTAGTTCAGAGCAGTGAGCGACCTGTAGTTTCATTTCTAAGACTTTACATTCACATATTAGCTGATTTTCTAATTCAGAGCAGTGAGCGACCTGTAAATTCCTTTCTAAGTCTTTACGTTCATGTATTAGTTGATTTTATAATTTAGAGCAGTGAGCGACCTGTGGTTTCCTTTCTAAGTCTTTACATTCATGTATTAGTTGCTTTTCTAGTTCAGAGCAGTGAATAACCTGTAGTTTCATTTCTAAGTCTTTACATTCATGTATTAGTTGATTTTCTAATTCAGAGCAGTGAGCAACCTGTAGTTTCCTTTCTAAGTCTTTACGTTCATGTATTAGTTGATTTTCTAATTCAGAGCAGTGAGCGACCTCTAGTTTCCTTTCTAAGTCTTGAAGTTCATGTATTAGTTGATTTTCTAATTCAGAGCAGTCAGCAACCTGTAGTTTCCTTTCTAAATCTTGAAGTTCATGTATTAGTTGCTTTTTTAATTCAGAGCAGTGAGTGACCTGTAGTTTCCTTTCTAAGTCTTTACGTTCATGTATTAGTTGATTTTCTAATTCAGAGCAGTGAGCGACCTGTAGTTTCCTTTCTAAGTCTTTACGTTCATGTATTAGTTGCTTTTCTAATTCAGAGCAGTGAGCGACCTGTAGTTTCCTTTCTAAGTCTTTACATTCATGTATTAGTTGATTTTCTAATTCAGAGCAGTGAGCGACCTGTAGTTTCCTTTCTAAGTCTTTATGTTCATGTATTAGTTGCTTTTCTAATTCAGAGCAGTGAGCAACCTGTAGTTTCCTTTCTAAGTCTTTACATTCATGTATTAGTTGATTTTCTAATTCAGAGCAGTGAGCGACCTGTAGTTTCCTTTCTAAGTCTTTACGTTCATGTATTAGTTGCTTTTCTAATTCAGAGCAGTGAGTGACCTGTAGTTTCCTTTCTAAGTCTTTACATTCATGTATTAGTTGATTTTCTAATTCAGAGCAGTGAGCAACCTGTAGTTTCCTTTCTAAGTCTTTACGTTCATGTATTAGTTGATTTTCTAATTCAGAGCAGTGAGCGACCTGTAGTTTCCTTTCTAAGTCTTTACTTTCATGTATTAGTTGATTTTATAATTCAGAGCAGTGAGCGATCTGTAGTTTCCTTTCTAAGTCTTTACATTCATGTATTAGTTGATTTTCTAATTCAGAGCAGTGAGCAACCTGTAGTTTCCTTTCTACATCTTTACGTTCATGTATTAGTTGATTTTCTAATTCAGAGCAGTGAGCAACCTGTAGTTCCTTTCTAAGTGTTTAGGTTCATGTATTAGTTGCTTTTCTAATTCAGAGCAGTGAGCAATCTGTAGTTTCCTTTCTATGTCTTGAAGTTCATGTATTAGTTGCTTTTCTAATTCAGAGCAGTGAGCGACCTGTAGTTTCCTTTCTCAGTCTTTACGTTCATGTATTAGTTGATTTTCTAATTCAGAGCAGTGAGTTACCTGTAGTTTCCTTTCTAAGTCTTGAAGTTCATGTATTAGTTGATTTTCTAATTCAGAGCAGTGAGCGACCTGTAGTTTCCTTTCTAATTCTTGAAGTTCATGTATTAGTTGCTTTTCTAATTCAGAGCAGTGAGCGACCTGTAGTTTCCTTTTTAAGTCTTTATGTTCATGTATTAGTTGTTTTTCTAATTCAGAGAAGTGAGCGACCTGTAGTTTCCCTTCTAAGTCTTTACATTCATGTATTAGTTGCATTTCTAATTCAGAGCAGTGAGCAACCTGTAGTTTCCTTTCTAAGTCTTTACATTCATGTATTAGTTGATTTTCTAATTCAGAGCAGTGAGTGACCTGTAGTTTCCTTTCTAAGTCTTTACGTTCATGTATTAGTTGCTTTTCTAATTCAGAGCAGTGAGTGACCTGTAGTTTCCTTTCTAAGTCTTTACGTTCATGTATTAGTTGATTTTCTAATTCAGAGCAGTGAGCGACATGTAGTTTCCTTTCTAAGTCTTTACATTCATGTATTAGTTGATTTTCTAATTCAGAGCAGTGAGCAACCTGTAGTTTCCTTTCTAAGTCTTTACATTCATGTATTAGTTGATTTTCTAATTCAGAGCAGTGAGCGACCTGTAGTTTCCTTTCTAAGTCTTTACATTCATGTATTAGTTGATTTTCTAGTTCAGAGCAGTGAGCGACCTGTAGTTTCATTTCTAAGTCTTTACATTCATGTATTAGTTGATTTTCTAATTAAGAGCAGTGAACAACCTGTAGTTTCCTTTCTAAGTCTTTACTTTCATGTATTAGTTGATTTTCTAATTCAGAGCAGTGAGCGACCTGTAGTTTTCTTTCTAAGTCTTTACATTCATGTATTAGTTGATTTTCTAATTCAGAGCAGTGAGCGACCTGTAGATTTTCGTTCTAAGTCTTGAAGTTCATGTATTAGATGATTTTCTAATTCAGAGCAGTGAGCGACCTGTAGTTTCCTTTCTAAGTCTTTATGTTCATGTATTAGTTGCTTTTCTAATTCAGAGCAGTGAGCGACCTGTAGTTTCCTTTCTAAGTCTTGAAGTTCATGTATTAGTTGCTTTTCTAATTCAGAGCAGTGAGCGACCTGTAGTTTCCTTTCTAAGTCTTGAAGTTCATGTATTAGTTGATTTTCTAATTCAGAGCAGTGAGCAACCTGTAGTTTCCTTTCTAAGTCTTTACATTCATGTATTAGTTGATTTTCTAATTCAGAGCAGTGAGCCACCTGTAGTTTCCTTTCTAAGCCTTTAATTTCAGTTGATTTTCTAATTCAGAGCAGTGAGCCACCTGTAGTTTCCTTTCTACATCTTTACGTTCATGTATTAGTTGATTTTCTAATTCAGAGCAGTGAGTTACCTGTAGTTTCCTTTCTAAGTGTTTAGGTTCATGTATTAGTTGCTTTTCTAATTCAGAGCAGTGAGCGATCTGTAGTTTCCTTTCTATGTCTTTACATTCATGTATTAGTTGCTTTTCTAATTCAGAGCAGTGAGCGACCTTTAGTTTCCATTCCAAGTTCATGTATTAGTTGCTTTTCTAATTCAGAGCAGTGAGCAATCTGTAGTTTCCTTTCTATGTCTTGAAGTTCATGTATTAGTTGCTTTTCTAATTCAGAGCAGTGAGCGACCTGTAGTTTCTTTTCTCAGTCTTTACGTTCATGTATTAGTTGATTTTCTAATTCAGAGCAGTGAGTTACCTGTAGTTTCCTTTCTAATTCTTGAAGTTCATGTATTAGTTGCTTTTCTAATTCAGAGCAGTGAGCGACCTGTAGTTTCCTTTCTAAGTCTTTACATTCATGTATTAGTTGATTTTCTAATTCAGAGCAGTGAGCGACCTGTAGTTTCCTTTCTAAGTGTTTATGTTCATGTATTAGTTGCTTTTCTAATTCAGAGCAGTGAGCCACCTGTAGTTTCCTTTCTACGTCTTTACATTCATGTATTAGTTGATTTTCTAATTCAGAGCAGTGAGTTACCTGTAGTTTCCATTCTAAGTGTTTACGTTCATGTATTAGATGCTTTTCTAATTCAGAGCAGTGAGTGACCTGTAGTTTCCTTTCTAAGTCTTGAAGTTCATGTATTTAGTTGATTTTCTAATTCAGAGCAGTGAGCGACCTGTAGTTATTTTTCTAAGTCTTTATGTTCATGTATTAGTTGCTTTTCTAATTCAGAGCAGTGAGCGACCTCTAGTTTCCTTTCTAAGTCTTTACATTCATGTATTAGTTGCTTTTCTAATTCAGAGCAGTGGGCAACCTGTAGTTTCCATTCTAAGTCTTTACATTTATGTATTAGTTGATTTGCTAATTCAGAGCAGTGATCGACTTGTAGTTTCCCTTCTAAGTCTTTAAATTCATGTATTAGTTGATTTTCTAATTCATTGCAGTGAGAAACCTGTAGTTTCCTTTCTAAGTCTTTGCATTCATGTATTAGTTGATTTTCTAATTCAGAGCAGTAAGCGACCTGTAGTTTTTTTTCTAAGTCTTTACGTTCATGTATTAGTTGATTTTCTAATTCAGAGTAGTGAGAGACCTGTAATTTTCTTTCTAAGTCTTTACATTCATGTATTAGTTGATTTTCTAATTCAGAGCAGTGAGCGACCTGTAGTTTCCTTTCTAAGTCTTTACGTTCATGTATTAGTTGATTTTCTAATTCAGAGCAGTGAGCGACCTGTAGTTTCCTTTCTAAGTCTTTACGTTCATGTATTAGTTGATTTTCTAATTCAGAGCAGTGAGCAACCTGTAGTTTCCTTTCTAAGTCTTTACATTCATGTATTAGTTGATTTTCTAATTCAGAGCAGTGAGCCACCTGTAGTTTCCTTTCTACATCTTTATGTTCATGTATTAGTTGATTTTCTAATTCAGAGCAGTGAGCGACCTGTAGTTTCCTTTCTAAGTCTTTACGTTCATGTATTAGTTGATTTTCTAATTCAGAGCAGTGAGCGACCTGTAGTTTCCTTTCTAAGTCTTGAAGTTCATGTATTAGTTGATTTTCTAATTCAGAGCAGTGAGCGACCTGTAGTTTCTTTTCTAAATCTTGAAGTTCATGCATTAGTTGCTTTTTTAATTCAGAGCAGTGAGTGACCTGTAGTTTCCTTTCTAAGTCTTTACGTTCATGTATTAGTTGATTTTCTAATTCAGAGCAGTGAGCGACCTGTAGTTTCCTTTCTAAGTCTTTACGTTCATGTATTAGTTGATTTTCTAATACAGAGCAGTGAGCGACCTGTAGTTTCCTTTCTCAGTCTTTACGTTCATGTATTAGTTGATTTTCTAATTCAGAGCAGTGAGTTACCTGTAGTTTCCTTTCTAAGTCTTTACGTTCATGTATTAGTTGCTTTTCTAATTCAGAGCAGTGAGCAACCTGTAGTTTCCTTTCTAAGTCTTTACATTCATGTATTAGTTGATTTTCTAATTCAGAGCAGTGAGCAACCTGTAGTTTCCTTTCTAAGTCTTTACGTTCATGTATTAGTTGCTTTTCTAATTCAGAGCAGTGAGTGACCTGTAGTTTCCTTTCTAAGTCTTTACATTCATGTATTAGTTGATTTTCTAAATCAGAGCAGTTAGCAACCTGTAGTTTCCTTTCTAAGTCTTTACGTTCATGTATTAGTTGATTTTCTAATTCAGAGCAGTCAGCGACCTGTAGTTTCCCTTCTAAGTCTTTACGTTCATGTATTAGTTGTTTTTCTAATTCACAGCAGTGAGGGACATGTAGTTTCATTTCTAAGTCTTTACGTTCATGTATTAGTTGATTTTCTAATTCATTGCAGTGAGCAACCTGTAGTTTCTTTTCTAAGTCTTTACATTCATGTATTAGTTGATTTTCTAATTCAGAGCAGTGAGCGACCTGTAGTTTCCTTTCTAAGTTTTGAAGTTCATGTATTAGTAGATTATCTAATTCAGAGCAGTCAGCAACCTGTAGTTTCCCTTTTAAGTCTTTACATTCATGTATTAGTTGCTTTTCTAATTCAGAGCAGTGAGCGACCTGTAGTTTCCTTTCTAAGTCTTTACATTCATGTATTAGTTGATTTTCTAATTCAGAGCAGTGAGCAACCTGTAGTTTCCTTTCTAAGTCTTTACATTCATGTATTAGTTGATTTTCTAATTCAGAGCAGTGAGCGACCTGTAGTTTCCCTTCTAAGTCTTGAAGTTCATGTATTAGATGATTTTCTAATTCAGAGCAATGAGCGACCTGTAGTTTCCTTTCTAAGTCTTTACGTTCATGTATTAGTTGCTTTTCTAATTCAGAGCAGTGAGCGACCTGTAGTTTCTTTTCTAAATCTTGAAGTTCATGCATTAGTTGCTTTTTTAATTCAGAGCAGTGAGTGACCTGTAGTTTCCTTTATTCGTCTTTACATTCATGTATTAGTTGATTTTCTAATACAGAGCAGTGAGCGACCTGTAGTTTCCTTTCTCAGTCTTTACGTTCATGTATTAGTTGATTTTCTAATTCAGAGCAGTGAGCGACCTGTAGTTTCCTTTCTCAGTCTTTACGTTCATGTATTAGTTGATTTTCTAATTCAGAGCAGTGAGTTACCTGTAGTTTCCTTTCTAATTCTTGAAGTTCATGTATTAGTTGCTTTTCTAATTCAGAGCAGTGAGCGACCTGTAGTTTCCTTTCTAAGTCTTTATGTTCATGTATTAGTTGCTTTTCTAATTCAGAGCAGTGAGCGACCTGTAGTTTCCTTTCTAAGTCTTTACGTTCATGTATTAGTTGATTTTCTAATTCAGAGCAGTGAGCAACCTGTAGTTTCCTTTCTAAGTCTTGAAGTTCATGTATTAGTTGATTTTCTAATTCAGAGCAGTGAGCGACCTGTAGTTTCCTTTCTAAGTCTTTACATTCATGTATTAGTTGCTTTTCTAATTCAGAGCAGTGAGTGACCTGTAGTTTCCTTTCTAAGTCTTGAAGTTCATGTATTAGTTGATTTTCTAATTCAGAGCAGTGAGCGACCTGTAGTTTCCTTTCTAAGTCTTGAAGTTCATGTATTAGTTGCTTTTCTAATTCAGAGCAGTGAGCGACCTGTAGTTTCCTTTCTAAGTCTTTACGTTCATGTATTAGTTGCTTTTCTAATTCAGAGCAGTGAGCGACCTGTAGTTTCCTTTCTAAGTCTTTACGTTCATGTATTAGTTGCTTTTCTAATTCAGAGCAGTGAGCGACCTGTAGTTTCCTTTCTAAGCCTTTACGTTAATGTATTAGCTGCTTTTCTAATTCAGAGAAGTGAGCGACCTGTAGTTTCCTATCTCAGTCTTTACGTTCATGTATTAGTTGATTTTCTATTTCAGAGCAGTGAGTGACATGTAGTTTTATTTCTAAGTCTTTACTTTCATGTACAAGTTGCTTTTCTAGTTCAGAGCAGTGAGCGACCTGTAGTTTCATTTCTAAGCCTTTACATTCATGTATTAGTTGATTTTCTAATTCAGAGAAGTGAGCAATCTGTAGTTTCCTTTCTAAGTCTTTACGTTCATGTATTAGTTGATTTTCTAATTCAGAGCAGTGAGCAACCTGTAGTTCCCTTTATAAGTCTTTACATTCATGTATTAGCTGATTTTTTAATTTAGAGCAAGGAGCGACCTGTAGTTTCCTTTCTAAGTCTTTACGTTCATGTATTAGTTGCTTTTCTAGTTCAGAGCAGTGAGCGACCTGTAGTTTCATTTCTAAGTCTTTACATTCATGTATTAGTTGATTTTCTAATTAAGAGCAGTGAACAACCTGTAGTTTCCTTTCTAAGTCTTTACGTTCATGAATTAGTTGATTTGCTAATTCAGAGCAGTGAGCGACCTATAGTTTCCTTTCTAAGTCTTTACGTTCATGTATTAGTTGATTTTCTAATTCAGAGCAGTGAACGACCTGTAGATTTCTTTTCTAAGTCTTGAATTTCATGTATTAGATGATTTTCTAATTCAGAGCAGTGAGCGATCTGTAGTTTCCTTTCTAAGTCTTGAAGTTCATGTATTTAGTTGCTTTTCTAATTCAGGGCAGTGAGCGACCTGTAGTTTCCTTTCTAAGTCGTTAAGTTCATGTATTAGTTGCTTTTCTAATTCAGAGCAGTGAGCGACCTGTACTTTCCTTTCTAAGTCTTGAAGTTCATGTATAAGTTGCTTTTCTAATTCAGAGTAGTGAGCGACCTGTACTTTCCTTTCTAACTCTTGAAGTTCATCTATTAGTTGCTTTTCAAATTCAGAGCAGTGGGCGACCTGTAGTTTCCTTTCTAAGTCTTGAAGTTCATGTATTAGTTGCTTTTCTAATTGAAAGCAGTAAGTGACCTTTAGTTTCCTTTCTAAGTCTTGAAGTTCATGCATTAGTTGCTTTTCTAATTCAGAGCAGTGAGCAACCAGGTCTATATTATGACATCGAAGTCTAAAAACTTTGAATGTTGTAATATCGAACACATTCAATTGAAACACCTGAAAACTAAAGAGTCAGAATATGTTCCGACAAACATACACACAACTCAAGCATACCAAAATAAATAATCCACACAGATACACTTCACAAAACCCTACACTAAACCAAACATACACCACCAGCTATCCACTTACCTTATCCCAAGCCTAACCCTAAGGTCCCAAACTATCGTACACTCACCTTAGCCGATCCATAACCCTAACTCACCTACCCTACCCTAACCGTCACGTCCACACAATCGCACATTTACCTGACCAGTGCCCTTACCTTAACTCACCTAACCCATGCCCAATCACACACACACCTTCATTTGCACACTTACCTTAACCTGGTCCATAGCCTTCGCTCCACAGTTGAGGAATTAGTGAAGCTGCAGAAATGGCCCACTGCATACTTTCCCTAGGAAAGTATACGGTGTTCTGCAGCTTTGCTATTTCTAGCTTTCACTCTACTGGGCTCGATATTATAACAGTCAAAGTTTTTAGTCTTCAATGTGATAATATAGACCTGAGCAACCTGTACTTTCTTTTCTAAGTCTTGAAGTTCATGTATTAGTTGATTTTCAAATTCAGAGCAGTGAGCGACCTGTAGTTTCCATTCTAAGTCTTTAAGTTCAGGCTTTTCTAATTCAGATCAGTGAGCAAGCTGTAGTTTCAATTCTAAGTCTTTAAGTTCAGGCGTTTCTAATTCAGAGCAGTGAGCGACCTCTAGTTTCCTTTCTAAGTCTTTACTTTCATGTATTAGTTGCTTTTCTAATTTAGAGTAGAGAGTTACCTGTACTTTCCTTTCTAAGTCTTGAAGTTCATGTATTAGTTGATTTTCAAATTCAGAGGAGTGAGCGACGTGTAGTTTCCTCTCTAAGTCTTTAAGTTCAGGATTTTCTAATTCAGAGCAGTGAGCAACCTGTAGTTTCCATTCTAAGCATGTAAGTTCAGGCTTTTCTAATTCAGATCAGTGAGCAAGCTGTAGTTTCAATTCTAAGTCTTTAAGTTCAGGCGTTTCTAATTCAGAGCAGTGAGCGACCTCTAGTTTCCTTTCTCAGTCTTTACTTTCATGTATTAGTTGCTTTTCTAATTTAGAGTAGTGAGTTACCTGTAGTTTCCTTTGTAAGTCTTGAATTTCATGTATTAGTTGAGTTTCTAATTCAGAGCAGTGAGCAACCTGTAGTTTCCTTTCTGCATCTTGAAGTTCATGTATTAGTTGCTTTTCTAGTTGAGAGCAGTGAGTGACCTGTAGTTTCCTTTCCAAGTCTTTACATTCATGTATTAGCTGCTTTTCTAATTCAGAGCAGTGAGCTACCTGTAGTTTCCTTTATAAGTCTTTACGTTTATGTATTAGTTTATTTTCTAATTCAGTGCAGTGAGCGACCTGTAGTTTCCTAAGTCTTTACGTTCATGTATTAGTTGCTTTTCTAATTCAGAGCAGTGAGCAACCTGTAGTTTCCTTTCTAAGTCTTTACATTCATGTATTAGTTGATTTTCTAAGTCAGGGCTGTGAGTGACCTGTAGTTTCCTGTCTAAGTCTTTATGTTCATAGGTTCATAGGTTCATACTAGGCGCTCTGCCCTAGGGCATTTATAAGCCTAGCCAGAGTATGTTTGGCTTTCGCCACCCATTTTAAATTAATTTTGCTATGCCCTTTTTCGAGGTTAGTATACTGTGCCTCTGACTAACAGTGACACAGAAGTGATACCCGGGGTAAACCTACGATCTCCCATCCACTCATCAAGATTCCTCTTGAAGAGAGTCAATGAGGGACTCTGCCTTACCTGGACTGGGATTTTATTCCAGAGTGAAGAGAGCCTCTGGGTTATGAATCTGCCCCTCCAGCATGTCCTATTTATTTCAGTGCTGAGGTTCAAGTCTCTCGAACTTGTAGCTCGATGGGATTTGGATTTTTTGAGGTGCAGCATGTCCCTTAATTCCGGGTTGGACATGGCTTTATACGTCAGGCACAGGTCGCCTCTGAGCAAGCGGTATGCCACTGAGTAGAGCTCGAGTTTCTTTAACCGGGCAGCATATGGCATCTGTTTGAGCCCTTTGATCCTCTTGGTGAGGTACTTTTGGGGTCTTTCCAGTTGCTGCAGGTGTTTGGTAAGGTACATCCCAAAAGGGGCATTGTACTCAATTATGGGCCTGATGAGGGATGAGTAAAGACGCATGATGACCTCCCCTAATATAGATGTGAATCCCTTCATGATTAGGAGGGCTATATAAAATGTTTTTCTAACCACTTTGGCCATGTGGTTGTCAAATGAGAGATTGCTATCAACTTGGGTCCCCAGGTCCCTAATTACTTCTTCTGTACTTAATGGATTACCACCTATGTGGTAATTTGTGGGTGCTTTGTTTTTGCCAAAGGGGATGACTATGCACTTTTTGGCATTTATCTTGAGGCCATGGCTCTGGCACCAGTTGTCTGTTTCCATGAGGCCCTTTTGGAGGATGCTTGAGTCAGCTGGAGAGTCAATTATGGCGCCCAGTTTGCAGTTATCTGCGAACTTGGTCAGCCACAGTCCTTCTGTGTTGGCCTGTACCTCCGAGAAATATATACCGAACAAGAGAGGTCCCAGGACTGAGCCTTGTGGGACGCCACTTGTAACTGGTTTGGAGTCTGACATGGCTCCAGCAATTCTAACCATGTGGGTTCTGTCCTTGAGCCAGTTTGCAACCCATCTAGTGACATAGGGGTTTATATTTAAGCTAGTGAGCTTATCTATAATGCCCAAGTGGGGTATTGTATTGAAGGCTTTTGCGAGGTCCAGGTAGGCTGTGTGGACCACCTTCCCTTCGTCAATGGCGTTGGTGACTGTTTCAAAGAAGTCGACCAGGTTTAAGAGGCAGGATCTGCCCTTAACAAAGCCAAACTGGGTAGGATCCAGTGTCTGTAGGTCCCCAATATCTTTATTTATGAGGTCCATGATGATCCTTTCCATAGCTTTGCAGACCAAGCTAGTCAGGCTTATGGGGCGATAGTTTCCAGGGTCTGTTGAGGCACCACCTTTGTGGAGAGGGACCACTGTTGCTGTACGCCACTCTTTGGGTACATATCCTGTAGTAAGGCTGAGACTGAACAGTAGTTTTATGTTTGGGTTTAGCTCTTCTTGGAGTTCATGTAGGATGCTGTCCGGGACACCGTCTGGTCCCATTGATGCTGTGTTTTTTGCTTTGGAGAGGGCGGCTCTTACCTGAGCATCTGAGATGTCAGGGGGGGCAGCACTCTGCTGGGATAGATATTTGCCCTTTTGGTGGGGGGGAGTTTGCGCTGAACCTGTCAGCTAGGATGTTGGCAATGTCTGTGGGTTCGGTGTATTTTTTATCATTTTGGACTAATTCTGAGCATATCTGGGAATTCCCACCCAGGTACCTAACATAACTAAAGAAAGCTTTGTGATTATCCTTAGTGTCCTGTGCAATTTTTCTCTCGAAGCTGGCCTTAGACGATTTTGTGAGTGCCCTTAGTTTTTTGCTAATACTGATCAGAGATGCCTTCCCTTTTTGGGATTTTGTTCTATCATGTAGTAGCTTCCTCCTTCTATTGTATAGTTTGTTTATGGCTGGGGTCCACCAGACAGGACGTCTGCCTTTTGAGGATTGGGTCTTGGTTTTATTTGGGATTGCATGATCCATGCATTCCTGAAGGTGTTCATACAATGCATTTATAAAGGATTCTGCGGTCTGGGCCGTATTTTCCACAGGCCCAGGAGCTTTGAAGGATTCCACCTCGGTTTTGAGGAGTATGAAATTTGCTTTAGAGAAGTTTTTCACTGTGGTTTTCTGGGCAGGGGGTGGGGTCGGGATGTGAATATCCAGTGAGATCAGTTTATGGTCTGATCTTACCAGTGAGGGATACACTACTGGTCTGGAGCATAGAGTCCCCATGTTGGTGATGATCAGGTCCAGTATGTTTTCCCCTCTTGTGGGAGTGGTAACAAGTTGTTCCATAGCATCTGAGTTTATGAATTCTAGGAACCTTTGGGCTAGGCTGTTGGAGCTAGAGTAATGCTCCCAGTCTATGTTTGGGTAGTTGAAGTCGCCCAATATAATGGTGTTTGGAGAGATCTTTATATTTTTCAGTGTTCTCAGGAAGGCCGAGTGGGGTTCCTGGGTTTGGGAGGGTGGTCTGTAGCAGGCTATAAACTGGAAGGCAGTTTTACCCACTGTTAGTTGCACATGGATAGTCTCTGATGCTTCGTGCTTTGCCACCAACCTGGAGGTGTGGGTATCTTTGATAAATATCGATACTCCCCCTCCTTTTATGGTTCGGTCCAAGTTTTGGGGCCGAAAAGCATGGTATGAGGTATAACCTGTTAGTGCTGGGGTGCTCTCGGGATCCCTGAACCAGGTTTGTGTTACTGCACAGATATCGATGTTCTCCATGCTAAGGAGAGTTTTGAGTGTGTGCATCTTGAGGTTTAGACTTCTGGCATTGAGTAGCATTACTCTTAGTTTCTTATCTCTTGTGATACCTATGGAGGTGGGTTTGTCTTTTGAGCCTTGCCTAAAAAAGGCACTATGGGGGTAGCAAGAGCCTTTGCCAATATCCGAAAGCCCAGGGGTGACAGGTGCAAGCCGTCCCTAGCGAAGCATCGCGGCTTGTCGAGCATATCATCTCAGGCTGACAGGCATTGGATCCCCTTTGAATGACACCAGTACTTAAGCCAATTGTTGAAATTGATCATCTTGTCTTCATATTGTGGCATCATGCTTGGTGAGGGTAAGATGCTACTCAAGGTCAGGGTCATACTGGCCTGGGCTACATGCTCAGAGAGCTCCTCTATGTCTCTTTTCATGTAGTCCAGGGAGGTACGTCTCAGGTCATTCACACCATCATGGACAATGACTGAGTCATATTTGTACTTGACTTGGAGTGACCTGAGTGCTTGTGTTATGTGGCAGATCCTAGCGCCCGACAGGCTGCTCACCATGACCTTCTCCTTGTTCAGCGTGGTGAGCGGGATGTCAGTGTGCCTGATGATAGAGTCACCTATTACAAGTGTATCAGGTGTGTTGTTTAGCCTTAAGGGCTGTGACTGTTCGGCACACTGGCTTTGTGAGATATGTGTTGCATGTGTTTTGTTTTGGGGAGGCAGTTGCTTGGGTGTCTGCTTTGGAGGTCTCTGCTGCTTAGGCAGATCTTTATTTAGAGCCTCCGAGTATGTTTTTGTATGATTATGTGTTTGGCTTGCTGTCGTGGTAGGTCTATGTGAGACTGGAATTGTAGTGAGTGTGGTTTCCTTCTCCTCTTGACTGGTTATGCCAGTACTGAGTTGAGAGAGCTTAGCCTCCAGTTTGGCTATAAGGTTGCATCTCTCACATGTGTTGGAATTTGTTGGGAGGAGGAGAGGGTTGTCTGTGTACATGAGGCAGTTGTAAGATTGCCTCAAGATTCCCAGATTCACCAGCTGGACTGGAGAGGAGATTGACAACTGACCTTTGGACATGCTAGAATAATATTGGGAATTCCTTTATAATTGAAAACAAGGGCCAATGGGGAGTGAGGGTGTAGTGCTTTTAATATTTAGTGCTGACTTATATAATTGCTTTAGTGAGCAAGTGCCAGGTAACTTAAGTGCAATGTGTTACAGGTAACTTAAATGCAAAAACAACAAACAGTAACTTTCTTTCAAGTGAAACAAGGAAATAAGTACAGTAAGCAATGCAGATATCACTAGGGATCCACAGAAGCACTGAGAAGCCACATTTTAGGTGGAATTAGCGTTCCAGGGAAATAACAAGCAAACAAACAACAAGCATACAAACAAAACTAGATTCAGCAGGCCTGGATCTAGTCTATGCTACAGCAAACAAGGTGTACCAATTTCAGTAAGAAACAGTTAAAATATGCAGGCACTACAAACCTTTAACCAGAAATTCCCAGCTCAGAAGGGCAGAGTCCAGCCTCTCCTCCCACAAGAGTGCAGACCACGGACCTCCTTAATGTAAAATAACTGGCCTGAAGCCCAAGTGCATAAACCAGAATTAATACACTTTAAGAATAACAGACACTGAGCTCTCAATCAGCAGTTCCCAACTTAGAAGGATGAAAGCTACCTGTTCTGCCACTACAGTGCATACCACAAACCCTCTTAATGTAAAACAACTGGTCTGAAGCCCAAGTGTTTAAACTAAAAGGCTTAGAATGAGTTACACCAAGCAGTAATAAATACAATTGAGTACTTTTAAGATGATGCAAAAGCAAAATAAAGTAGGAAGAAACACAAGTACAGTAAAAGCAGATGAATTTTTTTTTTTCAGAAAAGTAACAAAAGCAGTAGTAAATACAATTCTCATGCAGTGCAAGCTGGCACACTTGAATATGTAGCAATATTAGTCCACACACAGTTTGAAAAAATGTAATTAAATTAAAAAGGACTAAAAGCAAGTGCAGAAAGGGTTTATTAGGTAGAATGTGGTAAAGAGATGGGCCTGGGGAGTGTCTTAGATCAAATCTACTGTGGGGCGGGCACTGAAAAAGCCACCAAATTTAAACTACAACCAAGAACTGGGAGGGGGGGTGGGGAAAAACATTTTCAACACAGATGTGAGGAATGTGCAAATTATAAAGCCAAAAATTATATACTGTTCTCTATATATTTGCAGAGCAGTAAGACAACAGATATCTATGCAAACAATTTAGCTCTATAATACAGAATAATACAGACAAATATACTCAGCTCTATATATTTGCAGATAGTTCTGTAAGGCTGTCTCTCAAACTAAGGTTCCATTTTGAATGCAGATTGTTAATTAACAGGACACACAACACTAGCTCAATTATATAGCTGAAGACAAGGCAGGAAATGGGGGGTGGGGAAAACAGTTTCAACACAGATGTGAGGAATGTGCAAATTATAAAGCCAAAAAATATATACTGTTCTCTATATATTTGCAGAGCAGTAAGACAACAGATATATAAGCAAACAATTTACCTCTATAATACAGAATAATACAGAAAAATATACTCAGCTCTATATATTTGCAGATAGTTCTGTAAGGCTGTCTCTCAAACTAAGGTTCCAGTTTGAATACAGATTGTTAATTAGTTGCTTTTCTAATTCAGAGCAGTGAGTGACCTGTAGTTTCCTTTTTAAGTCTTTACGTGCATGTATTAGTTGATTTTCTAATTCAGAGCAGTGAGCGACATGTAGTTTTCTTTCTATGTCTTTATGTTCATGTATTAGTTGCTTTTCTAGTTCAGAGCAGTGAGCGACCTGTAGTTTCCTTTCTTTGTCTTTACGTTCATGTATTAGCTGATTTTCTAATTCAGAGCAGTGAGTGACCTGTAGTTTCTTTTCTAAGTCTTTACATTCATGTATTAATTGCTTTTCTAATTCAAAGCAGTGAGCAACCAGTAGTTTCCGTTCTAATTCTTTACATTTATTTATTAGTTGATTTGCTAATTCAGAGCTGTGAGCGACCTGTAGTTTCCTGTCAAAGTCTTTACGTTCATGAATTAGTTGCTTTTCTAATTCAGAGCAGTGAGTGACCTGTAGTTTCCTTTCTAAGTCTTTACATTCGTGTATTAGTTGATTTTATAATTCAGAGCAGTGAGCAACCTGTAGTTTCCTTTCTAAGCCTTTACGTCCATGTATTAGTTGATTTTCTAATACAGAGCAGTGAGCGACCTGTAGTTTCCTTTCTAAGTCTTTACGTTCATGTATTAGTTGATTTTATAATTTAGAGCAGTGAGCGACCTGTGGTTTCCTTTCTAAGTCTTTACGTTCATGTATTAGTTGCTTTTCTAGTTCAGAGCAGTGAGCGACCTGTAGTTTCATTTCTAAGTCTTTACATTCATGTATTAGTTGATTTTCTAATTAAGAGCAGTGAACAACCTGTAGTTTCCTTTCTAAGTCTTTACATTCATGTATTAGTTGATTTTCTAATAAAGAGCAGTGAGCGACCTGTAGTTTCCTTTCTAAGTCTTTACGTTCATGAATTAGTTGATTTGCTAATTCAGAGCAGTGAGCGACCTATAGTTTCCTTTCTAAGTCTTTATGTTCATGTATTAGTTGATTTTCTAATTCAGAGCAGTGAACGACCTATAGATTTCTTTTCTAAGTCTTGAAGTTCATGTATTAGATGATTTCCGAATTCAGAGCAGTGAGCGACCTGTAATTTCCTTTCTAAGTCTTTACGTTCATGTATTAGTTGCTTTTCTAATTCAGAGCAGTGAGCAACCTGTAGTTTCCTTTCTAATTCTTGAAGTTCATGTATTAGTTGCTTTTTTAATTCAGAGTAGTGAGTGATCTGTAGTTTCCTTTCTAAGTCTTGAAGTTCATGTATTAGTTGATTTTCTAATTCAGAGCAGTGAGCAACATGTAGTTTCCTTTCTAAGTCTTTACGTTCATGTATTAGTTGATTTTCTAATTCAGAGCAGTGAGCGACCTGTAGTTTCCATTCTAAGCATGTAAGTTCAGGCTTTTCTAATTCAGATCAGTGAGCAACCTGTAGTTTCGATTCTAAGTCTTTAAGTTCAGGCGTTTCTAATTTAGAGCAATGAGCGACCTGTAGTTTCCTTTCTAAGTCTTTACGTTCATGTATTAGTTGCTTTTCTAATTTAGAGTAGTGAGTTACCTGTAGTTTCCTTTCCAAGTCTTGAAGTTCATGTATTAGTTGAGTTTCTAATTCAGAGCAGTGAGCGACCTGTAGTTTCCTTTGTACATCTTGAAGTTCATGTATTAGTTGCTTTTCTAGCTGAGAGCAGTGAGCGAGCTGTAGTTTCCTTTCTAAGTCTTTACGTTCATGTATTAGTTGCTTTTCTAGTTCAGAGCAGTGAGCGACCTGTAGTTTCATTTCTAAGACTTTACATTCATGTATTAGTTGCTTTTCTAATTCAGAGCAGTGAGCAACCTGTAGTTTCCTTTCTAAGTCTTTACGTTCATGTATTAGTTGATTTTCTAATTCAGAGCAGTGAACGACCTTTAGATTTCTTTTCTAAGTCTTGAAGTTCATGTATTAGATGATTTTCGAATTCAGAGCAGTGAGCGACCTGTAGTTTCCTTTCTAAGTCTTTACGTTCATGTATTAGTTGCTTTTCTAATTCAGAGCAGTGAGCGACCTGTAGTTTCCTTTCTAATTCTTGAAGTTCATGTATTAGTTGCTTTTTTAATTCAGAGTAGTGAGTGACCTGTAGTTTCCTTTCTAAGTCTTGAAGTTCATGTATTAGTTGATTTTCTAATTCAGAGCAGTGAGCAACATGTAGTTTCCTTTCTAAGTCTTTACGTTCATGTATTAGTTGATTTTCTAATTCAGAGCAGTGAGCGACCTGTAGTTTCCTCTCTAAGTCTTTAAGTTCAGGCTTTTCTAATTCAGAGCAGTGTGCAACCTATAGTTTCCTTTCTACGTCTTTACGTTCATGTGTTAGTTGCTTTTTTAGTTTAGAGTAGTGAGTTACCTGTACTTTCCTTTCTAATTCTTAAAGTTCATGTATTAGTTGCTTTTTTAATTCAGAGCAGTGAGCGATCTGTAGTTTCCTTTCTAAGTCTTTACGTTCATGTATTAGTTGCTTTTCTAATTCAGAGCAGTGAGCGACCTGTAGTTTCCATTCTAAGCATGTAAGTTCAGGCTTTTCTAATTCAGATCAGTGAGCAACCTGTAGTTTCGATTCTAAGTCTTTAAGTTCAGGCGTTTCTAATTTAGAGCAGTGAGCGACCTGTAGTTTCCTTTCTAAGTCTTTACGTTCATGTATTAGTTGCTTTTCTAATTTAGAGTAATGAGTTACCTGTAGTTTCATTTCCAAGTATTGAAGTTTATGTATTAGTTGAGTTTCTAATTCAGAGCAGTGAGCGACCTGTAGTTTCCTTTGTACATCTTGAAGTTCATGTATTAGTTGCTTTTCTAGCTGAGAGCAGTGAGCGAGCTGTAGTTTCCTTTCTAAGTCTTTACGTTCATGTATTAGTTGCTTTTCTAGTTCAGAGCAGTGAGCGACCTGTAGTTTCATTTCTAAGACTTTACATTCATGTATTAGTTGCTTTTCTAATTCAGAGCAGTGAGCAACCTGTAGTTTCCTTTCTAAGTCTTTACATTCATGTATTAGTTGATTTTCTAATTCAGAGCTGTGAGCGACCTGCAGTTTCCTGTCCAAGTCTTTACGTTCATGAATTAGTTGCTTTTCTAATTCAGAGTAGTGAGTGACCTGTAGTTTCCTTTTTAAGTCTTTACGTGCATGTATTAGTTGATTTTCTAATTCAGAGCAGTGAGCGACATGTAGTTTTCTTTCTAAGTCTTTACATTCATGTATTAGTTGCTTTTCTAGTTCAGAGCAGTGAGCGACCTGTAGTTTCATTTCTAAGACTTTACATTCATGTATTAGTTGCTTTTCTAATTCAGAGCAGTGAGCAACCTGTAGTTTCCTTTCTAAGTCTTTACATTCATGCATTAGTTGATTTTCTAATTCAGAGCTGTGAGCGACCTGTAGTTTCCTGTCCACGTCTTTACGTTCATGAATTAGTTGCTTTTCTAATTCAGAGTGACCTGTAGTTTCCTTTTTATAGGTTCATAGGTTCATACTATTCTGTCTGCCCTAGGGCATTTATAAGCCTAGCCAGAGTGTGTATGGCTTTCGCCACCCATTTTAAATTAATTTTGCTATGCCCTTTTTCGAGGTTAGTATGCTGTGCTTCTGTCTAACAGTGAGACAGAAGTGATACCCGGGGTAAACCTACGATCTCCCATCCACTCATCAAGATTCCTCTTGAAGAGAGTCAATGAGGGACTCTGCCTAACCTGGACTGGGATTTTATTCCAGAGTGAAGGGAGCCTCTGGGTTATGAATCTGTCCCTCCAGCATGTCCTATTTATTTCAGTGCTGAGGTTTAAGTCCCTTGAGCGCGTAGCTCGATGGGATTTGGATTTTCTGAGGTGCAGCATGTCCATTAATTCCGGGTTGGACATGGCTTTATACGTCAGGCACAGATCGCCTCTGAGCAGGCGGTATGCTACTGAGTAGAGCTGGAGTTTCTTTAACCAGGCAGCATACGGCATCTGTTTGATCCCCTTGATCCTCTTGGTGAGGTACTTTTGGGGTCTTTCCAGTTGCTGCAGGTGTCTGGTAAGGTACATCCCAAAAGGGGCATTGTACTCAATTATGGGTCTGATGAGGGATGAGTAAAGAGGCATGATGACCTCCCCTGATCTAGATGTAAATCCCTTCATGATTAGGTGGGATATATAAAATGTTTTTCTAACCACTTTGGCCACATGGTTGTCAAATGAGAGATTGCTATCAACTTGGGTCCCCAGGTCCCTAATAACTTCTTCTGTACTTAATGGATTACCACCTATGTGGTAATTTGTGCGTGCTTTGTTTTTGCCAAAGGGGATGACTATACACTTTTTGGCGTTTAGCTTGAGGCCATGGCTCTGGCACCAGTTGTCTGTTTCTATGAGGCCCTTTTGGAGGATGCTTGTGTCAGCTGGAGAGTCTATTATGGTGCCCAGTTTGCAGTCATCTGCGAACTTGGTCAGCCACAGTCCATCCATGTTGGCCTGTACCTCCGAGAAATATATACCGAACAAGAGAGGTCCCAAGACTGAGCCTTGTGGGACACCACTTGTAACTGGTTTGGAGTCTGACATGGCTCCAGCTATTCTAACCATGTGGGTTCTGTCCTTGAGCCAGTTTGCAACCCATCTAGTGACATAGGGGTTTATATTTAAGCTGGTGAGCTTATCTATAATGCCCGAGTGGGGTATTGTATCGAAGGCTTTTGCGAGGTCCAGGTAGGCTGTGTGGACCACCTTCCCCTTGTCAATGGCCTTGGTGACTGTTTCAAAGAAATCGACCAGGTTTAAGAGGCAGGATCTGCCCTTAACAAAGCCGAACTGGGTAGGAACCAGTGTCTGTAGGTCCCCAATATCTTTATTTATAAGGTCCATGATGATCCTTTCCATAGCTTTGCAGACCAAGCTAGTGAGACTTATGGGGCAATAGTTTCCAGGATCCGTTGAGGCACCACCTTTGTGGAGAGGGACCACTGTTGCTGTACGCCACTCTTTGGGTACATATCCTTTAGTAAGGCTGAGATTGAACAGTAGTTTTAGGTTTGGGTTTAACTCTTCTTGGAGTTCATGTAGGACGCAGCCCGGGACACCGTCTGGTCCCATTGATGCTGTGTTTCTTGCTTTGGAGAGGGCAGCTCTTACCTGAGCATCTGAGATGTCAGGGGGGCAGCACTCTGCTGGGATAGATATTAGACCTTTTGGTGGGGATGGAGAGGAGTTTGCGCTGAACCTGTCAGCTAGGATGTTGGCAATGTCTGTGGGTTCGGTGTATTTTTTGTCATTTTGGACTAATTCTGAGCATATCTGGGAATTCCCACCCAGGTTCCTAACATAACTAAAGAAAACCTTGTGATTATCCTTAGTGTCCTGTGCAATTTTTCTCTCGAAGCTGGCCTTAGACGATTTTATGAGTGCCCGTAGTTTTTTGCTAATACTGATCAGAGATGCCTTCCCTTTTTGGGATTTTGCTCTGTCATGTAGTAGCTTCCTCCTTCTATTGTATAGTTTGTTTATGGCTGGTGTCCACCAGACAGGACGTCTGCCTTTGGAGGATTGGGTCTTGGTTTTATTTGGGATTGCATGATCCATGCATTCCTGAAGGTGTTCATAGAATGCGTTTATAAAGGATTTTGTGGTCTGGGCCGTATTATCCAGAGGCACGGGGGCTTTGAAGGATTCCACCTCAGTTTTGAGGAGTGTGAAATTTGCTTTAGAGAAGTTTTTCACTGTGGTTTTCTGGGCATGGGGTGGGGTCGGGATGTGAATATCCAGTGAGATTAGTTTATAGTCTGATCTTACCAGTGAGGGATACACTTCTGGTCTGGAGCATAGAGTCCCCATGTTGGTGATGATCAGGTCCAGTATGTTTTCCCCTCTTGTGGGAGTGGTAACAAGTTGTTCCATAGCATTTGAGTTTATAAATTCTAGGAACCTTTGGGCTAGGATGTTGGAGCTAGAGTAATGCTCCCAGTCTATGGTTGGGTAGTTGAAGTCACCCAATATAATGGTGTTTGGAGAGACCTTCATATTTTCCAGTGTTCTCAGGAAGGCTGAGTGCCTGTATTAGTTGATTTTCTAATTCAGAGCAGTGAGCGACATGTAGTTTTCTTTCTATGTCTTTATGTTCATGTATTAGTTGCTTTTCTAGTTCAGAGCAGTGAGCGACCTGTAGTTTCCTTTCTTTGTCTTTACGTTCATGTATTAGCTGATTTTCTAATTCAGAGCAGTGAGTGACCTGTAGTTTCTTTTCTAAGTCTTTACATTCATGTATTAATTGCTTTTCTAATTCAAAGCAGTGAGCAACCTGTAGTTTCCGTTCTAATTCTTTACATTTATTTATTAGTTGATTTGCTAATTCAGAGCTGTGAGCGACCTGTAGTTTCCTGTCAAAGTCTTTACGTTCATGAATTAGTTGCTTTTCTAATTCAGAGCAGTGAGTGACCTGTAGTTTCCTTTCTAAGTGTTTACGTTCATGTATTAGTTGATTTTCTAATTCAGAGCAGTGAGCAACCTGTAGTTTCCTTTCTAAGTCTTTGCGTTCATGTATTAGTTGAATTTCTAATTCAGAGCAGTGAGCGACCTGTAGTTTCCTTTCTAAGTCTTTACCTTCATGTATTAGTTGATTTTCTAATTTAGAGCAGTGAGCGACCTGTGGTTTCCTTTCTAAGTCTTTACGTTCATATATTAGTTGCTTTTCTAATTCAGAGCAGTGAGCGACCCGTAGTTTCCTGTCTAAGTCTTTACGTTCATGTATTAGTTGATTTTCTAATTCAGAGCAGTGAGCGACACGTAGTTTCCTTTCTAAGTCTTTACGTTCATGTATTAGTTGCTTTTCTAGTTCAGAGCAGTGAGCGAACTGTAGTTTCCTTTCTAAGTCTTTACGTTCATGAATTAGTTGATTTTCTAATTCAGAGCAGTGAGCGACCTATAGTTTCTTTTCTAAGTCTTTACATTCATGTATTAATTGATTTTCTAATTCAGAGCAGTGAGCGATCTGTAGATTTCTTTTCTAGGTCTTCAAGTTCATGTATTAGGTGATTTTCTAATTCAGAGCAGTGAGCAACCTGTAGTTTCCTTTCTAAGTCTTGAAGTTCATGTATTAGTTGCTTTTCAAATTCAGAGCAGTGAGCGACCTCTAGTTTCCTTTCTAAATCTTGAAGTTCATGCATTAGTTGCTTTTCTAATTCAGAGCAGTGAGCAACCTGGTCTATATTATAACATTGAAGTCTAAAAACTTTGAATGTTATAATATCGAACCCATTCAATCGAAACACCAGAAAACCGAAGAGTCAGAATATGTTCCGACAAACATACACACAACTCAAGCATACCAAAATAAATAATTCACACACATACACTTCACAAATCCCTACACTAACCTAGACATACACCACTAGCTATCCACTTACCCTAACCCAAGCCTAACCCTATGGTCCCAAACTATCGCACACTCACCTTAGCCGATCCATAACCCTAACTCACCTACCCCACCCTAAATGTTACATCAATACAATCGCACATTTACCTGACCAGTGCCCTAACCTTAACTCACATAACCCATGTCCAATCGCACACTCACCTTCATTTGCACACTTACCTTAACCCAGTCCATAACCTTCGCTCCACAGTTGAGGAAATAGTGAAGCTGCAGAAACAGCCCACTGAATACTTTCCCTAGGAAAGTATACGGTGTTCTGCAGCTTCGCTATTTCAAGCTTTCACTCTACTGGGTTCGATATTATAACAGTCAAAGTTTTTAGACCTCGATGTTATAATATAGACTTGTGCAACCTGTACTTTCCTTTCTAAGTCTTGAAGTTCATGTATTAGTTGATTTTCAAATTCAGAGCAGTGAGCGACCTGTAGTTTCCTCTCTAAGTCTTTAAGTTCAGGTGTTTCTAATTCAGAGGAGTGAGCAACCTGTAGTTTCCTTTCTAAGTCTCTACGTTCATGTGTAGCTGACACTATCTGAGCGTTGTGCATGTGGCTTGTAATGAATGTACCTTGATGTTACTATTATAAATTCACACAGTTTTTTTGCTGATCTACTACTGCTTTTGCTGCAAACACAGACATTTGCAGAGCATTGCATATGCGTAGGCTGTTTAAAGAAGTTGTCTGCTGATAAGAATTGTTTTTTAGTAATTATTAACCAGTAATGACCTCCTTTCCTGATCACTACATTTTCTGACCACTACTAAACTTGGTATAGCAGAATATAGTCATTTTCCTAGGTTCGGGAACTTTTTAGAGTTTTGTAGCAACTCTTTAAAAGCATACTGCCCTCTACTTAACTAGCCTCATTAACATTGACTACTGAGGACTGACATAATCACCTGAGCCGTCTAAAAGACGCGCATTGGTACTGAATCATGAGGTTCTCTTGCAGCTAAACTGCAAAACAATATTCTCACCCTCCCTAAATTCAAATAACTTGTATTCGTGTAGGCTATTTAAAGAAGTTGTATGCTCATAAGATTGTTTTTCAGTAATTATTACCCAGTAAAGGCCTCCTTTCCTGGTCGCTACATTTTCTGACCACTACTATACTTTATAAAACCGAATATAGTCATTTTCCTATGTTCGGGATTTTTATAGAGTTTTGCAGCATCTCTATAAACTCATACTGCCCTCTACTTAACTAGCCTTATTAACATTTAATACTGGGGACTGATATAATCACCTGAAGCCGTCTAAAGACGCGCACGGGTACTGAATCATGCGGTTCTCTTACCGCTAAACTGCAAAACAGTATTCATACCCTCCCTAAATCCAACATGGTATCATCCCTATTTTACTGTGAATTATAAGGAGGTTGTAACTGCTTATATTTGCTAATACTATAAGTCGCATTGTTAATAAACAAAGGACTACTCCTCTTTAATTGTTTTTACTGCTCCTCCCTATCTTAACTCAGTTCACTGTTCAAGTTAAGTACTGCCCCAAATTCTCGGTAGTTTCAGGCACTAAAAGGAGTCATAGAAGTTTGAAAACGCTACAAAGTATTGCTATTTACTGTGGTAATATATCCAACTGTGTCTGTGATACATTTTGTTTACTGTTTAAGTTTAGTACTGCTCTAAATTCCTAGTAGCTTCTGGTACTAAATGGAGTTATAAAAGTTTGATAGAGCTATAAAGTATTGTTGTTGACAGTGATTACACAAGCAACTGTGTCTGCATAACATCTTTACCTGCTCTCTAGGTTGATACTCTATGCCTTACTACCTTTTCTCTCTATATATATCTTACCAGCACTGTGTTCCAGCTTGTCCCTGCACCAAACACCTGCATATTCCCAGTCAGACACCTTGGAACATTAGGGCAAACTAAGGAAATTACTTTACAACTCCCAGAAAAACCTTTCCTTTGAAAAGGCATTGAAAGTATGTGGTGATGCTGAAACAAATAAAGTGAAACAGGATAAATGTTAAGACTTTACTAGGTTAGGCAAGCTTCTCAGGTAGGCTAGCCAGCAGCCAACCCCCCCCAGTCCTTCTCTTCTTTTCGTTTATATTATCCATTCCTCCTTTTATTTATCCCCTACACTCAAACTACTTCATCCTCACTCTCACCTTAGACCCTCAAATCTAACAGGAGACTTTTCCACTGCTATACAGTGACTGACCACTAGGTGGAGTCTCAGTATTTAGCTATCTCAATAATTAGCTTTTGTACTGTATTTTCTACCCTATCTCTGTATCCCTACCCCCATTTCTCTTTTCCCAGTTTCCTCGGATTCACTTATATATTAACTCTCCTTGTCCTAAGACATCCTTTATCATTGTCTTCTCCTCTATCATCCTGTCTTTCTTCCTTCTAGCCTCTGAACATTGTCTAAATTCTCCTACCTTTAGACTTACCTGCTGAGTCTCTCACTTCACTGATTGTCTTCCTCTATATTCTGCTGTCTTGTCTCTACCTGCTCCATTCGCCCTTCGGGCTCACTCCACTCCCCTACCCTACCCCCAATTCCCACCCACCCCCAGTGCTCCTACATTTATCTCTCCAGAAACCACGCCCCTACCTTACTCACACCAATCACAGAAATCTCATCTATAACACTCCCACCCCTATCATACACATCTCACCTACCAATTACCCAACTCTCCTCCTCCCCTACCTCATACATACATACTATTATTTCTCTTTTTCTCTCTCATTTCCACTTCCTTAACAATGCACACTACAGTGGACCCTTCTCAAATTCAAATATTGATTATCATTTCACTTATAACTCCTGTAGCAACTACCTATATCTTATCCTCCTGTGAACTACCTTTGTACTCTACCCTTACCTTTCCCTGCATACACACATCTACACCTATAACACCTTTTTCTGCAACCTTCCTAAATCTCATTTACAAGTCCAACTACCTACTAGCCAAATACCACAGACTAGCCCACATTACATTCTATAACCAAAAAACTAGAAAATTATTTGACTACTTTTGGAAACCTCTACAACCTAAACACTCAACACTCCCCCACTCACTATTGAATGGAGACATTCATCCAAACCCTGGCCCACACCATACCCAGACCATAGGAAACTACAACAATGATATAACAAGGACTGCATTACCTACCAAATCTACCAATTCACTCACTATAGCCCATCTCAACATACGTAGTATTTGTAATAAAATTACTCAAGTCCATGCCCTGCTAGATTTCAACCAATTCCACATCCTATGCCTATCAGAAACATGGCTAAAACCAATCATCAAAGACAACAAAATCTCCCCACCTGGGTATGACATCATTAGACTTGACCGCTCTACAAAAAAGGGGGGAGGTGTAGCAATTCTCTATAAAACCCACCTACAAATCAGCACTATAAATCTGAACCTTTCCCTAGTCAATAGTGCTGAAATAATTTGCTCTAAACTTCAAGTCAACAAAAGCAAAGCTATATATATAATTTGTATATATCTACCCCCAGGAAATAACATAAATGCTCTTGAGCACATCATTAGTTGGCTCTCCACTAATCTCCCACAAGAAACATTAATCTTAGGTGACCTAAATATTAATTGGAATTCCTGCAATAATTCAAACCCCACCTCCCACATAAACCTACATGGCTTCTCACAACTAATTACCTGCCCTACCAGAACTAATAAAATCAATAACAAGGACACCACTTTAGACTGGATAATTACTAACACCCCCAACAAACCTATAAAACTGGCTCCCTTCCAGACGATCTAAGTGACCACTCTTTAACATATATTATTAGACATAAAACCAATCTAATTTTTCCAAACACATTCAGAACATTACGTTCAAAAAAGCAATTTAACTCAGAATGCTTTCAGACAGAACTGAGACAATGTAATTGGTCTCCTCTAAAATTTCTCCCTCTTAATGATGCAGTACAGTACTTCAATTCCACATTCTTAGCTATTCTTGACCAGCACTCACCAATACTTAATATCAGAACCAAAGCCAAACCAGCCCCCTGGCTGACCAACAATACTAGACAAAAAATCATTATCAGAAACAAATCCTGGGCAAAATGGCGTACCACTAAGAACCTGGCCAACCGTCAAACCTTTAGAGAATGTAGAAACAGCACAAAAAAGCCATCCTGACAGACAAAAAGAACTACTACCTTCATCTACAACAAACATCCAACAAGGAACCTAAAAAATTCTGGAACAGCATTAATAATCTTCTATCCCCAGGCCAATCTATCACACCCGACCCACAAGACTCTAACCCGGACAATCCCACACAAACAGCTAATGCCTTCAACTCTTTCTTCACAAATACTATTCAAACTCTTGCTAGTCACCTATCTCCTGATACCTCTAAGCTACTTCCATCATCTGCAATTCCACTCCCCCATTTCATCTACTACCTATTCCTACTTCCTTTATCTCATCCTTACTCCAAAAACTTAAACCTACCACCCCCTCTGCAGACAAACTTCCTGCTGAGTTCCTGCAAATAGGAGCTAAAACCATTGCCTATCCCATTTCTATTCTGATAAACAGATTTATTAATGAAGGAACTATCCCTTCAATCTGGAAGATATCTCATATCATCCCACTACATAAAGGGGGAAACTCTAATGACTATTCTAACTATCGTCCCATAACACTATTATCCCCTATTGCTAAAATTATGGAAAAATGTATCCATAAACAACTACTAAACCACCTTCTACAAAACAACCTACTAGCTAATTGTCAGCATGATTTTAGACCTTCTCACAGTACCACCACTGCACTGCTCTCATTTACAAACTCCATCAACTTTAATCGCAACAAAATTAGTCTTTCATCTGCACTCTTCATCGACATATCTAAAGCCTTTGACATGGTTAACCACCAACTACTTCTGCACATTCTGACTTCTCTTTCACTTGATCCTCCTTCCATAACTTGATTTAAATCTTACCTAGAAAACCGACAGCAGGTGGTACTCTGGAAAAATTCACTATCTGATCATCTTCCCATCTCTCTAGGGGTGCCACAAGGCTCCATCTTAGGCCCACTTCTTTTTTCCATCATTATCAATGACCTGCAATCAGCTAGCCCAAATACTATCTGTATTCAATATGCAGATGATTCTACTATTATCTGTACATCTACCTCTCAAACAGAGCTCCAGTCTCTTACCCAAAAAGCCTTAAACACTGTAGAACAATGGTTCTCTCACCGCTGCCTGCTACTTAACCCCAAGAAAACTAAACTGCTTCTCTTTGCACCAACCCGAAGGCACATCCCCCTACACTTCACTATCAGTTCCAATAACAGTACTATCCTTTCTCCTGATGCTACCACAAAATTATTAGGAATAACAATAGACAACAATCTAAACTTTGACAATCATATCAACACTACAATAAAATCAGTGAACAAAAAATAGGAACCCTATACAAAATCAAACCCTTTCTTACTCCACTTGCAAGAACTACGTTAGCCAGAACTCACCTCATCTCTACTTTATTCCATGCTTCCCCCATATACACCAATCTATCAAAAAAAAACCTCAATAAACTATTAACATCTTACAATAATATTGCTAGATTTGCTACAGGATCCCCTTTTAAAACCCATCACTGCCTGAATCTAAAACAACTAGGTTGGCTAGAACTTCCTAATCAGATTGAACTTCAACAACTCATAATAGCCCACAAAACCCTGCACCAACCCACCAAAACTCCAATACTCTCTAGCCACATCACACCTTATTATAATCAGAAACAGCTACGCTCTTCAAACAAACTATTGATCAAAACAACCATATCTAATAACTCTGCAGGTGACTGCCTGTTCTCAAACTCTGTTGGAAAAATATGGAATAAACTACCCCTGGATATCTCATCTCTACCTTCTCTCCCACTTTTTAAAAGGAATCTAAAACTGTATCTCAATAAAAAATGGCTATGCCCCTGTAGTAACCCAGACTAACTCTGTTTCTTTTCTTGTCTTCTTCCCTATTTTTCCCTACTATACCCAATAACTTAACAGGGGACTGCCTGTTCTCCAACTTTGTTTGAAAATATGGAATAATCAACCCTCAGATACCTCATCCCAGACCTCTCCCCCACTTTTTAGACACATCTAGACAGTACCTCAATAAAATGGCTATGTCCTTGTACTAACTAGACTTACTCTGTTTTCTTTTTTCTTTACTTTTCTTCTTCCCTATTTTTTCTCTCTACACCCCTTTCAGCTTTTCTTTACCTCTCATTACACTTTAGCATTCCTCTTATAAAATTTATGTTTTGATTCTTTGTATTGTTATGATTATTGTGATATGCACATCACGTAGGTTGTAGTTTATGTATTTTTTGGTTTTAAGATTGCAATTTGCAATTTCCTGAAGAAAAAAAAAATAATGTTTGTTTACTGTTAGCTTTATATTTGTTGTTAGCTTTATATTTGTTATTACTTCTATTGTAACACCTTCTTAAACGATGTAATAATCACTGGAGCTTTTCTCCCTGGGCCTCTACTGAAAATGGACATATATCCAGATAGACTAGCCCGGACAACAAATGTAAAATAAATAAATAAATAAAATTGTATTAGTTGCTTTTCTAATTTAGAGCAGTGAGTTATCTGTACTTTTCTTTCTAAGTCTTGAAGTTCATGTATTAGTTGATTTTCAAATTCAGAGCAGTGAGCAACGTGTAGTTTCCTCTCTAAGTCTTTAAGTTCAGGTGTTTCTAATTCAGAGCAGTGAGCGACCTCTAGTTTCCTTTCTAAGTCTTTACTTTCATGTATTAGTTGCTTTTCTAATTTAGAGTAGTGAGTTACCTGTAGTTTCCTTTTAAATTCTTGAAGTTCATGTATTAGTTGAGTTTCTAATTCAGAGCAGTGAGTGACCTGTAGTTTCCTTTCCAAGTCTTGAAGTTTATGTATTAGTTGCTTTTCTAGTTGAGAGCAGTGAGCAACTTGTAGTTTCCTTTCTAAGTCATTACATTCATGTATTAGTTGCTTTTCTAATTCAGAGCAGTCAGCTACCTGTAGTTTCCTTTCTAAGTCTTTATGTTTATGTATTAGTTGATTTTCTAATTCAGAGCAGTGAGCGACCTCTAGTTTTCTTTCTAAGTCTTTATGTTCATGTATTAGTTGCTTTTCTAATTCAGAGCAGTGAGCAACCTGTAGTTTCCTTTCTAAGTCTTTACATTCATGTATTATTTGATTTTCTAATTCAGAGCTGTGAGCGACCTGTAGTTTCCTGTCTAAGTCTTTACGTTCATGAATTAGTTGCTTTTCTAATTCAGAGCAGTGAGTGACCGGTAGTTTCCTTTCTACATCTTTACGTGCATGTATTAGTTGATTTTCTAATTCAGAGCAGTGAGCGACAAGTAGTTTTCTTTCCAAGTCTTTACATTCATGTATTAGTTGCTTTTCTAGTTCAGAGCAGTGAGCGACCTATAGTTTAATTTCTAAGCCTTTACATTCATGTATAAGTGGATTTTCTAATTCAGAGCAGTGAGCAACCTGTAGTTTCCTTTCTAAGTCTTTACGTTCATGTATTAGTTGATTTTCTAATTCAGAGCTGTGAGCGACCTGTAGTTTCCTGTCTAAGTCTTGACGTTCATGAATTATTTGCTTTTCTAATTCAAAGCAGTGAGTGACCTGTAGTTTCCTTTCTAAGTCTTTACATTCATGAATTAGTTGATTTTCTAATTCAGAGCAGTGAGCGACCTATAGTTTCCTTTCTAAGTCTTTACGTTCATGCATTAATTGATTTTATAATTCAGAGCAGTGAGCGACCTGTAGATTTCATTTCTAAGTCTGATGTTCATGTATTAGATTATTTTCTAATTCAGAGCAGTGAGTGACCTGTAGTTTAATTTCTAAGTCTTTACATTCATGTATTAGTTGCTTTTCTAATTCAGAGCAGTGTGCGACCTGTAGTTTCCTTTCTAATTCTTGAAGTTCATGTATTAGTTGCTTTTTTAATTCAGAGCAGTGAGCATCCTGTAGTTTCCTTTCTAAATCTTGAAGTTCATGTATTAGTTGCTTTTCTAATTCAGAGCAGTGAGCGACCTGTAGTTTTTTTTCTAAGTCTTTACATTCATGTATTAGTTGCTTTTCTAATTCAGAGTAGTGAGCGATCTGTAGTTTCTTTTCTAAGTCTTGAAGTTCATGTATTAGCTGATTTTCTAATTCAGAGCAGTGAGTTATCTGTAGTTTCCTTTCTAATTCTTGAAGTTCATGTATTAGTTGCTTTTCTAATTCAGAGCAGTGAGCGACCTGTACTTTCCTTTCTAATTCTTGAAGTTCATGTATTAGTTGCTTTTCTAATTAAGAGCAGTGAGTAACCTATAGTTTCCTTTTTAAGTCTTGAAGTTCATGTATTTAGTTGCTTTTCTAATTCAGAGCAGTGAGCGACCTGTAGTTTCCTTTCTAAGTCTTTATGTTTATGTATTAGTTGCTTTTCTAATTCAGAGCAGTGAGAAACCTGTAGTTTACTTTCTAAGTCTTGAAGTTCATGTATTAGTTGATTTTCTAATTCAGAGCAGTGAGTGACCTGTAGTTTAGTTTCTAAGCCTTTACATTCATGTATTAGTTGATTTTCTAATTCAGAGCAGTGAGCGACCTGTAGTTTCCTTTCTAAGTCTTTACGTTCTTGTATTAGTTACTTTTCTAATTCAGAGCAGCAAGTGACCTGTAGTTTCCTTTCCAAGTCTTTACGTTCATGTATTAGTTTCTTTTATAATTCAGAGCACTGAGCGACTTGTAGTTTCCTTTCTAAGTCTTGAAGTTCATGTATTAGTAGATTATCTAATTCAGAGCAGTCAGCAACCTGTAGTTTACTTTCTAAGTCTTGAAGTTCATGTATTAGTTGCTTTTCTAATTCAGAGTAGTGAACGACCTGTAATTTTCTTTCTAAGTCTTTACGTTCATGTATTAGTTGCTTTTCTAATTCAGAGCAGTGAGCAACCTGTAGTTTCCTTTCTAAGTCTTTACATTCATGTATATGTGATTTTCTAATTCAGAGCTGTGAGCAACCTGTAGTTTCATTTCTAAGTCTTTACGTTCATGAATTAGTTGCTTTTCCAATTCAGAGCAGTGAGTGACCGGTAGTTTCCTTTCTAAATCTTTACGTGCATGTATTAGTTGATTTTCTAATTCAGAGCAGTGAGCGACATGTAGTTTTCTTTACAAGTCTTTACATTCATGTATTAGTTGCTTTTCTAGTTCAGAGCAGTGAGCGACCTGTAGTTTCATTTCTAAGCCTTTACATTCATGTATTAGTTGGATTTTCTAATTCAGAGCAGTGAGCAACCTGTAGTTTCCTTTCTAACTCTTTACGTTCATGTATTAGTTGATTTTCTAATTCAGAGCAGTGAGTGACCTGTAGTTTCCTTTCTAAGTCTTTATGTTCATGTATTAGTTGATTTTTTAATTCAGAGCAGTGAGCGACATGTAGTTTTCTTTCTACGTCTTTACGTTCATGTATTAGTTGCTTTTCTAGTTCAGAGCAGTGAGTGACCTGTAGTTTAATTTCTAAGCCTTTACATTCATGTATTAGTTGCTTTTCTAATTCAGAGCAGTGAGCAACATGTAGTTTCCTTTCTAAGTCTTTACATTCATGTATTAGTTGATTTTCTAATTCAGAGCTGTGAGCGACCTGTAGTTTCCTGGCTAAGTCTTTACGTTCATGAATTAGTTGCTTTTCTAATTCAAAGCAGTGAGTGACCTGCAGTTTCCTTTCTAAGTCTTTACGTTCATGAATTAGTTGATTTTCTAATTCAGAGCAATGAGCAACCTATAGTTTCCTTTCTAAGTCTTTACGTTCATGTATTAATTGATTTTCTAATTCAGAGCAGTGAGCGACCTGACAATTTCGTTTCTACGTCTTGAAGTTCATGTATTAGATGATTTTCTAATTCAGAGCAGTGAGTGACCTGTAGTTTCCTTTCTAAGCCTTTACATTCATGTATTAGTTTCTTTTCTAATTCAGAGCAGTGTGCGACCTGTAGTTTCCTTTCTAATTCTTGAAGTTCATGTATTAGTTGCTTTTTTAATTCAGAGCAGTGAGCAACCTGTAGTTTCCTTTCTAAGTCTTGATGTTCATGTATTAGTTGATTTTCTAATTCAGAGCAGTGAGCCACCTGTAGTTTCCTTTCTAAGTCTTTACGTTCATGTATTAGTTGATTTTCTAATTCAGAGCAGTGAGCGATCTGTAGTTTCCTTTCTAAGTCTTGAAGTTCATGTATTAGTTGCTTTTCTAATTCAGAGCAGTGAGCGACCTGTAGTTTCCTTTCTAAATCTTGAAGTTCATGTATTAGTTGCTTTTCTAATTCAGAGCAGTGAGCGACCTGTAGTTTTTTTCCTAAGTCTTTACGTTCATGTATTAGTTGCTTTTCTAATTCAGAGTAGTGAGCGATCTGTAGTTTCCTTTTTATGTCTTGAAGTTCATGTATTAGTTGATTTTCTAATTCAGAGCAGTGAGTTAACTGTAGTTTCCTTTCTAATTCTTGAAGTTCATGTATTAGTTGCTTTTCTAATTCAGAGCAGTGAGCGACCTGTAGTTTCCTTTCTAAGTCTTTATGTTCATGTATTAGTTGCTTTTCTAATTCAGAGCAGTGAGCGACCTCTAGTTTCCTTTCAAAGTCTAGAAGTTCATGTATTAGTTGATTTTCTAATTCAGAGCAGTGAGCGACCTGTAGTTTCCTTTCTAAGCCTTTACATTCCTGTATTAGTTGATTTTCTAATTCAGAGCAGTGAGCGACCTGTAGTTTCCTTTCTAAGTCTTTGCATTCATGTATTAGTTGCTTTTCTAATTCAGAGAAGTAAGTGACCTGTAGTTTCCTTTCCAAGTCTTTACGTTCATGTATTAGATGCTTTTATAATTCAGAGCAGTGAACGACTTGTAGTTTCCTTTCTAAGTCTTGAAGTTCATGTATTAGTAGATTATCTAATTCAGAGCAGTCAGCAACCTGTAGTTTACTTTCTAAGTCTTGAAGTTCATGTATTAGTTGCTTTTCTAATTCAGAGTAGTGAACAACCTGTAGTTTTCTTTCTAAGTCTTTAAGTTGATGAGTTAGTTGCTTTCCTAATTCAGAGCAGTGAGCGACCTGAAGTTTCCTCTCTAAGTCTTTACGTTCATGTATTAGTTGATTTTCTACATCAGAGCAGTAAGTGACCTGTAGTTTCGTTTCTAATTATTGAAGTTCATGTATTAGTTGCTTTTCTAATTCAGAGCAGTGAGCGACCTGTACTTTCCTTTCTAATTCTTGAAGTTCATGTATTAGTTGCTTTTCTAATTCAGAGTAGTGAGTGACCTGTAGTTTCCTGTCGAAGTCTTAAGTTCATGTATTTAGTTGCTTTTCTAATTCAGAGCAGTGAGTGACCTGTAGTTTCCTTTCTAAGCCTTTATGTTCATGTATTAGTTGCTTTTCTAATTCAGAGCAGTGATCAACCTATAGTTTCCTTTCTAAGTCTTGAAGTTCATGTATTAGTTTATTTTCTAATTTAGAGCAGTGAGTGATCTGTGGTTTCCTTTCTAAGCCTTTATGTCTATGTATTAGTTCATTTTCTAATTCAGAGCAGTGAGCGACCTGCAGTTTCCTTTCTAAGTCTTTATGTTCATGTATTTGTTGCTTTTCTAATTCAGAGCAGTGAGCGTCCTGTGGTTTCCTTTCTAAGACTTTCCATTCATGTATTAGTTGATTTTCTAATTCAGAGCTGTGAGCGACCTATAGTTTCCTTTCTAAGTCTTTACGTTCATGTATTAATTGATTTTCTTATTCAGAGCAGTGAGCGACCTGTAGTTTCCTTTCTAAGTCTTGAAGTTCATGTATTAGTTGCTTTTCAAATTCAGAGCAGTGAGCGACCTCTAGTTTCCTTTCTAAGTCTTGAAGTTCATGTATTAGTTGCTTTTCTAATTCAGCGCAGTTAGCAACCTGGTCTATATTATAACATCAAAGTCTAAAAACTTCGAATGTTATAATATCTAACCCATTCAATCGACACACCAGAAAACCGAAGAGTCAGAATATGTTCCGACAAACATACACACAACTCAAGCATGCCAAAATAAATAATCCACACACATACTCTTCACAAAACCCTACACTAACCCAGACATACACCACTAGCTATCCACTTACCTTAACCCATGCCTAACCCTATGGTCCCAAACTGTGGCACACTCACCTTAGCCGATCCATAACCCTAACACACCTACCCCACCCTAACCATTACGTCCACACAATCGCACATTTACCTAACCGGTGCCCTAACCCTAACTTACCTAACCCATGCCCAATCGCACAATCACCTTCATTTGCACACTTACTTTAACCCGGTCCATTACCTTCACTCCACAGTTGAGGAAATAGTGAAGCTGCAGAAAAGGCCCTATGAATACTTTCCCTAGGAAAGTATATGGTGTTCTGCAGCATTGCTATTTCAAGTTTTCACTCTACTGGGCTCGATATTATAACAGTCAAAGTTTTTAGACTTCGATGTTATAATATAGACCTGAGGAACCTGTACTTTCCTTTCTAAGTCTTGAAGTTCATGTATTAGTTGCTTTTCTAATTTAGAGTAGTGAGTTACCTGTACTTTTCTTTCTAAGTCTTGAAGTTCATGTATTAGTTGATTTTCTATTTCAGAGCTGTGAGTGACCTGTAGTTTCCTTTCTAAGCCTTTACATTCATGTATTAGTTGATTTTCTAATTCAGAGCAGTGAGCGACCTGTAGTTTCCTTTCCAAGTCTTTACGTTCATGTATTAGTTGCTTTTATTATTCAGAGCAGTGAGCGACCTGTAGTTTCCTTTCTAAGTCTTGAAGTTCATGTATTAGTAGATTATCTAATTCAGAGCAGTCAGCGACCTGTAGTTTCCCTTCTAAGTCTTTACGTTCATGTATTAGTTGCTTTTCTAATTCAGAGCAGTGAGCGACCTGTAGTTTCCTTCCTAAGTCTTGAAGTTCATGTGTTAGTTGCTTTTCTAATTCAGAGCAGTGAGCGACCTGAAGTTTCCTCTCTAAGTCTTTACGTCCATGTATTAGTTGATTTTCTACATCAGAGCAGTAAGTGACCTGTGGTTTCCTTTCTAATTCTTGAAGTTCATATATTAGTTGCTTTTCTAATTCAGAGCAGTGAGCGACCTGTGCTTTCCTTTCTAATTCTTGAAGTTCATGTATTAGTTGCTTTTCTAATTCCGAGTATTGAGCGACCTGTAGTTTCCTGTCTAAGTCTTAAGTTCATGTATTTAGTTGCTTTTCTAATTCAGAGCAGTGAGCGACCTGTAGTTTCCTTTCTAAGACTTTATGTTCATGTATTAGTTGCTTTTCTAATTCAGAACAGTGAGCAACCTATAGTTTCCTTTCTAAGTCTTGAAGTTCATGTATTAGTTGATTTTCTAATTTAGAGCAGTGAGCGACCTGTGGTTTCCTTTCTAAGTCTTTACATTCAGGTATTAGTTGATTTTCTAATTCAGAGCAGTGAGCGACCTGTAGTTTCCTTTCTAAGTCTTTACATTCATGTATTAGTTGCTTTTCTAATTCAGAGCAGTGAGCAACCTGTAGTTTCCTTTCTAAGTGTTTACGTTCATTTATTAGTTGCTTTTCTAATTTAGAGCAGTGAGCGACCTGAAGTTTCCTTTCTAAGGCTTGACGTTCATGTATTAGTTGCTTTTCTAATTCAGAGCAGTGAGCGATCTGTAGTTTCCTTTCTAAGTCTTTACATACATGTATTAGCTGATTTTCTAATTCAATGCAGTGAGCGACCTGTAGTTTCCTTTCTAAGTCTTTATGTTCATGTATTAGTTGCTTTTCTAATTCAGAGCAGTGAGCATCCTGTGGTTTCCTTTCTAAGTCTTTTCCGTTCATGTATTAGTTGTTTTTCTAATTCAGAGCAGTGAGCGACCTGTAGTTTCCTTTCTAATTCTTGAAGTTCATGTATTAGTTGCTTTTCTAATTCAGAGCAGTGAGCGACCTGTAGTTTCCTTTCTAAGTCTTGACGTTCATGTATTAGTTGCTTTTCTAATTCTGAGCTGTGAGCGACCTGTAGTTTCCTTTCTAAGTCTTTACATTCATGTATTAGTTGATTTTCTAATTCAGAGCAGTGAGTGATCTGTTCTTTCCTTTCTAAGTCTTGAAGTTAATGTATTAGTTGCTTTTCTAATTCAGAGCAGTGAGCGACCTGTAGTTTCCTTTGTAAGTCTTGAAGTTCATGTATTAGTTCCTTTTCTAATTCAGAGCAGTGAGCGAACTGTAGTTGCCTTTCTAAGTCTTGAAGTTCATGTATTAGTTGCTTTTTTAATTCAGAGCAGTGAGCAACTTGTAGGTTTCTTTCTAAGTTTTTACGTTCATGTATTAGTTGCTCTTCTAATTCAGAGTAGTGAGTGACCTGTAGTTTCCTTTCTAAGTCTTTACGTTCATGTATTAGTTGATTTTCTAATTCAGAGCAGTGAGCGACCTGTAGTTTCCTTTCCAAGTCTTTTCGTTCATGTATTAGTTGATTTTCTAATTCAGAGCACTGAGCGACCTGTTGTTTCCTTTCAAAGTCTTGAAGTTCATGTATTAGTTGCTTTTCTAATTCAGAGCAGTGAGCAACCTGCAGTTTCCTTTCTAAGTCTTGAAGTTCATTTATTAGTTGCTTTTCTAATTCAGAGCAGTGAGCAATCTGTAGTTATAAAATAAATAAAATAAAAAAATAAATAAAATAAAAAAAATAAATAAATAAATATTAGTTGCTTTTCTAATTTGGAGCAGTGAGCGACCTGTAGTTTCCTTTCTAAGTCTTTACGTTCATGTATTAGTTGATTTTCAAATTCAGAGCAGTAAGCTACCTGTAGTTTCCTTTCTAAGTCTTTACGTTCATGTATTAGTTGATTTTATAATTCAGAGCCATGCATGACCTGTAGTTTTCTTTCTAAGTGTTGAAATTCATGTATTAGTTGATTTTCTAATTTAGAGCAGTGAGCGACCTGTAGTTTCCTTTCTAAGTCTTTACGTTCATGTATTGGTTGCTTTTGTAGTTCAGAGCGGTGAGCGACCTGTAGTTCCTTTTCTAAGTCTTGAAGTTCATGTATTAGTTGCTTTTCTAATTCAGATCAGTGAGCGACCTTTAATTTTCTTTCTAAGTCTTGAAGTTTATGTATTAGTTGCTTTTCTAATTCGGAGCAGTGAGCGACCTGAAGTTTCCTTTCTAAGTTTTGAAGTTCATGTATTAGTTCCTTTTATAATTCAGAGCAGTGAGCAATCTGTAGTTTCCTCTCTAAGTCTTTACATTCATGTATTAGTTGCTTTTCTAAGTCAGAGCAGTGAGCGACCTGTAGTTTCCTCTCTAAGTCTTTACGTTCATGTATTAGTTCGTTCTCCTTTTCCTTCCCCACTTTTTTGAAGTAGGAGGATTTCTGAATTAGGACACCTGTAATTATTGCCGTACTTGCCGCCCATTGTATATCCAGAGGGATGTCAACATTATTCAGGCTGCGGTCTAGCTTTAATAAAGTGTTTGAAATTTCTTTAATTATTTCAGCTTTAGAAAGCATTTTGTTATTTAAGGCCCTATTGCATTTGTTGTGATTGGTTGACAACAGTTTGTCTGACCAATTGATACTTAATTCAATTTTAGAGTAATCCGATAGGTATCTGGGTTCACTAGTGTATTTTAGTTTCTCTCTTACAAATTCTTCAGAAATTAAAAAGAAATCTAACCGAGATCATGAGTTATGACATTTAGAGTAGTGTGTATAGTAGTTGGCTTTCTCTGAATCTTCTCCAAAAGAGATAAGGTCAATGAGGAGGAAGTCTGAGATGAGATCGGTTAGGGCAAGAGATGCTTGGAGGTTTTGTGTGTTTGACTTGTTTGTGCAATCGATGGAAGGGTTTATCACTGTGTTCCAGTCTCCCTCTATTATATAATAGTGGTCTGGGATCTTGCAGAGTATATTATGTATTTCATAGATAGAGTTTTGCTTTATTCAAACACGGGCCATACACATTTAGGAATAAAATTGGCTTCAGTATGTTGGGGTTTGATGTTGTAAAGTAACACAACCTACCATTTCTATCTGACTTAGACTCAGAGATAGGGTCTTGAAATGATTTCTTAACTATAATAGCAACCCCTTTGGAATTTGAGCTGTCCCCGGATGCAATGATGATTTTTATCCACTTTCTATCTGTATCTCCCCTCCAGTCTTCTTCTATCATATGGGTTTCTTCTATGATGAAGACATTAGCATTTGATTTATATATTAAGTGCATTAGTAATTTATTCTTTTTCCAGTCTTGCAATCCTCTCACATTCCATGATTTTTTTGTCCACATTTTGTGCATTTTGATATATTTTTAGATATTAGCAAATATGTTATGGAGAATTAGTTGTATTTAAGCTTCCAGGTTATTTTCCCTTCTATTAGTTTTATGCTCATAGCTTACCTTAGTAGAATCTAACCCTTCTAAATCTGAACCTGTGCCTAACCACTTAATGCCCCTAGCTGGAAGAGTTTTGAGATGAGAGGCTACTGGGTGAATCAGTGTTAAAACTCATTTTATTAATATAAGAGTGTAACCTTTGAAGTTTGATAGTATTAAATATTTGGATTTTTGCACACATCTTAAACTAGGATACATCCCTAGTGCTATCCAAGATAGATCGCCCTCTATGAAAAACCACATTTCCACTCGCTTCCCTTTACTCATTACTGCCATATGTAGTTTATTGTTATTTATTAGTGTGTGCTGTTTAAGTTATATAGTGTAGCTAGTTTTGGTTAGTTTTAGCTAGTTTTAGTTCTCAATGACACAAAGAGCATAAGCAAATTATTTGTTAATTAGATAAGTAAAGCTATTAAGAAGGTGCATTTATATCTTGTCATCTGTAATCACGCAATGTAGTTCAACAATTAAATTCATCTAACTAACAACGATTATATATAACAACAAGGGCCAAGAGGAATTCAGTTTCGGCTTCTACAAACATTACAAACCAATATCACCATCAGAAACTTCAAGTATTATTATGATAAAAGAGCATCAATTAAGAAATGTGGTTGGCATATTGTTGCTGCCAACAAATTTATAGTTCTATCCAAAGATTTCCAACACCACTGCTAATAATCTTATCTCTTGTTAGGTTATTCGTAGGTATAGCAGGCATAATCATCAATAATATTGTTTTAGTGTTGTTTCAATGTAAAGCAGGAAGGGCTGCATCTGCAGAAGGCAAATGCAAAGTTCTGTAGTATACTTTTCAAACAGGCTTTAGCCGCAGGAATACAAGCGAGTGTACAGGAGCACTGCTTCTAATATTAGCAATAGACCACTTATCAACCAAGCTTCTCACGTATTAGATTGTTAAAATTGTGTGGTTATAATACATACTAGAGTGCCTGGAATCAAGTATTTATAAGATATTTATAAGGTAGTGCTCATTATATAAAAAAATCATTTGCTTCAAAAACAGTGACAGCTAGGGAAATCTTCATTACTAATGCCACCAGTATAATCAAGTATTACATAACAGTATATAGAACTGAGAATCTGGTACAAAAGTCTGAACCACTGTCTCCGTTGCACAGGTAATTTCACCGTTAATTGATTTAGTAAACAGTAGTCACTTATACAGAATAAAGAAAAAAGGTCTTACTACTATCTGTATGGACCGCTTGGTCTTCCATCTCTCCAATTTTAATTAACTGACATTCATCTGAATGGGATTTCAGCCATTTCTGCTCCATTACATGTGGGGTGCATGCAGAAGAGGTGGTTGCTGGTAAGGGTGTTGCATGAGATAATTCCCTCTGGCAAACACCTCTCGCAAATTTTGTTCCTCAGTACCTCAAAACAGTGTATGCATATATTTTAAGTTTCCAGAGATTAATTTAGTTGTATATCTTTATGACCAAGAAGCATCTTCGAATAGATTTCAGAGAGGAAGCAGAGACTAAGCCATGACTTCTGGGTGTTTATTGTATCTGGATAGATTTAAGGCTCCGGAGCATTGCCAATACTCTTTAAAAAGGATATTTTCACCTCTATAGGTGAGTCTGCCATGAATTTAATATCATTATGATAGTAGATGAGGGTGTTGGGGTATCACATCTGGAATTTTATTTTTCTCCTGATTAAATCGGCGCAGTAGGTGCTAGGCTCCTGTGACAGCGTTAGTTTAATACCATTCCATACCACACATTTTTGCTTTTTGTCTGCCACCAAGATATTGTGTGTGCCTTGGTGATTAAGGAGCTTGACATATATTTGTCTCTGTGAGTCTATCCTGCTTTTTATGTAGAGAATGATGCACTCTCTTAATTGTTAACCCACTGGTTTTATATTCTATTGGCAGCATACTTTCAAAGATGTGCTTGATTCCTACTGGTAGTTGATTGTGGTCATACTTTTCAGGTAAACCTCTGACTAAAATATTGTTACGTCAGCTTCTAGCTTCTAAATCCATTAGCTTCTGTTGCATTTCCATTATTGCAGTGGTTTTGGCATCAAGTTCTTCTTTCAATTTGTTTATTTGAAATTTGTTGTCTTGTATTTTGGATTCATTAATGTCCATTTGTTCTGCTATGTGGTTCATTGTTCTGCCAAAGCTGGAAAGTTGTTCAGAAAAATTCTGTACCGCAGTTTGCAATGGAAGTAAACCTTGTTTAAGATCATTCATGTGGAAGTTTGTTTCAGGCTTCTGTTTAGACGTTTCTTGCTGCTTAGTTATTTTTTGTCTTTTGGTGATTAGTTCTTTTTCAGGAGATGCAATGGCAGAAAGTTTTGTTTTGGTGGTTTGAGTCTCCATTGTATCTGTCCCTTTCGACATCTTGTGTTTTTTTTATATATTGGAGTAGGTTCTGTGGATTCAATGCTGCTTTCAGGTTCATAGGCTCTTAGGATGGTACTAGGCTATTGGCCCTAGGGCCTATACAAGCCTAGCGATAACAATTCCCTGGGTATTTCTTCCCACACTATTTCCTTCACTGGACCCCTGTCTAGCAGGACGATTGACGTGATCCCCGGGGTGAATTTCCTTTCTCCCATCCAATCGTCAAGGTTCCTTTTGAAGACGACCAAAGAGGCACTCTGCTTGACGTGTATGGGCAGTCTATTCCAGAGTCTGAGGAGTCTCTGGGTCAGGAACCTATCCCTCCAGCATGTTTTGTTTATTGGGATGACAAGGTTTAGTTCCCTGGAGCGTGTGGCTCTGAGGGATTGGGATTTCTGTAAGTGTAGCATGTCCAACAGCTCTGGGTTTGACATGGTCTTGTATGTTAAGCAGAGATCGCCTCTGAGTAGACGATATGTGACAGAGTATAGCTGGAGTTTTTTAAGGCGGTCAGCATAGGTCATCTGCTTTAGGCCTGTGATTCATTTAGTGAGGTATTTCTGCAGCCTTTCCACTTGTTGTAGATGTCTTGGGAGGTACATACCAAATGGGACATTGTATTCTATAATGGGTCTAATGAGGAATGAGTACAGTGGGACAATGACCTCCTTTTTTTCTGGATGAAAAGCCCTTAGTGATGAGGTGTGCCACATAGAAGGATTTCCTGATGGTTGTAGCAATGTGGTTATCGAAGATGAGACCACTGTCCACCTGTGTCCCTATGTCTCTTGTCACCTTACAGTGTTTACTGTACTGCCACCTATGTGGTAATTCATGGGTACATGTTTTTTTCCAAAGGGGATAACTATACATTTCTTGGCATTGAGCTTGAGCCCATGGCTCTGGCACCAATCATCTGTTTTTGTAAGACCCTTTTGTAGAGTAGCCACATAATTTGGGGATTCAGTAATGGCTCCCAGTTTGCAGTCATCTGTGAATTTTGTTAGCCAGAGTCCCTTAGTGTTGGCTTGTACTTCAGAGAAGTAGATGCCAAACAAGAGTGGTCCCAGGACTGAACCCTGAGGTACTCTACTTGTCACTTGTCTGGAGCTGGATTTGGAGTTGGCTACTTTTAAAGTGTGGGTTCTGTCAGTAAGCTAGTTGGCAACCCATCGAGTGACGTAGGGATTAATCCCAGATTAGTGATTCTATCTATGATTCCAGAGTGGGGAATGGTGCCAAAGGCCTTGGTGAGGTCCAGATAGGCTGTGTGGACCTCCTTACCCTCATCCACAGCTCTGGAGACTGATTTGAAGAAGTCAATCAGGTTCAGGAGACAAGATCGGCTCTTCATGAACCCAAACTGGGTGGGGTCCAGTGTTTGAAGGTTCCCAATGTCTTTGTTTATAAGGTCCATGATAATATGTTCCATGGCCTTGCAGATCAGGCTCATCAGACTGATGGGGTGGTAGTTCCCAGGATACAAGGTGGATCCCCCTTGTGGAGTGGGATAACTGTAGCTGTGCGCCACTCAGTGGGCACAAAGCCTGAGGTGAGGCTATGATTAAACATGACACTTAGGTAAGGTGCCAATTCATTTTGTAGTTCATGTAATACACATCCTGGGATGTCATCTGGTCCCATGGATGCTGTATTCTTAGCTTTGGATAGTGCGTTTTTTACCCGTGTGGCCGTTATTACCGGAATTTGGCAATTTTCTGGTATTGAGATGGGCTGTTTAGGGGGTGAGAAGGGGGTGAAGTTGGCACTGAATTGATCTGCCAGGATATTGGCAGTATACTTAGGATCAGTATATTTAATGCCATTCTGCTGTAGCTCAGAGCATATCTGGAAATACACGTGGATAGCTTCTTGCAGATATTCAGCCAGTAAATCATCATCTTTATTTCCAAGGTTCTTATAAGAATAGCCCAGTATACTAGCCGCAAGTCTGTAGATGCCACTTGTTAATGAATTTCTCTCCTTTTATTGTTGGGTATTTGACTTTAGTCAGGATACTTTAATTTTTGTAAGGAGGTCTGTGGAGAGGGTGCTTACTGGTTGTCTGCCATCTTGGAATTCATCTGGGCCTGTCATTTTTGTAGACTATTATTTCCTTCTACAACTAGGGGAGGCATCCTTAAACAACAGGGGGGCCACCCCCTGTGTGTAGATTCAAATGAGGAAGTAAACCTGAAAATAACAGAGAAGGAAATGAATATGGGCGGGAGAGGGTTATTCCACTCGGAGCTGCTCACTATGAGCAGAGTGAGAGTGTAGAATGCCGTGGTATGTCTTCAGAGGCCTAGTTTTCAGGAACAAAGAAATAAGGCCTTCTCTTCACTAGGCCAAGGTCAAACCACTCCATGAGCACTATGTGCAAGTCTAAAGTCTACAAAATGAGAATGAAATCAAGCTTCTAGACTAAGTTCAAAGCAAACCACCAGAATATAGCCTGACTCTGAAAAGTAAAATTTAGGTCCTGACTATGTCCATGCAATTCTTGATCAATTAGTGACCCAGGTGGTGAAAAAATTAAATGGGGAAGAATATAAATGAATGAAATGAGCTGACTTATCCATTTGGGACTGAGAAGGGTGTTGGCACACTCCTACAGGATGAAGTCCTTCATGAAGAAGATATAGGATTTCAGCTGCCACACAAATACTATAGGGGAGTAGAAGCTTGACAAAGACTAACTGTTCTATTTCAGGCTTGCACTGGGGTGTAGAAACATGCATTCACATACACTCAATCTAGCATGCATAAAAGATATTGTAGCATGTTTTGCAACCAATAGCAAGAGTGTAATGAGTATTCAAAACACTCTACTAATCCCTGCTGGATGAGAATAGAAATCTCAAGCTCTCACCTTCTACTCCTGGTGAATGATAACATGAAAAATGGACTGAGACATTATTTGAAAAACATCATAAGGGTATAAGGAATGGGAGAGAAATGGCATGCTCAGGGACTGGAGGAACTGACTGTGTTGTTATAGAGGCCAGAAAAGACAAGGAGACTGTGAAACATTTGCACAAGGTCATTTCATTTTGGCAAATGTAAAGGATATCCCTGAGCTAAAAAGATGGTGGTTAGTACTGGTAACAGACTTCAAGGATTAAATTCTACCTAGATCTGCAAATGTTTTTATTTATTTTTTCACAAAGAGGGTTCTGGACCAATGGAATGGACTACATAATGGTTGTGGAAAGAGTGAAATAACAGAGCCATTCAAAAGTATATTGAACATAATGAGAAAAGGTAAGAGAGAAGTGATGGATAGAGAGGAGGTAGGAGAATGTTAGTTGCTCTTAGAGTAGGGGCTTTCATCATTCTAAATGCTGACTGGACACTTTGTGTTCTGAATAAACTTAAATGGAGAGTGAAAAAAGTGCATCCATTCACTGCTTGAAATCATAATGCTGTAATTAAAAAATGGTTGTCCTTCCACCATTTCTTTTTCACTCACTGACTGAGGCTTTAAAAAATGAACCAGAGAAAAACAGTGCAGACCTTCTTCTGCTTTGGTTCTGTTAGTGAGTGGAAACCCAGCTCTCCTAGAAGTAAGTGCTACAACAGCAGTTAACTTTACTAGTTGTTGTGCCATACATGAACACGTACTTCAGAACTATTATGTAGTCCACGTGGTCATCTACTGTGCATGTGTGACTGCGACTGTGGGCATGAGTACATGCGTCCATTGAAGGGGTTATAACAAGTTGCATGCTATAGGTCAGAGATAGCAATCAAGTGAAATAAATTACCGTGTCTGTTATTTATCTGTGACTGTACTAATTTGCTCACAATTAAATATTGGAGGTGTAGACAGTTAAATTAGATTGATCTGTATGTATGTGAGTGTGTGTGTGTGTGTGTGTGTGTGTGTGTGTGTGTGTGTGTGTGTGTGTGTGTGTGTGTGTGTGTGTGTGTGTGTCCATGTCTGTGCATGTGTATGTTTTTATCCCAGGAATAGTTTGTAATAGTTTGTACTGTACATGTCAGACAGCAATGTAATTAAATACAATTATTGTGGCTGTTCTTTATCTATAAATTTACTCATTTGATTGCAAATAATCATTGGAGGTGTACACAGTAAATAAAGTAGCTGTGTGTGTGTGTGTATGTGTGTGTGTGTGTGTGTGTGTGTGTGTGTGTGTGTGTGTGTGTGTGTGTGTGTGTGTGTGTGTCTGTGTAGATACTGCTAAGTATTTACATAACTTTTATATTTTAGATGTAAAATACTTTCTCCAGCAATGATTATATATCCTATACAAACTTTAAAACATTGGTTGGAGAAACCAGTTTTTGCATTAAAAATATTAAATATATAAACAAATGTATTTATTAATAATAAATTCAAAACAGATTAACATTTGGAGCATTTATTATGAGTAGTAATGACCTCCAGGGTGTGCATTACAGGAAAATAATGGAGATTCCATGGGTGGAAAGGCCCTCTACCTGTGGCATCCGGCTTTGGTTATGTATTACATGTAGCATTTTTCTGTAATGCTTATCATGTCTGACATTATTGCCTGCTAAACAGGCTATGCATTGTAAGTAACAATTTAACTAACACATTAACTTATTGAGTACACTAACTCTCTCATTCTGCCATCAAATTAATGCACTGCATTGATTCTCCTTATGGTCTTCTGCAGACAATGGTGCTACGAATACTAGACATGTAAGTCACCTTACTAAAGTCCATTAATTGTCATTATTTCATTAACAGAAAATCTTTTCCTCTACATAGGTAAATAGCATGCCATTTTTTTTCATCCTTGCTTATTCCTCCAGTGATCCGGATACAAATCCAGCATCAGGCATTTCTCACTGCCTGTCTTTCTGCAACACTTACACCTGATAATACCACAAAGAAATCGATTATGTTACAAAGGACAAACTCTGGCCAGTGACAGCGTGACACAGACCACAAACTGAGCAGTGGTAGTTTCAGGTCAGTGCAATAATAATGAATTGTCAATAAAAGATAGGATGTGTAGCAAGGCAAAATGAAAGTCAACTGTCAATAAAAGTTAGTGTGTGAAGCACAGTACAATAGCAACCTCTGGATAAAAGGGCATTATATGACCTAAATGCAACAGAGATGTAATTTTTTTAGAATGTGATAAAGTCCTTCTTCATAGAACAGTTTGAGAAGATGTGGAGCTGATTTACCAGACTGAATTTTGGTGGGAAAAATAATGGGTACATTTAAAAAGCACACATAGAAAGAGGAGGGTCAGTAAAAAAAGATTCGGTGGCAACAATATGTAAGACACACACACACACACACACACACACACACACACACACACATATATATATATATATATATATATATATATATATATATATATATTTATGTCATCAAGAATGTCTATAACTGCAAGAATGGATTAAGGAACAATGAAACAAAATTGCCAGTGTCATTACATGCACTTTACCCTAGGTGCAGTATTACCACTATGGGCACGCACTTTACCCTAGGTGCAGTATTACCGCTATGGGCATGCACTTTACCCTAGGTGCAGTATTACCACTATGGGCACGCACTTTACCCTAGGTGCAGTATTACCGCTATGAACATGCACTTTACCCTAGGTGCAGTATTACTGCTATGGGCACGCACTTTACCCTAGGTGCAGTATTACCGCTATGGACATGCACTTTACCCTAGGTGCAGTATCACCGCTATGGACATGCACTTTACCCTAGGTGCAGTATTACCGCTATGGACATGCACTTTACCCTAGGTGCAGTATTACCGCCATGGACACGCACTTTACCCTAGGTGCAGTATTACCGCTATGGACATGCACTTTACCCTAGGTGCAGTATTACCGCTATGGACATGCACTTTACCCTAGATGCAGTATTACCGCTATGGACATGCACTTTACCCTAGGTGCAGTATTACCGCTATGGACATGCACTTTACCCTAGGTGCAGTATTACCGCTATGGACATGCACTTTACCCTAGGTGCAGTATTACATGCACTTTACCCTAGGTGCAGTATTACCACTATGGACATGCACTTTACCCTAGGTGCAGTATTACCGCTATGGACATGCACTTTACCCTAGGTGCAGTATTACCGCTATGGACATGCTCTTTACCCTAGGTGCAGTATTACCACTATGGACATGCACTTTACCCTAGGTGCAGTATTACCGCTATGGACATGCACTTTACCCTAGGTAGAGTGTTACTGCTATGGACACGCACTTTACCCTAGGTGCAGTATTACTTCTATGGACATGCACTTTACCCTAGGTGCAGTATTACCGCTATGGGCATGCACTTTACCGTAGGTGCAGTATTACCGCTATGGACATGCACTTTACCCTAGGTGCAATATTACCGCTATGGCATGCACTTTACCCTAGGTGCAGTATTACCGCTATGGACACGCACTTTACCCTAGGTGCAGTATTACCGCTATGGACACGCACTTTATCCTAGGTGCAGTATTACCGCTATGGACATGCACTTTACCCTAGGTGCAGTATTACCGCTATGGACATGCACTTTACCCTAGGTGCAGTATTACCGCTATGGACATGCACTTTACCCTAGGTGCAGTATTACCACTATGGACATGCACTTTACCCTAGGTGCAGTATTACCGCTATGGGCATGCACTTTACCCTAGGTGCAGTATTACCGCTATGGACATGCACTTTACCCTAGGTGCAGTATTACATGCACTTTACCCTAGGTGCAGTATTACCACTATGGACATGCACTTTACCCCAGGTGCAGTATTACCGCTATGGACATGCACTTTACCCTAGGTGCAGTATTACCGCTATGGACATGCTCTTTACCCTAGGTGCAGTATTACCACTATGGACATGCACTTTACCCTAGGTGCAGTATTACCGCTATGGACATGCACTTTACCCTAGGTGCAGTATTACCACTATGGACACGCACTTTACCCTAGGTGTAGTATTACCGCTATGGACATGCACTTTACCCTAGGTGCAGTATTACCGCTATGGACATGCACTTTACCCTAGATGCAGTATTACCGCTATGGACATGCACTTTACCCTAGGTGCAGTATTACCACTATGGACATACACTTTACCCTAGGTGCAGTATTAACGCTATGGGCACGCACTTTACCCTAGCTACAGTATTACCACTATGGACATGCACTTTACCCTAGGTTCAGTATTACCGCTATGGACACGCACTTTACCGTAGGTGCAGTATTACCGCTATGGGCATGCACTTTACCCTAGGTGCAGTATTACCGCTATGGACATGCACTTTACCCTAGGTGCAGTATTACCACTATGGACATGCACTTTACCCTAGGTGCAGTATTACCACTATGGACATACACTTTACCCTAGGTGCAGTATTAACGCTATGGGCACGCACTTTACCCTAGCTACAGTATTACCACTATGGACATGCACTTTACCCTAGGTGCAGTATTACCGCTATGGACATGCACTTTACCCTAGGTGCAGTATTACCGCTATGGACATGCACTTTACCCTAGGTGCAGTATTACTGCTATGGACATACACTTTACCCTAGGTGCAGTATTACCGCTATGGGCACGCACTTTACCCTAGCTACAGTATTACCACTATGGACATGCACTTTACCCTAGGTTCAGTATTACCGCTATGGACACGCACTTTACCCTAGGTGCAGTATTACCGCTATGGGCATGCACTTTACCCTAGGTGCAGTATTACTGCTATGGACATGCACTTTACCCTAGGTGCAGTATTACCGTTATGGACACGCACTTTACCCTAGGTGCAGTATTACCGCTATGGGCATGCACTTTACCCTAGGTGCAGTATTACCGCTATGGACATGCACTTTACCCTAGGTGCAGTATTACCGCTATGGACATGCACTTTACTCTAGGTGCAGTATTACTGCTATGGACATACACTTTACCCTAGGTGCAGTATTACCGCTATGGGCACGCACTTTACCCTAGCTACAGTATTACCACTATGGACATGCACTTTACCCTAGGTGCAGTATTACCGCTATGGACACGCACTTTACCCTAGGTGCAGTATTACCGCTATGGGCATGCACTTTACCCTAGGTGCAGTATTACTGCTATGGACATGCAGTTTACCCTAGGTGCAGTATTACCGTTATGGACACGCACTTTACCCTAGGTGCAGTATTACCGCTATGGGCATGCACTTTAACCTAGGTGCAGTATTCTCCATAATTGCGAAAATATCATCCTGCTTCACACCATAATAAATAAACAGTATCATGGGATGATCTGCAACTGCAAATCTATGGCTGAACAAAAGCAAATAATTTAGGTATGCTTTTAAAGCTAACTTTAGTACTTCAAAAGATTTTGGGTTGGTAGCATTAAATGTAGTGAAAGCCATTTATGGAGCTAGAATAAATGGCTTTATTGCCTAAGTCAGATAAAGCATGCAGTCACTGTATGCATGGTAATTGAATGGAGAAATAAGAATATTAACAAAAATCTTTCCCTGATGTAAAGTCATGAAACATAGCGGCTGATAGCAGGACAAACAATGCTTGCCTAACAAAATCATTGATTGTAGTTATGTAGAAAAAAGTCTACTTTAATTGATGCACAGCTGTGTTATTACTTCAGACAGTATCAGCATATCATGAAAATGGGCCTACGACATTTCATTGAATGGCTGTTCAGCGATTAGTCATGCATTGAACACCTATTGAATGACAGATTTTAACTAGGGAAAACAACAGCTTGGCCAACCAATTGACTGCAAAAAAAAAAAAATATATATATATATATATATATATATATATATATATATATATATATAAAAACCCACAATGTGGGGGGACTGTGCCCCCCCACCTTCCCTTACTAAATATACCAACTCTGAGATTGCACTGCAGTGGGAAAAAGGACAAATTCCAGACGGTGGCCAACAGCTGGTTTGCCTTTGTTAAAATCCACCATGCAATGAAGAGCAGCTTCAATAAATAGTTCTTCGACGAAATGATATAGACCTGATGAAAAACATGCTTACTTCAAGTTTTGATGTGTTCATACATGATACCACTGTCATTGCAAGTGTCTTATTTTAAATACAAACAAGTCAGTCTTTTAATTAAATGTTTTTAAACAAGCGATTGTAATTTGGCATTTCTGTATCTCCATTAAAAAATCTTAAATTGCATTTACCAACTGTCAGATGTAAATGTTTATTTATTTATTTATGTATGTAAATGTAGTATGAAAAAAATGAAACATTTAAAATCTGAGAGAGTTGTACCACCCAATGTATGGTGCATCATGGCTACCTGATTAGTCAAAATACCTGTATTTTATTAATAACATATCACTAAACTCTCCATGACACATAATCTGTGTGATGTTTTTCTCTAGGCCCTTTATGTCTTAACAACTGATTTCTTAAATTTGTCGCTGCCTTGCAAGCTAATACATTTTTCCTGCAGTTATTTTATATATTGCTTCTGCATTCAAGTCTATTGTCATTCCTTTGTATGACTTGCAGACTGCACACTTGAAACCTTTATGCCTGATAGACATTTTTTTACATAAAACAGGTGCTTGTCTTGTGCTGACCCTACCAGGGAAATCTCTACCAACAGCATCCTTTTTACCTGATGCCTGATGCTTCTTCATTTGTTTTCCCTTTTTTAAAATTAATATATTTTTTCTGTATTGTATTATTGTATCTTCTGAATATATTATATTCTGAGCTTGAATGGCTTTGCAGATTAATTGTTAAAGTTCTTAACTACCTGTCATTCTGCTATTTCACAAACCTAGGCTCTCATCCTGACTTCTTTATTGCTGAGGACCTAAAATGTGAATGAGGGCTTAATATCTCTTAACTGCAGTTAAAGATTGATATAAGTCTATGCAGCTAAGATTAGGAGGAATTAAAGGGCTTAGTACTTGTGTGTGTTGTTAAAATGATTGCTTTTCTCTCATACAGAATATATCCTCCACAAAAGAGGTGGTTAAGCCTCAAAAGGATTAGAAAGAAAAAAATCATGAGAGAAAACTGACTGATATTGCTCAGAAGCAGGCAAGGCATATAAATGACATTTATGCAAATAAAAGCTTAAAGGGATCTGTTGTTTCTTCTGTTCGGGCTGCCTATACAATTACGAGGACAAATTCCTCGAGCTTCAGTAGCTCGCAAAAAAAAAAAAAAAAATTAGACGAATGGCATAAGGCCAAATGCTTTTTACCCCACAGGAAATGATTGCCATTCTACAGCTCTGGGAATGATTCACTTTTTAGGGAGATTTCTCTCTTCTTCAAGTTGGAGCAGCCTCAGAGTTGGTATATATAACTTTGGGGTGTGGGGGCTGGGCCCCACATCAGAGGATGCAACCCCCCCCCCCAATCCCACCCCACAAGAACAAGAAAAAGTGGATTTTTTTTGCCC